>NC_000074.6:35898444-36198444 GCF_000001635.26 Mus musculus
CTTCATTTTGCTTTGAGAAGTCAGTGACGATTTAAGCATCACTACGTAACACACCATCCCAAATATCAGCAACCTAAAGCAATAACTACTTCTTCATGACTGCTTCATAGTCTACTGGGTAGTTCTTTGAAAGTGCATTATGCTGGTTCATGTCTTTGTCATCATAAGGGAAGGGATGGCTGTGGAATGGATGCCTGGAATGGCTTCAAAGGCAGGTACGACTGTTGGCTGACTGTCAGCTGGGCCATGAGATAATGGAAACACGTGTTCCTCGTTGGGAGCCAGCTAGCCCAGGCTTGGTTTTCATTGTGGCTCACAGCTCCACCAATACCATTGCTACCCCACTGTCCAGATCAAAGCAAACCACAAGGCCAGCCTAGAGTTTGGCAATGAAAAACTAGACAGCACCTCTACATAGGTGTATATGTGAGAACAAGGTCATAGTACTGTGAAGTTTCTAGATACAAAAAAGAAAGAATAAACCACAGACAGTGTTCCAATTAGCATGTTCCATACAGGAACAGCTCTAATAGTATTTTACTAAATAGACTTATCCCAATGCTATATAGCAAAGGGAATAATTTGAGTATCGTGATTCACTACAATGATCGGTTACAAGAATTTTAAAAGTCTTTACAATGTTTTAGAAGAATTCTGAACTTCCACGTTAAATCAGGGAGTATTCATGCTCTGGAGAGGGAAGGATGACATCATGGTATGTCTTCCCTTATACAGGTAAAGTGCATGTTCACGTGAGCTTTGTCTATGAGTCAGAAGACAATGTGGGGGTTGTCTAGTCTACTAGTTTTCAATCCTTCTCAGTTCCAGGAGACCAAAGGCTTCTATGGAGATGGCCCGCAGGGTTTCCTTTGGTGGGAGTAAGGTATAGACAGGGAAAGGTAGAACGGTTGGGATAGGAAACCTTTGGAAAGATCTTAGTGGTAATTCCATACCTACCACATAAGTACAGAACCAAAGAAGAGCAGAACTGCCTTTTCCTATTTTGGTTAGAGGGCTTTGATATATAATTTTACCAAAAGTAAATGAAATAACCAGAGCCTAACACCTCAGAAAATAACCCAGTTAAGACATGGACAAAGGTCTTGAGTTGACATTTCTCCAAAGGGAAAAAAATGTACAAATTGATATTGCAAATGCAAAGCAAGCACAAAGCAAAACCTATATGAAATACATCTGATACTCATTAAGATAGCTACTATTAAAAAAAAAAAGAAAGAAAATAACAAGTATCGTCAGGGGTATGGGAGCAATTGGAATCCCTTTGTGTTATTAATAAGAATGTGAAATTGTGTAGCCAGTATGGTGTCTCAAAAAAATCCAACTTAGAATTACAAGATAACCCTGCTGTTCTATCTCTGAATACATACCTAGAAGAACTGAAGGAACTGTAGGCTCTACCACAGCATGGACACACTGTGCCACAAGCTCTTACTTCCATAGAGTAAGCCATTCTTCCATACCGTCCCCAACATACTAACTTATATGCTCTGAAACTGTGAGAAGATACACTTTTTACGTCTTAAGTTACTCTGTCAGGCATTTTGTCACAGCGACATGAAAAGTGTCTCATAGAGAAAATTGGTAGCAAGAAGTAGGGTCGTCATTATGATGAACTCATTAATATGATTCTCAGACCGTCAAAATTATTCTGTAGGAGTTAAATAGTTGAAGTTGGAGCTTGGGGCTAGAAAAGACCTAAAATGCTGTACACAGAGCTCAGTGGGCTGTTCTGATGGGAATTCAGCCTGGGAGGCTGGATCTGGAGCGTCAGGATTTGCTATGGCCTTGCTTTGGGGTCTATCTTTATTTGTGACCCTCTTGTTTTTTCCGTTAGGAGTGGGTTGTTTGCCGTGTCCCACTGCATTTTGGAAGTATGCGACTAGTGCTTTGGCTGTATGATGTCTCACAGGTAAACATGCCTCGAGGGTCAAGACTCTTGAGATTGTTGAGGTTGGACTGAGTGTGTTTTGAATGATGAGACGGCCAGAGCCTCTGGAGGCCGGGGCCAGAATGTTATGGCTCAAATATAAAATATCAGGGGATGGGTTTGATACTGGTGCTCAGCTGGTGCTAATGCTTTGGGACATTGTGGGACCTGGTGAGCAGAAGTGCGCTTATGTTCATAGCTACCCCTTTTACAATGGTCGAGGAGTAGAAGCCGACGGAGGGAAATTCTGGCACATGCTACAGCATTGCTAACCCTTAGGAACACTACACAAAGCACAACAGGGCAGACACAACTACTGTGTAACTTCACTCACTCTGAAGCACATATAATGGGACATTTTCAGGGTGTCAGAAGTAGGAGGTGGTTTCCAGGAGTGGGGGTGGGGGTAGGGGAAAGGCATTTTGTGCTTAATGGAGGTAGCTTTGGCAACAGGCAGTGAACTAAGTTCCAAAGAAAGAACTAAGTTCCTAAGAACATGATGCAAACACTTTCAATTTACAATTGATCTTAACCTTTAAAATTAGCTAAAGTACAGCTGGGTGGTTGTGGTGGTGATGGTGGTGGTGGTAGTGGTGGTGGTGGTGGTGGTGGTGGTGGTGGTGGTGGTGGTGGTGGTGGCGGCAGCACATGCCTTTAAGCTCAGTGCCCAGGAGGCAGAGTTAGGCAGATCTCTGAGTTTGAGGCCAGCCTGGTCCACAGAGTGAGTGCCAAGACAGTCAGGGCTACACAGAAAAGCCCCATCTCAAAAACAACAAAAAAATTTCTAAAGTGCTAAAATTTATGTGCATAATACCAAGCATCTAAAAAAATATAGACATAGGGATGATGATTACTGGCCAAATGAAGTGATTCATTTTTCATTTGAAAAATGAAGGTTTTGTTTTTTTCTTTATAAGACTTAGTTGGATTCATGGGAGCATTAGTATGTTCATAGAAAAATTGAAAGATACAGTGGTCTCTCAGTCACTCTTTCTCCTTGTCTACATGCAGCCTTGACATTATCATCATCATCTCCCACCACAGTGAGCATGTGTGTGGATGACAAAGCTTTGTTGGTATAGCAGTATCACCTGAAGCCACAGCTACATCCTGGCTCGTTCCTGGAGGTAGACATTCTTCAGGTTCAAATGAATGAACAATGGTGCTGCTTTTAACAGTATTTCACTGTCTTAAAATCTGCTGTGCTCCACTGTTCATCTTTCCATCCTCCGTGACTTGGCAACCGTGAATCATTTTACTGTCGTCATAGTTTTACCTATTCCAGAATGCCATGCAGTTGAGTCATACAGCAGATGGTCTCTGCAGACTCACTTGGTAGTAGACATTTAATTATCTTCCGTGTCTTTTCCTAGCTTGATATCTCATTACTTTTAGTTCTTAATTTTCTGGATGAACTACAGTTTCTTTACCCGTCCATTCACCGAAAGTCATGGTGGTTGCTTCAGAGTTTTGCAATTATAAATAAAGCTATCATAACATTGGTGTGTAAGTTCTTGGGTAGATGTAGGTTTTCAACATCCTTGAGTCAATGCCAAGGACTGTGACTTGATTACACAGTAAGAGTATCACACTGGCTTCTGAAAGGGCAGCAGACTTCATATTCTGTCCAGTAGAAAATGAGGGCTCCACTCCCTTGCCAGGATTTAGTGTGGTCCCTGTTTGGGGACTCTGTTTATTTAAATAGTCACGAGATGTACCTCATTGTTGATGCGCATTCCCTGGTGATTTGTGATGAGGAGTATCTTTCGGAGTCTTTTTCATTGGTGTTTCTCTTCTTTAGAGAGGTACCTCCTAAGGTTTATGGCCCATTTAAAAAATTTAATCATGGTTTTGTTCCATTGATTTTTCTCTATTGATTCTTTAAATTTTTCATTCACTGGTTGCTATTCTATTTTTATTCCTTTTCTCCTGCCACTTTGGATTTATTTTGCTCTTTCTTTTCAAGTTTCCTGAGGTGACAGCCCAAGTGATTGACTCTGCATCTTTTTTTCTTGAATATGTACCCACTACTGTGGGTTTCTAAGATGGTTTCCCCATATGTCACATACTTGGTAAGTTATAGTTTCATTAGTCCAATATGTTTTGGAAGTTGTTTTTACATTTCTTCTAGGAATTATTTTAGGAATTTGATGTGTAAACTCTTGTCTGCTTCAAGTATATTATAAATGCTTTCTATTGACTCAAAATTTCTGAAATACATTTTATGCCCCCAAGTATTGTCTTGGGAAATGCAGTTTAGAAGCTAAGAGGAATAAATGTTCTACTATTGTTAGATAGAGTAGGCATTGATGTTGACTCTATCCAGTTGCTTCTATCCAGTGGGAAGGAGGCAGTTAACATGCTTTCTATGTAAGCCAGAAGAGCAGAATTCAGATCCCTAAAACCTATTTAACATTGGCTGGACATGGCTGTTTGCCTATAATTCCAGCCTTGAGAGATGGGGACAGAGGATTCCTAGAAAAAGCTGGCTAGTGGAGATAGCTCTATCTGCAAGCTCTGGGTTTAACTGAAAGACCCTGCCTGTACTGGCTAGTTTTCTGTCAACTTGACACAGCTGGAGTTATCACAGAGAAAGAAGCTTCATTTGAGGAAATGCCTCCATGAGATCCAACTGTAAGGCATTTTCTCAATTAGTGATCAAGGGGGAAAGGCCCCTTGTGGGTGGTACAATCTCTGGGCTGGTAGTCTTGGGTTCTATAAGAGAGCAGGCTGAGCAAGCCAGGGGAGGCAAGCCAGTAAAGAACATCCCTCCATGGCCTCTGCATCGGCTCCTGCTTTCTTACCTGCTTGAGTTCCAGTCCTGACTTCCTTGGTGATGAACAGCAGTATGGAAGTGTAAGCCAAATAAACCCTTTCCTCCCAACTTGCTTCTTGGTCATGATGTTTGTGCAGGAATAGAAACCCTGACTAAGACACTGCCTAATAAACAAACAAACAAACAAACAAACAAACAAACAAACAAACAAACAAATGGAGAGTAATGGAGAAGGACTTCCCAGATCAACCTCAGGCTTCCAAATGCTTATTCATGTAAGGGGGCACCTAAAGACACATGTGTGTCAGCACACATATAAATATTCATGCATACATATTCACATAAAAAGAAGACAAAATGACATATGTGGAAAAAATAAAACATATATAGCAATATGCCAATCTATTGCTGGCAAGAAGAGAATAAAAGGAGCTATATTAAGTTTAGAGAGTACAAACTTTAAAACAAGGCAAGTCACTGTGGTGGTGTGAATAGGTAGACTCATAGACTCAAGTGTTTGAATGCTTAGAAGGTACAATGTTTAAAGTATTAAAAGGTACAGCCTTGTTGGAAGAAGTGTGTCACTGTAAGGGTGATCTTTGAGGTCTCCAATGCTCAAGCTCCACCCAGTATGGAATAGAGTCTCCTGGCTGCCTTCAGATGACATTCTCTGTCTGACTGCCTTCCACTCAAGGTGTAGAACTCTTAGCTCCTTCTCCAGCACTGTGTCTGCCTGCCGGCCGCTATGCTTCCTGCCATGATGATCATGGACTGAATCTCTGAAACTGTAAGCCAGTCCCACTGAAATGTCTTCTCTTATAAGAGTTGCCTTGGTCATGGTGTCCCTTCACAGCAATGAAACCTGAGCTAAGATAGTCACCATGGATAAAAAGTATCATTCCATAATAGTCATGGGCTTGATTCTCCTGTAAACTATAACAATCATTAACATTTGTCAGTGTCAAAACAATGCAACAAAATTGACAGAACTGTGAGAAGAAGCAGTTTGATACACTAGCGTAGTAAAGGTCTTCAACATCTCTTCACTAAAAGTGCATCAAGGAGGCAAAAAAATCAGTAAGGACTAAGGACATGGATGAAAGAAGAAAAGGAAAGAAAGAAAGAGAGAGAGAGAGAGAAAGAGAGAGAGAGAGAGAGAGAGAGAGAGAGAGAGAGAGAGAGAGAGAGAGAGAGAGAGAGGAAGGAAGGAAGAGAATACCAAAGAGAATACACCAGATGATACTGAGAAAGAGAAGACTGGAAAATAGTACAGTGCTTCTGCTGTGGAGTCTTGGTTCCCAGTGTCAGATTGACCTGGGATCTGGTACTCTCTTCAGGCTCAGGAACTCAGACAGAAGGGTTCCTCCCCTGCTAATGAACAGAGTCTCCTCTGAGCCAGGCAATCCCAGAGAGCTTAGCTAGTTATGCCCCTGGAGATGGGAGAGCTAGAGGGTTGATCTGCTAATGCTCCAAGGACCTTTCCAGGTGCTGTGCACTGAAGATACAAGCCTTCCTGTAAGGGATGTTTGTGTGAACTACGGGTCCCAACACAGAGCACTTTTACACAGGCTAACTGTTATTTGTATAAAATGTCTCCTATAATATAGGGCATTGTGCCTTTTTTGAAAAAAAAAAAAGAAAAAAACTGTACTGACAAAGGGCCTCACAACGATGTGAAAAATGAATGCTACCATTTCTGCTTGACTGATAATCTCTGATGTTACCCTTGGGAAGCCCCAGCCTTCAGCATGATTTATTTGTCCAGGCTTAGTTTTCACTCCCATATCGGGTTATCTGGCAAGCAGAGTGGTAGGCAGTAGAAAGAACGTGAACGCTGGTAGCACAAGGAAGAGGGGGCGCCATGTTTTTAGGACAAAGCTATTTTTTTTTTCTGATTTCTGAGGCTAAGTTTTTATTCAAACTGAGACAGAACAAACAGAGACAGAAATTGAATTCTGATGGATCAATGGGAGAGAGCTGCTTAATGCATAGACATTATGTAGATGTGCACAGATAAGCAGTGTGGCAGTCTCTTGTGTTCTCAAAATGAAGTCCTCGGGCTCTGGCCATTTGGCATCTCTCCCACTTGCAATGCCTGCTGTGTGCTATAAAACAGACTGTACCCTGGCTTTTTGGCAAGCTAGCTTCCTAGGAGTTCTCCAATAATGTCACTTCAGTGTTTCCATAAGCCCAAAGAAATTTAAAACCAAAGATATCCCAGGGTAAGTCAGAAACACGTCACCCTTGGCTCACTCCTGGGAGCCAAACACTGAATCTCAAGGGTCTGAGAGCTGGGGAAGAAGGCAAACGAAGAGCCTGAGTCTAGGATTCAAAGGAATACCACGTGGCCAGAGTACTGACCTCTTCCTGAGCTCTTGGTCCGCCTGTAGGTCTTTGTTGTGTGGTTGAATGTCGTTCCCCCCCACTTCTCCACAGATATATCTTTATGACCGGCATTGAAATGGTCACTCATAGTGAAGCATATGGTTTCCTCTGTCACTGGGTTTACAGTAGAAGAAAGAGTAGAAAATCTGACAGCACAAGACAGATCTTGAGTCTGTCTTTGACTAAATACCAGAGGAGTGCATGAGGTAATTTGAGTCGAAAAGAATCAAAACTTTATGGTTATGCCAATAGAATTTTATATCTTTACCCTCAATGATGGATATAACCTGGCAGACGGCTCTGTCTAAACTTTAACAACTTCACTCACAAGATGGTCCAACCTTTAGCTTTTCTAGACACGACTGGCTTCACTCTGGGGAAAGTAAAGAAAAGTAACTTGAATGGCCTACATTAGAGGGATAGGGTACTTAATTCATTAATCAAAGGCAAATGCTTCAGGGAGCCCTATAATTCCTTGTGTAACCAATTGCTGCGGGCTGTATTTCAGCTTCACCATACAGCAGTATTTGGGAGCAAGGGTTTGGAGCAGAAAACAGGAGTGTCTCCTGCCAGGAGTGTCATTACATGAGGCTTCAAAACTGACAGTCGCTGAAAAGATTTGAACCAGGTTACAAAAATTGACTATCAATGCTTTTGCTCTCAGGGAGCTATGACGGCCTCCTCTTACTGACCGTCAGAGAAAACCATGCAACTCCTTGAGTTCATCTGATCTTGCCTCATTTGCTCCCTTACAGGCAAATACTATGGCTTCTCGTCTGCCTCTGCCAAATCTCTGTAAAAGAAACTACATTTGATTTCAATTCTTTGCCATTCCATCTTGAAGGAGAATTCAGATGTATCTCTGTGAGATTTGAAAATGTTCCTCTTCAAGAGTCAACAAGAGAAAGAGAAGGTGATATGGTTAAGAACAATTGAGGTGTCACAGTTCAGCATCACATGCCCTTCAGATCTTTATTCTATACTTAGAAAAATAATGGGAGGGACTGGTCACTATGAAGGTATGTATGTATGTATGTATGTATCCATATATTCTCATGGGGTGTGTGCTCATGTATGTATATTGCTATACATGCTCATATCTGTATTGTCTGTGCTCACACATGTTGATGTATATTATATGTGCTCACATAGGTGTGTGCTTGGGCTCATGTATATGTGAAGCGTGTGTGCTCCTGTGTGTGGATGTCTGTTGTGTGTGCTCATGTATGTGTATGGTGTGTGTGCCTGTGCAAGTGTGTGTGCTCATACATGTATGCTTGTGTAAGTGCTCAGATATGGATGTGCCAAAGCACACCAGCAGCTTTTCTAAGTGGAAAAGAGAATGTAAAAATGGTCTTTTATTTTATTTTTCTTAAAGCAATTCCAGTTATTCAGATGGTTCTTAGAAGTAAAGTTAGTTTGGAATTTTTTGATTGTTTGTTTTGTTTTGTTTATTTTGGTAGAACTTATCATACTGTTGTTTTGTAAAACAAAAACTACTGGATATTGGGAATTTCACTGGATCAGGCAAATTTATCATGTTAAAGTCAGATAGCATCTTGTATTTTGTGGTTTCAGGAACTCTGCAAGGGCCATAACATTAGACAAGACCACCTCCTTTTTCCTAAGTAAACCGTCATGTAATACATAGTATTATGTAAAGAAAAGTGGGAAGGGCAGTATGTATCTCAATTTGAATTAAATTTTTCCTTTGAGCTAATGAAGCAAGCAGGCAGCAGGATTAATGAAGGGGTGGCATGCAGAGGCGATTGCTCACACGTTGTCTCCCTGACAGCTTCTCAGGCTCTTGCTGCTTCCCACTCTGGAAGGACATCCTCCCACTCCCAGTCAGTGTTGGCTGAAGGGGTTGCTTCCTGATCTGTACAGATTCACTGGATTCTCACCATCTCTGCTGGGGCAAAAGGCTGGGTTAATTGCCATCCAAATTTGTGGCCATGTAATTTGCTTCTGTGTGGGGTTTTTTTTGGGGTGGCCACATCTAAACGCAGAGCACAGGCCCACAGCCCCATGGCAGATTGAACAGGAAACCCTAGGAATACACAGTAACCAGACCCAGAGGGCAGCATGCTGACCGCCACATTTCTACATCCCAAACAACTTTGGAAGCTAAATCATAACTTGGGAACAGTCGATCCCAGTGGGCTGGAATTAACTTGAAACTGACAACTGGCCTAGTTTTGTACTCACTTCTGATTTGGTATCAATCAGAGAATGCAAGCTTTGCTCCCTGGCCAAACCACATGAGAGAAGCTGTCTTGGTTTCTTTTCCTATCATCGTGATAAAAGACCAAAGGGTTTAGACTTTATCACAGCTCAAGTACAGTCGAAGAAAGGAAGTCACAAGAGCTTGGGTACTTGGTGGCGTTGCCCCCATGGTCAAGAAACAAAGAGCAGTGAGCACACACATGCTAAGTGCTCTGCTCACTGTCTCCCCTGCTCAGAGAGTGGTCCTATTCACAATTAAGATGGGTCTTCTATACCACTTACAATCAAGATAATCATCACATACATGTTCAAAGGCCCATCTTCTAGGTGATTCTAGATCTTGTCAAGTTGATAATTAACACTAACTAACCATCACCAATGCCCTTCTTCGAGCTGGCTCACTGCCATCTTCTCAGGGCAGCTGCCTCTATTCAGAGAATGCACGGGGCCTTCCACTTTCCCACTGCAGAGGATTCTTGGGTCCTTTTCTTGCCTCAGAGTTTGTGACAAAACCCAAGTGGTGCTGACTGAATCTCTGCATACACTGAGCTCTAACTAAACAGCCTTTGCTTCCTTAGTAGGTTGATCTTCTCTTGCTTATTCCCACAAAGTACTCCATCTTCAAGCCAGGGCTGTAAATATGTCCTTTGTCTTCAGAGTCTCTGCCCTCATTCGGCTTCATTGTCTCTGTGTATCCATTGGTTTTGGGTCACCTGGGCCACCAGTGTGCCTCAGGGAGGCAGTAGCACTCTCTCAAAGAGGATTAAACACCTCTGTTCACCACTCCCCTAACCATTGCCCTTGCGCCATCTTGAAAGTACCCAAAGCTAAGGCAGGGAAAGCAGAGATAATCTCTTTCCATCTTCTAGCTTGGGATCTTTCCAAGTATTCTCTTCTCTAGCGAGGTGGGGAAAGTGGGAGCAATGAAAATGAATATTATGACTTCTGTCCTCACTTTCTTACCTGTCTTCTGTTTCTTCCTGGTCCTCTAGACCAGTGTAGGGTGAAGTGGGAGCTTCAGGATTTCCCTTCTTCCTAATGGGTCTTGTATTCCCTCTCTGGAGCAACACCTCCACATCTCATGGTCTACACTACAGAAATCCCCCACGTTGCTATAGAAACAAATGAATACCCATACTTGTAGGGGATTGGTTGCTGCTTTGGGTAGCTAATCCTGTCCAGGTTCTACAACTACAGCCATGCTTTCAGGACACCCAGCAGCAGGAGGACACCTGGGCTAGCTAGTTGCCACCAGAATTCTGCTTCCAGCTCATTGCTTGGTCTGTTCTGACTGACTAGTGCATAGCTACTCTGGTTGTTGAATAAATTTTATGTCTACCAATCTCCATATTTCATACTACTTTAACACAGAGAAGATAAAACACAAGGAAATGCAAGTACGTTCATATGCTAATCTCTTTTTTAGTACTCATTTGTATGTGGGCTCTGCTTTAAGCCACTAAGCTTGCAGTTTTCAACCTGTGGCTTGGGACCCCCTTTTAGCAAACCTCTATCTCTGAAAATATTTATATTAGAATTTATAACCTTAGCAAAATTGCAGTTATGAAATAGCAATGAAGATAACTGTATGGTTGAGGGTCATCACTATACGAGGGACTGTCTGAAAGGTCTCAGCATTGGGAAGGTTGAGAACTATGGTTAAGACTCTCTGCAAACCTCAGTGAGGTGGGAGGAGGAAGGCATTGTCTCCCACTGGCCCTTCCAGTATACAGATCTGCATGAGGCCTGCTGTGCTTTGGATATAAATGACCTCAAAGTCTCTTGTCTTGATGATTTAGTCATCAGTCTAGTCAGCCTTTGGGGAAATGTTTGGATCAGAAAGATTTTGACTAATCAATAGATGAATCCACTGATGGTTTCATAATTTGATGGCATGATTGAGAGATGGTGAAAACTAGGACACGGGGCCTGATTGGAATAAGTACATCACTGGGCTGGAGGCTGTATTGAAGGGACTATCCATGCCTACAGAGCCTTTCACTTATTTTGTCTCTCTCTGCTTCCTGGCAGTCAAGAGGCAAACAGCATTGCTGCGTCAATACCATCCTGAGGCAGGCAACATTGCTACATCGTACCATCCTGCTTCCATGATGCTCTGTTTCACCACAGCAATGAATAAAAGAACCATGGACCAAACAATATTTGGTCACAACAATGATTGACTGACAAAGGCCTGATGCATGTGTCTGACAAGTTTATGTTCATTCTGGGCTCTGACATTAACCAATAGGGATAATATTCAGTCAAATACTGAGACATAAGAACTCCAGTCTTCTGACCTGCAGAGCAAAGAAATTGTCATACAGAACCATGTGAGGATTTAGTGGGGTTGTATGTAATATACACACAAAAGCGCATGATCACAGACAGTATTTTTTAAAGCAATTCTCCTATGTCTCTGAAGTTTAGTAAAACCCTAAAGTGTTATTGTATGAATAAGTAAAACATGAGCTTTACGGATTTCATTTTAACAGAGAAGATGGTATTTAGCTATCAAAGTTGATGCTTGAGAAATGGGAAATGGACTCTGGTTCATATCAGCAGTAAAGGACTTAGACATGTGCATTCTTAATATGGGTGATGTCTGAGAACAGACAAATACGGTCTCTGCAGAGCAAACAAAGCTTAGATATCATGATGGCCTATGGCCTTCTGAAGGGCCATACTATGCAAATAAATGCTTGAAATATTTGCAGTGTTAAAATTTCACTGCCGGACTGGGAAAATGGGTCTGTATATGAAGTGTTTGTTGAAAGTATGAGAACTGGAATTCAAATCCCAGCACCGCATAACAGCTTGTGGTGGGAGGGTGACCCACCTTTCATCCCAGCATTTGGGATGTGAAACAGGAGACTCTCTGGGCAAGCTGGCTTGCTGGAGTAGCTAGAATCAGTGAGCTCTGGGATCAGCAAGAAGCCCTTGCCTTAGTAAATAAAGGGAAGATCAATTGAAGACACCTCTTGTCCATTTCTACCCAATCCAGAAGCAACACACACACAAAAAAACCATTTCACTGGGTGAAATGAAAAGTACCAGAGGGAAAAGAAAGCTTAAGAAGAGGTGTTGTGAGTAAATGGGACTTGAAAAGCCAGGCAGAGTGAGAGAAGTGGGCAGTGGTTAGATGTGTCTACACAGAGGACAAAGATCAGAGCTCAGATAAGAGAGCAGAAGGTGACAGGTGACCAAAGCTATGCCATGGATGTGGGCCATAGTCACCACAGCTCACTGTGGAGCCCTGCAGCAGGGAGCAAATGACAACTCTTCCTATTCCCAGAACACCACATCCTACCATGACCCATCCAGTGCACAGTCCTTCGAGGCCGCAGTACGATGTCAAGGCTGTGATGTCAGAGCTCCGCCCATGGTGCTGACTTCAGAACCATGTGATTAACATTCCCATCAGCCCTAGCTCACTGTTCTGACTCAGTGTCCGCCATCTTGACTTTTCCAGGCTGCTGCCTCTTCTAATCTTTGACCTGTCCTCATGAAACAAGTGGAGAAGGCACTCGTGTTTGTCAGCATTCTGTAAAAGGACAGAACCGATCGAGTAAATACATATGTATGTGTTTGTGAGTGTGAGTGTATGTGTGTGTGTGTGTGTGTGTGGGAGTGTATGTGTGTGTGTTTTTGAATGTATATGTGTGTGTGTGTGTATATGTGTACAAGAGTATGTGTGACTCTGTATATGTACGTGTGTGTATGTGAATGTGTATGTGTGTGTGAGAGTGTATATGTATGTCAATGTGTATGCAAATGTGAGTATGTGTGTGTATATGTGGGTGCATGCATGAGTGTGAGTGTGTGTATGTGAATGTTCATGTGTATCTGAATATGGGTGTGAGGGAGTGTGTGTGTATTGTGTGCTAGAGTGTGTGTGAGACTATGTATGTGTGAGTGTGTATGTATATATATATATATATATATACATACAAATATATATATGTATATATATATATACATATATATATGAATAGGTATATGAAAGTGGGTATGTATGTGCATATGAGTGTGAGTATGTATATGTAAATGTGTATGTGTGTATGTGTGAATGTGTGTGTATGTGAATGTGTACATGTATGCATATGTAGTGAGGGCGGGATTTTATTTCAGGCGGCAGTACAACAATGGAAAGACCAGGGCTTTTGTGGTCGTCCAGTCCATAATACTGGATGTCTCAGCAGTCTCGATCTGGTGCTAGAATTACTGAGGATTCTAGAAAGCTGCCGGTATTCAGTCTACATTAGAATCCCTAAGAAATAGGTTCTAATCTTGGTGAAGGAGTGGCTTGGAAACAGGAAGAATGATCCTGCCAGGAGACGTGAGGACAAGCAGGGAAAAATGGAAAGCTTCCTTGTCCCATGTCCATTGATGTGGGTGGCCACCAGAAGGGGTGGGCCAGATTCAGAGCAGTTCTTCCCACTTGAGATAATCCACTCGAGAAAGCGCTTGGGTTCTGGTGCCTTTGCAGACGTTGAGTTGACAACTGGCACTGGCCTTCACAGCACTCCTTTTCTCCCTAGTGCCCTTCTGCCTTCCATTCCAGGTCACATGTCCTTATAGCTGGGACCTTTGTCGTTTCTGCCTGTGGGATTTTCTTGACATTTCCTTCCTTATCTAATTCCCTTTCTATTCTCCGAACCACCTTTAATCAACCGTGCCCAGGCTCTGCCAACGGAAGACGTGTTTATTTTGTATTAACTCAGATTGGGCTGAGGAGGGAGGTTAGGTGCCAAGAAGGAACAAAGTTCAACTGCAAGGTTCTAATTGCTCTTGCGTTTGCCATCATGGGACTGCAGACACACTCCTCGGAGAGTACTGCCTTCTGTAGCATCTCCAGGGCATTCGCATGCTTTGCATTTTGTTATTAGATTTGACAGGAACTCTGAGATGGGATCCTTACGCACAGACATGTGCTATTAAGGCCCAAAGATAGCTGGGACAAACCAGTGTTATTACTGATCATATTCTGAGGCTAATGACAATCCTTTCCTGATTTTAATAGTCTGTGGCTTCAGAGTGACTCATGATACAACCCCTGCTTTACGTGGCTAGTTGTCTTGTGTGGTTCTGGTTTTTGCCACTTCCCTTGGCATGTCCAGGCACTGCTGTACACCAACTCCAGAAGGATGAAGCCAGCTGAGCGAGTTCAACAGTCTTCATCTTCCTGTGGAGTGTCTGGCCTGATGCATACCAGTTAGGGAAAGAATGAAGCAAGGTTCAGAGTGGGGATAGGGTGGGGTGGAGGTGTCTCTGAAGATTTCAGTGTTGCAGCTCTTACAGTGTTATAGCTCTTTTAGAAAATAGTTCCCTTAGACAACAGTCAATGAAACAGCTTGTGTTCTGTATTTTGGAACAAGGACTATATAAACCTTGAAAAGTGGGAACCCAGGTTCTGGGAATACCTCATTTGCATAAAGAGGCATTCTAGGGAGTTGAATCTGTAATTTCACCAAGGATTCCATGACATTCCTCAGGTAGAGGGTAGGGGTCAGACTCCATAGATAGGGCAGAAGAGTAAACCCTGCTGGAAAAGGGAGCTAGCCTGACATGGTAGACTGAGACCTTAAGTAGCAGGGGTTCCCAACTGTCTTAAGCACAGTCTGAGTTATGTTCATAAAGGCTTCAAACAGTACTACCTCAGCCTGGAGCCGCATGGATCCTTCCTTGCCCTGTTACCACTGAGCCACACACAGGGCTGCTTCACATTCCTGGCCTGCTTAGTGTATATCTGGTACTTGGCTAAATGGCTTTACAGGGAAGATTTCCTTTAGTCTAATATATATACACACCACTATTATCCAGACATTAGAGATGTGGAATGGAGGTTGTGAATAGCTCTAGGCTCATGCTGCTAAGAAATTGAGAATAGAGCCGAGTTCACTGTGTTCCTCTGGGCCTGAGTTCTTCATCTCAGCTCCACATGGTCTTTTTGCATGTACGCTGGTTTCTCCTGTTGGCTTCTAGAGTCTTGAAGGTAAGAGGCATGACTTCCATATTTCATACTTAAGTACTGAAATATGATAGTTACATGATAAATACTTGTTCAACAATAAGTCTCTGGATAAATACTTGAATGCATTCCAGACGAGCGCCTATATCAGAGCTAAAGTTTTTCAGATAGTACGGCAGCCCAGTGAGTCGGTGGAGAAGCCCCTTAGTGGTTAAGAAGACCAGCTCCTCTTCTAGAGGATCCGGGTTTGATTCCCAGCACCCTCATAAGAGTTCACAACTGTAACTCCAGTTTCGGGGTATCCAATGACCTCATCAAGCCTCTGCGGGCACCAAGCATGCAGCACACAGACATCCATGCAGGCAAAAATCCTCATGCACACAAAGTAAAAATAAACACATCTAAAACAAAAATAAAGAAATGAACAAATAAATAAATAAATGAACGCTCAAAGAATTGGCCAAATGAGACATTGGCCCAGACGCTTGAATGTGGCCCAGTTTGCTGAGGAGGGGACTTTTGTTCAGCTTAGGTGAGGTGGACTTTCCTGAAAATGCCCTTTTTTTTTTTTTTTTACTGCTGTTGTTGAGTGAAAATACATGAACTAGCCACCTATACTGTTATTTTATTATTTCAAAAAAGAAAAAAGAGATTCAGGGCAGTTAAAAAACAGAAGATTCTAAGCAAATAAGATATATTTAAAATAAGTTACCATATATGGAATGACTTATAGGAAAGGAAAATATTTTCCCCCTGAAGACAGACTCCTAGTAATGAATGAATCATTAGATATTTCTAGGACCCTGTGATAAAGATCATCCCTGTATATTTTTAATATCTTCTGCTTCTCAATTTTCCTTTTAAAATAACATGGCCCTAGATATTTATCTTGCTGGAGTGAACCAATTTTATGGGAAAAATGATTTTTTATACTTACTTATTTGCTTTACATCCCAGTCACAGAAAAAAAAAGAGATTGTTTTAAATTTCATTGGTTATTTTATTTATTTACATTTCAGATGTTATCCCCCTTCCCAGTTTCCCTTCTACAAACCCCTTATCCCTTGCCCCAACCCCCCCCCCACCCTGCCCCCCGCCTCTATGAGGGTGCTCCCTCACCCACCCACCTATTCCTGCCTCACTGCCATAGCATTCCCCTACACTAGGGAATCAAGCCTTCACAGGATCAAGGACCTCCCCTCCCACTGATGCCAAATAAAGTCATCCTTTGCTACATATGCAGCTGGAGCCATGGGTCCCTTCATGTGTACTCTTTGGTTGGTGGTTTAGTCCCTGGGAGCTTTGGAGTGTCTGGTTGGTTGATATTGTTGTTCTTCCTATGGGGTTGCAAACCCTTTCGGCTCCTTCTGTCCTTGTCCTAACTTCTCCAT
Organism: Mus musculus; assembly: GCF_000001635.26. Classification (NCBI taxonomy): domain Eukaryota; kingdom Metazoa; phylum Chordata; class Mammalia; order Rodentia; family Muridae; genus Mus; species Mus musculus. Next base: position 35,915,142 of record NC_000074.6, read on the forward strand.
TGGGGTCCCTGCTCTCAGGAGGGGAAAAAATAGATTTTTAAATGACTTGGCTGTTCAAACTGTCTGAGTGTTAGTGGCAACCTGGGTACCTATAAAAGACTGTGATTGCTTAATTACCAAAGTACTTAAGTTTTATCTTAAAGTCCTTTTGCGTTCTAAAAACAAAACAAAACCACAAAACAGAAAACAAAAACCAGTTTCTATGAATAGCTTCATGAGATAAAGTAATGAAAAACAAACTCTTGAATGAACCCCCTCCCACTTCCCAAATGAGAGAAAGCAAAGAAAAACCTAGTCCCTACCTTCTATGACTCTTCTCCCAAGAGGTCTCTTTGAAGTAACTTTCATTCGTCTGTCTTCTGAGGTGGTAATTGGTCAAGGTTAATAGGCTGAGTGAGAGGAATTTACAGTTCATCTTCGGGTGAATATTGAGGGCAAAGGGTGAGCACAGACTTTAAAGGTAGAAGCAGCATAGGAGATGGGTTCTGTGGTCGCATCCCAAGGGAAGGGACCTTAACCTTGGCTGTCTCGTAAAGTCACCTGAGTATCTGGGATGCAGTGATATCTATCAGGCAATACCCTAGGAGATTCTGGTTGACTTTTACTGGGGAGGAAGTTGAAGCATCCCAGGGAATTACAAAAGTAGAGTCCATCCACCACGGGGGAGTTTCCTGTAACCCAGAGTGACTGCTGATGGTGTAATTTAGAAATGAAGGTGGCCCGTGCCTTTGCCTCAGAAAAGGAACCCAGAATGAAAATCTGGCAAAGCATGGGTCCCCACTCCCAAAGTTGGTGGTGATCTACTAGTGTCCTCTAGACCGGAAGTCGTGGGAGGACCTGGGTCAGAAAAGCTGACTCAGAGTAAACCTTTGGAACTGAACTCAGTCTGCTTTCTTACAGGATTCCCAAGTGACTCACTTATACAGTGGTGTTGGAGAAGTCTGACCCAGACAGCGACCGGATATAACAGAATAACTAAGGGGGAAAGGCTTGCCTGATGTGGGAGACAGAGCCAAAGCCAAGATCGGCTTCTGGTGATAACTGGCATGTCTTCATAATAGCCTTGACTCCTGGACATTCTCCTGGATTAGAAAGTACCTGTAAGTCAGGCCTTTCCTACCCCCATCTTATCTTACCTTGTAAGGGCAGCGCAGTGTGTTTGTGGCTGGCGATAGTCCGCCTGACAGGGATCACTCTTATCACACATTAGGCCTAACTAGAGATTATAGGATTGACCAGCAGTGTATACAAGTCCTGTGAGAGCGCTGTGGTGTGGAAGCACGGAGTTTAGGCTAAATGTAAACACATTTTCTCCAGGAGCAGGATATACAGGAGTCAGGAATGTAGTCTGAAATCCTTTCTCCAGAGGAAGGCCCATTTTCCCTTTTCCAGAGAAAAGGTGCTGGAAGGGGGCGGGAGGTGGGGTGCAGGGGGCATAGGGCTGGGAGTTGGGGCTGAAGGGAGGAAGGGCGGGTTTGGGGGAGAGGGACTGTCAATCACCAGCTGGTCCCCTCTCAGCCTTTCTTTTCTCACCTACAAAAATGCAGAGAATAATAGTTTACAATCAATTTCAAAAGACCATGTAGGTGTCTGGAGCGGGGAAGCACAGCTGAAGAAGTCTGTGTGAGCTATAATATTCTCCACACCTGAGGAACTGCTTCCCCTAATATTAACTGGAACTCCTGGGGACCCTCTCTTAGGGAAGCCAGCTTTGTCTCCTGACCTGTCTGGGGACTCTTCTGATTGCTGAACTGGGATTTGACGCACTATAACAACTCTTATGCCGCTAAAACACAGGAAGAGTCTGATACCAGGCAGACTTCTAAAGGTTGGTTTAGCAAACTCAAAACCAAAATAAAACACAAACCTCATCTTTGTTTGCTTAGGTTCTTGTCACACATTTCATTTCACCATTTATTATGATGAACATTTTTGTGTTCTTAAACCTTACTTGAAAGCCAAACTTTTAATTCCCAAGAAGTTTTTACACTATGGGGTACATGCTATGCTTGCAATTTTGACTCATTAATATAACTCTGTAGTGATTATCCTTAAAGTTAAACATAAATGTGAGTCTCCTTACTTCAGTGTACATTTATAGCGATAGACTTATTGAATTAGAGTTTTCTAAGGCGTTTTGAACATAGTTTGTGACATTTCCAGCCGTAAGTGACGGTTTATCCTACCCTGGTTTCACTGTGGGGAGGTGTGTTGGGGTGTTGTGATTAAAAGGCAAAAGATAATAGCTATGTGTTGTAATTTGTAATGAATTGCTTTGGTTATTGATACGCATTCATGTAGTCTCTCCCTCCCTCCTTCTCTCCACAAAGAACACCCATGAGATGGCTCAGTGGGTATAGGTTCTGTGACACAAGCCTGCTGGCTTAATCTCTGTTTGTCACAATCCACTGAAGGGTGGAAAGAGAAAACTGACTCTGATGTCCAAACATGTGTTGTGACATGCACACTCTCATGCATTCATGCATACATACATAAGAACAATAATGTTTTCAATTAAAAAAAAATGAAGTCCCACTCCTCTTGGACGCTAGCCAGTACCAGGGGCTTGGTGGGAGCAGAGTACAGATTAAAGGGACTCAGTATGGGGTTGTGTGTGGCCTGTGTTGGGTCAAGGTCCGAATGGGGTCATAAGGTCACAAGGTCACTACACTGATGTTGCAACTGATATCCATTCCAGGAACTGTCCGTTTCCTTCTGGAAGTTTTGTTTCACCCTAAATATTACTTCTGTGTCTGAGAGAAGCAATGGTTGGTCCCTCAATGTGGGTTTTCCTTGGAAAACCAAAAGCAGCCATGGTCTGTGGCATCCTCAATTCAGGCTTTGTATCTGAACCAGCTTGGTATTAGAACGCACCCTGAGAGACACTGACAATCCATGAATTCTTAGAGTGAACTTTCATTTGAACGAACTTACAAACCTTAGAACAGAATTGAGAAGTAAAATGTGAGCACAGAGTATTTAATTTTATCTTAACACTAACTAGACACAAACACACCCTCGATTCCTAAGGCTAGGAAGGGCAGAGCAAAGGTAGGGTAGACTGTGACTAAGGGCAAATTAGACGAAAGGCACGGTTGGCTCATGCAAATGTATCTGCGCAAAATTAAAGCATTTGACAACAGTGTCCTAGAATCGAGGAATAGCTTAGGTTGACTGTTGTCAACCACGGCTTAACTCTTGTCTAGTTTGCTACAGACAAATCCAATGGCTTGTCATTTTAATAGGATCAAAATCTTTCAGGAGCTCCTTGGTTCTTTGACTTCAGTATTGTGGGGCTTTAAAGAGCATCTCTGGAATACAGACCTGCTGTCCTCTAGTTTAGGTGAGGTGTGATGACAGAATCACATTGCATGTGATGTGCAAGATGTTGAAATTTTCCTGCCCTCATTGAGAATCCAGTACTGAACATTCCTTATCTGCTTTGCATTCAGAACATGCATCCTCTTACTTAGTCTACACACAATAACTCGGGGTCAGTGTCAATTATTATTATTCTTTCTTTCTTTCTTTAACTGAGTGGATGAGGCTCAGAGATTGCAATTCAGTAACCCAAGTGTGGTTTACAAGGCTGCAAGTCCAGACAAATAAGCAAAGCCTCGTTCTTTGTTCTCCATGAAGCAAACTCAGTTATGTGCCTGGAAGCCTGGATTCCATGCCCGGATCTACCAGTGTCTGAAGACAACCGAGACTCATTCTGTGTTTCTACATGACGTGATACCTCCTTCTCCAAGTCATTGAGTATCTTTATAAGTAACATTATTCTAATTAACTCAGATGTTCTCCATTTCATACTACTACTACTACCAGATTCTATTTCAATCAGTCACAGTTGGTTTTGTTTGTTTGTCTTTTGGTTTGCTTGTTTGTTTGTTTGTTTGATGTTTGCTTTTGGTTTTTGGAGACAGGGTTTCTGCCTGGCTGCTCTGGAACTCACTCTGTATGTAGACCAGGTTGCCCTGGAACTCACAGGGATCCATGTGCCTCTGCTTCCTGAGTGCAAGGGTTAAAAGCATGTGATTTCTATGTTCTTGGTCCTTTTCTCCCAGAGTATGGTACACACGCCAGAGGCTTTGCATCAAGCCCTTAGGATCATGAAGCTATAATGTATTTGTTTGAGATTTCTGGAGATTTTTGTTATTGTTTGACTTCAAACACGAGGGAGAATGAAACAGATAAATCAATTACAGTTTAACTCCAAATTATCCTCACTCTAGCAAATGTGTGTGTGTGTGTGTGTGTGTGTGTGTGTGTGTGTGTGTGTGTGTGTGTGTGTGTGTGCCAGTGCACAAAAGAAAGGCCATGTGGTGACTACACTCTTCTGGTGGATGTTATCAGACCACAGCCCAGAGGGGAACCAGTACAGTAGTTCACAGGCCATTTGATCAACACGATTATGGGTGGATCTGTTTTGTTCCAAAAGATGAGAGCGGGCTGAGCTTGGCTTCTCACCTGTGGTCCTGAAAGCTGATAAACACTGGTAAACAATAGAATCCGTTAACTGGGCGTTCTCCTTGATCTCAGGATGCTCTGGCCTCACAGTCTTCCTCCGAGGATCCCAGGCACAGTTGTGTTTGTTTGCTATGAGCTGAAGCTAGGACGCTTTCAGCTTCCTCAGGAAATCTCTAGAAATCTCATTTCCCCTTAAAAAAAAAAGCAAGCCAAGAGATTCATATTTGGTATCAAAGCTTAATTTTAGCCAGTGCATGCCTATAATCCCAGTACAGGATTGAGTCAGAGGCAGCCTGGGCTACAGATTATAGTGAAAGACTGTGTCAAAACCACTAAGTGAGCATTATATGCAGTTGTTAGAAATGGATGTTAAACAAAATTTTGAGCTGAGTCCAATCTTATCCAAGAATGGGGTTGAGCATGCTGACCTAATTAGAGCCCCCAATGTCCATCTCTCTCACAGACTTGTGACATAAGACAGAACATGTAATGTTTTCTTTCTTTTTTTTCCTGTTGCTTTTAACATTATCCAACGAGATAAACAGAAGCAAGCATCACCATTTTAGGAAATTCCTGGAGATGAATGTAGCAGCAGTCAGACACGGTCGCTGATGGGAACACAGGCAAGTCTGTGTCTCCCATTATCTGTCACAAAGGTGATTGGCGTCACAGATGCATAATCTCACAGGGATAGCTGTACAGCTCCCAAGGAATGAGATGCCCTGGAGAAATGAGTGCCCACAGGAAACAGCACCACCAGCATCCTTGAGTGTAATTCTGACTAAGCTTTTTTTCTCATTAATCATCGAACCGAGTCTGTGTCCGGATCCAGGCTACAGTCAGTTGCAGCATACATTCCTGGCTGTGATAGGAAGGTCTGGGCCAGAGACTGTGGGAAAGAGTCAGCTTGTACCCAGGCAACAGGGTCAGGTCAAGAATTCACCTCCTAGACCCCTTGAATATGCAGCCTTTGTGCTAATAGTTCAGACTGGTAGAGAACACTTCCAGGGAAGTTCCCTGTTCGAGGGAGGGCCAGGCTGTATGGTGTGTGTGTGTGTGTGTGTGTGTGTGTGTGTGTGTGTGTGTGTGTGTGTGTGTGTGTGTGTGTGAATCCCCCAATAAGGGAGTGAAGTCACAGGACCAGTGGCTGTCTGGGTTAGTGTTCCATTGACAGTGTTTGCAAGTCATTATCAGGGGCCTCCAGGAATCCATGAGGACACACTGTGACAAGGTAGCAAAATTTATGTCAGGAACAAAATGGTGCTAAAGTCCTTAAGCAAGAGTACATGGAACACATGAAGTTATCTTACCTCCTCTTTCTTTTATTGCAGCTAAGAGAAGCGGTGGTGGTTTGCCAAGGTAGAGCCTTGTTCCGACTCCCATCAGCCTTTGCTCTGGGTCTGAGGTTTCTCGTGGCACTGCCCAACCATAGAAGACTGAATTAGTCAGGACTTGAACTCCAGACATGAGTTTTCCCTCCCCTTTGAATTCCGGCAGTGATTGCCTTTGTGCCCTCGTCTCCTGGTTGCATCGCTCTGTCTCAGCATGGATTCTTTGCTCTGCTCTGCCCTCCCATCTGGCTCTGATGTCCGATGACTGTTGTGACTGCTGGTGTCCTGGGACATAGAGTGTTTTTTCTTTGCTTGCCTCTTTCTTGCCTTTCTTTCTTTTTCCTCCCCACCCCCTTTGATATTATTACATATTGCCAGGCTGATCTTAAACTCAGATCCTTCACCTTCAGCTCCCCAAGTGCTATGATGAGGCGTGTACCACCACCCTTGACAAATGATACTAACTCATCTCTGTCTGTCTGTCTAATCATATCTTTCATCTATCTATCTATCTATCTATCTATCTATCTATCTATCTATCTATCTATCTATCTATCTATCTATCTGTCATCTGTCTGAATCTGTCTCTTCTATCTCTGTCTCTCTGTTTTTCTGTCTCTCCATATATATATATATATATATATATATATATATATATATATATATATATATATATATATATGGAATCCAGAGCTTTGATTATGCTGAGTACCTCACAGCCAGTGTAGCAGGAAGCACAAGTTAATGGCACATGGTTCCCGTTGCTTAGTCCAAGTTGAAAGCTACTGTGCCCCGAGTGCTTGTGAATACAGGTACACACGGACATGTCCTGCCCTCTTCTACCCACTGTTGGCAAAGGTCAGGAGTTGCTCAGCTAAGAGTCCAATGTCCTCAGAGGAAGAGATGGGCTCTAGGAAACCAAAGAGTAAGCGAGTGGAGAAAACTCCACAAAATATGGAATGTGAAGCTGAGTGTTAAAAGGGGCCTCTACAACAAGGTGGTGACAGGTGACACTCAAGTCTTAGTAATCTAAAGCCAGGTTTTCCACACCAGACAAGAGCAAAATCCAGCATCAGTAAACAGAAGCGTGGAGAAAGTGCCTTAAGACAGTATGTGTGTGTGTGTGTGTGTGTGTGTGTGTGTGTGTGTGTGTGTGTGTGTGCGTGTGCATGTGCGTGTGTGTGCATAAGCACTCAATAAATAGTAGTTGTGAGGTCAAAGGTTAGAGTAATAGCATTTGTGTTCTACCTGTGACTAGGTGATCGTGCCCCTTAGAGAAGCCCCCCCCCTCTCTGTGTGTGTGTGTGTGTGTGTGTGTGTGTGTGTGTGTGTGTGTGTGTGCGTGTGTGCGCGCGCTTCACCATTTTTTCATGTTAGGACACGGAGAGTTGAAAATCAAGTGTTTTGATGTCCTATTTCCTGCATTTAGATTTCAGCCCTGCTATTTGCCAACTGCATGGCCGTAAGAAAGTGACCCTGTCTGGGTCTCACATAGTGGGTAGTAGACCCTCTGCATGGGGTGTTGTCTCATCATGGGGATGATTATTGGTTTTGCCTGCTCTTGTCACTACTGTTGAATTTCCTTCTGGCTTCTTCTTTTTTCTTGGCAAGACCTTGTTCTGCAGATTGCACTGGACTGGACTGGAACTCACTATGTAGCCCAGGCTGGCCTTACGCTTTCGGCAGTCCTCTGTCTCACTTTCCCAAGTACTAGAATCATAGACACAACACACCACATCTGGCCTTACAATAGAATATTTATCTTGGCTTCACCTTCATAATTTCTATTCTTTTCACATGAGTGAAAGCAGTAAAAGATAAGTACCATGACTGGCCCAGAATCATAAGCTGAATTTGTCAGTAAGCTGAGATTTAAAAAGGCAGTCTCTGAAGATTCCAATCAAATATATCATCAAAATCTCTTCTACCTACAACTTTCAAATTAGCTCCTGCTTGTTTGAATCTTGGATACATTGGTTGACTGACACATAGTATCTCACTATGCATGCTGGGTAGATCTAAACTTGTGATCTCCATGTCTCAGCCTCTAGAGTGTGTGCCGTCCTACTTGGCCCGAATTGCAGTAGATACATAAAACAATTCATTCTCAGAGCCAGGAATGGAGGCCCATGCCTGTATCGCTCCCAGAACTCTGGAGGTTGATGCAGTAGGATTTCAAGGTCATCCTGACCTGCATAGCAATACTTTGTGCCAAAAATTAAAATAAAATTAAATAAACAAGAAAATAAAAGTGAAAGTGATTAGCAAAGGCTTTGGCTTTGGCTTCACCTCTCAAGCACTCCAGAGCACAGAGGTAATGCCCCAGGATAGTTGCTGCCAGGAGCATGCATATTCCTTTAAGTCTGTTTGCTGACTATATTGCTGATCTACAGAAGGCAGGGACTTTCTTTTTATGGAAGATCTGATTCTACAGTGTTCAACACAAAAGGCCACGGGGCAAGAGAGAGATAAATAGTCTCCCTAGGGCTCAGAGCTAAGATTTTCCTGGGGCGCTTAAGCCAAGAAGAGTTGAGTTCTGGGTGGATGGATTTATGACTTTCTGCTTTCTGTCATTTGGAAAGTCGCTCCTTCAAGCCCTACACTTCTGGTCTGCTCCCAAGTGCCACCAAGGGCTCCGACCTCCTAGTCAGCCAGCCAGTGGACCCCTCAGAATCCAAAACCCTATTGCGCTAATACATGGAACGCCAGTCGCTATGTAAAACAGAAGAGTCTGGAAAGGACAGCTGTGCCATTTGTGGAAAAAGAAAGGCTACCTGTGATAGTGAAAGGGGAGTTTGTAGCGAATAGTCCTGTGACTTAGGGTTTTGAAAGTCATCCACAGGATTCTTTTTTTTTTTAAGGTTTATTTATTATTATACATAACTACACTGTAGCTGTCTTCAAACATACCAGAAGAGGGAGTCAGATCTCACTATGGGTGGTTGTGAGCCACCATGTGGTTGCTGGATTTGAACTCATGACCTTTGGAAGAGCAGTCAGCGCTCTTACCCGCTGAGCCATCTCTCCAGCCCCACAGGATTCTTTATCAAGGAGAAAAACATATGACCCCCCTCAATAAAAGAAGAAAAGCACCAACAAAATTCATGGATCATCTGTGACAAACCAGGAGTAAAAGGCACTTCCATCAATCTGTGAGAAAATATGCTGCTGACATCATTCTAAGGCTCTGAGCATCTTCTCTGATGCCCAGTGGTACTGATGGGACACAGCGGGAAGAGGAGGATGACACAGGCCAATCAGGGTCCCCCCAGGAGACTACTTCCTATGCAGCAAAACCCAAGAAGTTCCCAAATGCCTGGCCATCTGGTCCCTGGTCACTGGGGGCAGGACTGCCAGGACATTTTTCTTTCTCTGAGCTGGTACTGGGGTTGATTTCCTTGCTCAGAGGTTTGAAAGGGGTGGGGGTTGTTTATGATCTGATGCATTCTGCACACTGCCCTCTCTCTGCTTGGATTCCCATTTTAGGGACTGTTTACCCAGTTAGAATCCTGCCAGCGGATTTGTTTTTGTAAGAGACTCTGAATCAATGGCATCTTTGGTGTGTTTTGGTTACCTCTTGTCTAGGCGGCATTTTGCCTTTTCATTAATTAGAGGATCCTTGGAGACGAGTGGAAAAAATAAAATCAGCTCTCTGGGGTGCTTCAAATTGTGTCACTGATGGTAAGAATATTTGGGAACTATGCAGGGCTAGCATGTTCCCTGGCTACCCTCTCCTAGAGGAGAGACTATAATCAGGAGGTTTGGGGTGTTTAAACTCTGCAGAGAATGAAGCAGAGAAGTATTTGTTCTGTTAAACTCGATTACTTTCAAAAGATCTTCATCAACAGGCTTCTCTTTCTATGGTTTTAAAACAGGTTGAGCATTACTACTTTAAAATCTAAAACCCTTGGAGTACCAAGATGATGCTTACAAGTGACACCACAAAGTCATCTGACTTACTATATAGGGTTGACTTTGGGCTATGTGTGTAAGGGGGAGGTTTAGGAGACATAATTGAATTTCAACTTTGGATCCCACACCTTTTGAGGTAGCTCAGTATGTCTATGTAAATACATCAACATCCAAAACCCAAAATCCCTTCTGGTCCTAAGCATCCTGGTTATGAGATACACAGTTTCTCCTCTCCTTCTGATTTCCCCAGCAAGGGTGATGGCTGTATCGTGTCCCCACATGGCAGGGCAAGAACCTGGAAGTTTGCTTTCTCAATCTTCCTGGGCTTCCACTCATGGTGATGGTCATCAGGGCCTATAGGAGGACTTTCCTTTATCTATTCTCTTCAGTGCCAGAAATACTTCCCAGGCTGAGGCGTTTATTGCTTCTTGCTTAGAGCATTGCTGTTGATCTTAACTGCCTTCCCTATTTGTAGCCTCTGCTTTCTACTTTTAGTTGGGTCTCTCCATTGTATCAAGAACATTGGTCCATCTAAGAACAAAGATCTTGTGACTCGCTTTCTGCCATATAGGGAGAGCTATACTTGTCTTCCTCTCCACTCACTTCATGTTTCCTGAAGGACAAGGATATTTCTCTTATCTTTGTAAGCCTCTCTGTATTCTTACAATATTTAGCACTTAGCAGTCATTGATCAAGACTTTTGTTGGCTTTTATCTAACTCTCCCTGTGATCACTCTAGTTATACTCTGTAAGGTCTTGCCTGGACTGCACTGGTAACGGTGTCATCTCTCCGTTTTCCAATAACGGAGCACTGTCTTCAGATCTTATGACAAGTTAAAATGAGGGGGAAGGATAGGAGGCAAAGCTGATATTCTTCAGTTCTTCGTAATCTATTTTACACTTCTCTCCGTTCTTGGATAACAGGCAGTGTGCTCTCCTGGCGTAAAATATGGAATTGTGAGAGCACTGTGGACCTTAGATGTTTTCTGGGGGACAGAACAAGGAGTGTTGGTTCCCAGCCTGCTGTCTGCAGCCCCACCCGAGTGACAGTGGCTTCACTTTAGACTCAGCTTTCCTTCTGCTGGGGTTCCTAAAAACCATTTTAAAGTTATTATATTAATGACAGAGAACCTAGGGTCTTGTAATCCATAGGCATGTACTCTGACCATCTAGAAAATGATATTTTAGTATCTTAATTTTAGGTGAGGTGCTTTCACACATCAGTGTGTCTAGGATTTGCCGAATAGACAGAAAGCTTTTTTTTTTTTTGTCTCAGATCAAACTGGTTTCTTAAAGAAGGGAAAGGGAGCTAGGTTTTATGATCATGGGAGTAGTGGAAATTTTTTTTTTAATTAATAGAAATATATTTATTTGAAAAAATAACTCACTAGTAACATTTAAGATTGTCTTGTGAAATATTGAAAAAATATTTTAGCTATTGTCAATAAAATTCTAATTTCCTTTATTGTCAAAATTCTGATTTGTATCTTTTTTTTTTTTCCTCTTTTTTTTTTCCATTTTTTATTAGGTATTTAACTCATTTACATTTCCAATGCTATACCAAAAGTCCCCCATATCCACCCACCCCCACTCCCCTGCCCACCCACTCCCCCTTTTTGGCCCTGGTATTCCCCTGTACTGGGGCATATAAAGTTTGCAAGTCCAATGGGCCTCTCTTTCCAGTGATGGCCGACTAGGCCATCTTTTGATATATATGCAGCTAGAGTCAAGAGCTCCGGGGTACTGGTTAGCTCATAATGTTGTTCCACCTATAGGGTTGCAGATCCCTTTAGCTCCTTGGCTACTTTCTCTAGCTCCTCCATTGGGAGCCCTATGATCCATCCATTAGCTGACTGTGAGCATCCACTTCTGTGTTTGCTGGGCCCCGGCATAGTCTCACAAGAGACAGCTACATCTGCGTCCTTTCAATAAAATCTTGCTAGTGTATGCAATGGTGTCAGCGTTTGGATGCTGATTATGGGGTGGATCCCTGGCTATGGCAGTCTCTACATGGTCCATCCTTTCATCTCAGCTCCAAACTCCGTCTCTGTAACTCCTTCCATGGGTGTTTTGTTCCCAAATCTAAGGAGGAGCATAGTGTCTACACTTCAGTCTTCATTCTCCTTGAGTTTCATGTGTTTAGCAAATTATATCTTATATCTTGGGTATCCTAGGTTTGGGGCTAATATCCACTTATCAGTGAATACATATTGTGTGAGTTTCTTTGTGAATGTGTTACCTCACTCAGGATGATGCCCTAAGGGGAGAAATGGGGCAGAGTCCAAGGAGCCCTTATATGTCCCTTAGCTGGAGATTTTCTTCTGACATGTCTGATGAAACTGTCAAGTGCTTCATTTCTGTTTTAAAGATGAAAGCTAGAATCTCTGCAAGATGCACCATAAAGTCTCCCAAGGGACTGCTGGTAGATGACCTTGACTCTTCCAAATAGATGAGTGCTGCCCGATTGGAGAGCCGTAGGGAAGTTCTATCCAAGATGAATACTGGCCCTCTGCTGCCGGGAGGTGACCTGGAATTCCATTTATTATTTTTGTTTTGACAAACCATGAACTTCCCAAACCTTTGAAACTTGAGCCCCGTCTTCCTTCACTGCTCATTAGACACTTCATTTGGACATGAGAAGATCCCACATCTAAGGAGCTGCGCAGATTGATTTTCTATTTCCAAAGACCTTGACGGACACATGCTCATTTTATCCGCAGTCTTCATTCAGTTCTGCCAGCCTGATGTCTTCCCACACTTTAACTCTGGAAAACAGGGGCTACTGGAAGACAGCATGTAAACCAAGAAACTTGTCGGAGGCCAGAAGGAATGTGGAGCTCAACTTTCTCCTGGGAACCATAGTCTGAGGAAGAAAAAGTATTCATGCCAGAGAGGCCACCTCCTGTCCCTCTGTCCCAACAACTTCCAGAGCCTGAGGATTCTTCTGTGTTCTGATGAGGACTCTGGCTCAGAGCCAGCTTGCTTCTAAGGCAGTTTTTTCCTGCAGCTAATGAGGTCTTTCCTCTACCTGTGTTTCTACTTCCATGAATTCAGGTTGCAACTCTTTGAAACTAAACACAAGCACTGAAAATGTAGATAGATCATAATGGAAAACATTTCAAAAATAAAATCTGAAACTATAGTATACCAAAACAGATACCATTAAGTTCTTATCATAGAATTCCCTCCAATTTGCCCATAAAAATATAACTTAAATACATTTGTACTTTTAAAATACTCATAGTAGGTGCTTTATCATCTGTTTGTTTTTTATCTTTATGTACTGTCAATAAATGTATATATATATGCATATATGTATATATGCACATACACACACACATGATTACTATCATGCCTATAGTTTTGCATAGTGATCTGAACTCAGGTCCTCTCATGCTATGTATCAGGCACTTTATCAATTGAATCTTCTCCCTAGCTCCAAAGTATTGTTTAATGTATTCTAAATATTACCATATATGATTGTTGATGATCTTGTCACTCGTGACTTTCTAGTCTAGCTGTTATTCTAAGTGGAAGCGTGCCAGTGTCCCCCCTATAAGGTTGACACCTTCCTTTTGTTTCTATACATTTCTATAGTGGAACTCTCAGTGTCTTTTGACACAGACTTCCCTATATATATGTAGTCTCCCCTCCCCCAGCCTGAAACCTGCTTGCTCAGGGGTGGAGCTTCCTGCTCATTCGTTCTGCCACGCCCACTGCTGGAACCTGCGGAGCCACACACGTGCACCTTTCTACTGGACCAGAGATTATTCGGCGGGAATCGGGTCCCCTCCCCCTTCCTTCATAACTAGTGTCGCAACAATAAAATTTGAGCCTTGATCAGAGTAACTGTCTTGGCTACATTCTTTTCTCTCGCCACCTAGCCCCTCTTCTCTTCCAGGTTTCCAAAATGCCTTTCCAGGCTAGAACCCAGGTTGTGGTCTGCTGGCCGGACACAACATATATAGGCAAGGCTAGCTGTGAACTCCTGCTTCAGCCTCCCGCAGGGACTTAGAGTCTTTAATATACCATGGGTGCTTCTACTTGCAGTGGATTTTGGAAATAAAGCTCTGCCTTTGTTTGCTTGCCATGAGCAATGCAATTTTAACACATACTTTCTGGTGCTTACCTGGAGATGTGAAGTATTAGAGAGAAAAATCCTACCATGCAGCACATAACCTTTGGACAAGCCTTTCTGCAAATACTGCAGACTATTTCCAGTTATACAACTTTCCTGTTTCCTGTTGACTCTGTTATGGCACTCAGCATTCTGTCCCCCTACTGTCACTACCCTTCTAGTTAGAGGGGAACTCCATGTTGTCAGTATTCTAGAATTCTAGTGAACAAAAAAATAGCAGAAATATAAATATATGTTAATTTTGTTTGGTCTGGATAGAATTGGCTACTTTTTGATGGTAGCAAAGATACTTCATCATTTAACAGAGCATCATGGACCTCTGAGACAAAAACTGGTCTCAAAGAAAGAAGTCCAGGCTCTTCCCCTGTGTGGTGGTTTAAATTAGAATGGCTTCCATAGGCTGATAAATTTGAATGCATTCCTACCCAGGTTCCCCAGTGTGTGGAACTATGTAGGAAGAACTAGGAGGTGTGGCCATGTTGGAGGAGGTGTGTCACTGGGATGGGCTTTGAGACTTCAAAACCCCATGCCATTCCCAGTTAGATCTTTCTGCCTCTCTGCTTCATGCTTGTCTTTCAACACGTAAGCTTTCAGCTGCTGCTCCAGTGCTATGTCTGCCTGCTTGCTGCCATGCTTCCCACCATGACGGTTATGGACTCTCCCTCTGAAACTGAAAGCCCCCATAAACTCTTCCTTTTATAAATTGCTTTGGTCATAGTGTTTTTTCACAGCATTTGAATGGTGACTTAAGATACCTGTCAGCAACAGAATCCAGTAACAAACATCCCAGACTCACTGTGAAACCCAGGCAGACCTTGCCCAGAACTCAATGTTTCTCCATGCCAATCCTACCATTTGACATCATGGAACAACCTCAGGAACCCTTATCCCACTGCAGAAACGAACAATATTTTTTTTCTACTCTCTTCCACAATTAAAGATGGATCCAGGGTCAGAGGAAACAGAAAGGAGAACTAGAATTAGGCTCCAAAATACTCATACTTAAATATGTAATTTATATTATATTATATATTATAAATTAAATATTATGTATTATATAATATATTATATATAAATATGTATATGTACTATGCATGTAAGCTTTATAATGCCAAAGGAAAGGGTGAACCATTAGAGTTCAAACCTAGGAATCCAAGATCATTGGTGTAGTGTTCCTTCTGATTAGCTCATAAATCTGACTAAGCCTTCGTGACCAGGATGACCTCAATTTGGGCATCTCTGAGATCCAAGATTTCAAAGGTTTGTTCCAGGAGTTGCCCTCTGACTTTTGTACAATACTTGGGAATTACTTTAACCTCTTTGTGAACCTGTCCCATCTCTAAAGGGAGGTAATAGACTTGCCTTCATGCAACACTTTTGAAAAAGCTGTAAGACACCCGGAAGGGAGGCACGCTTTGGTTTAGAGAACTAATTCATCCTTTGTCCTTTCACCAGTGTTTAGATAACTGGCTGAGATAAACAATGCTGTTGAGTCCCCTTGAGTGGGTGCTTAGTCGTTTTCAGTTAAACAAGACATAAGTATTCCAAGAATGTGTTCCCTGTACTTCTGAAAACCTTTCTTCCTTGTTGGGATGTCTCAGATGACACCTAATAGGGAAGACTGCCCTTGGGACTGAAACTTGGAACCACCCACAAATTTAATTATTCTCTCTCAAATGTACGAGGAGCTTTTCTCCTCTGCATGCTTCTGGCATGATATAGAGTTCTTTCTGGCTCCTGAGATCTGTATCCATCAGTGTCTGGTGACCTCTGATGCTACAGTGGGCTCTGTGGGTGGTTCTACCTGCCACCTATGACTCCACTTTGAACACCTTTTCTAGTTTCATTTCTGTTGCTGGGATGAAATACCTAGACAAAAGCAACTTAGGGGAGAAGAAGGTTTCTTTTGACTTACAACTCCAAATGGTAGTCCATCATTGGGGAAATAGAGGCAGGAGCTTGAGCGGCTAGTCATACGACATCCATAGTCAAGAGCAAAAAGAGAATACACCCACTCATGCTGGCTTGTTTACTCTTTGCTAGCTTTCTCTTTTCTTATATTGTTCAGAACCCCCTGTCTGGAGAATGGTGCCACCCACAGTGGTCTGCATCCTCATATGTCAATAAGCTATCAAGACAGCCTCAGACATACCCACAATCAAGGCTGGTCTAGGTAATTCCTCATTAAGAATCTCCTCCCAGCCGGGCGTGGTGGGGCACGCCTTTAATCCCAGCACTTGGAAGGCAGAGGCAGGTGAATTTCTGAGTTCGAGGCCAGCCTGGTCTACAGAATGAGTTCCAGGACAGCCAAGGCTACACAGAGAAACCCTGTCTTGAAAAAACAAGACAAAACAAAACAAAACAAAACAACAAAAAACAAAACAACAAAAAACAAAAAACAAAAAAACAAACCTCCTCCTAGGAGATTGTGTCAAGCTGACATTAAAACTAACTAGAACAAGACTTTACAACTAATTTCATTTTAAAATAGTCTAACAGGGCTCGTCATTATCTTCCTTTTCCATCCTTTTATATTTTCATCTGTTTCAGGGAATTCTTAAAGGCTGATCATTCCCTTTCTTTCAACCGACATTTTCAACCAGTTGGGAAGTCATATAATATACGCGAAGATCCTGTTCTTCTTATCCCAACACCACTCTCCTATTTGCCCTTATCATCTCCCCTTTGAACTATTGCTGCTTACATTATACTGTATGCCAGGCTCTATCCTGGGAACTTAGGATATAAATAGTGACAAGATACACAGAAACCTCTGTCTTAAGTTTAATTCCAAGTGGATGGGAAAAGCCAATAATGAAAACATAACTAATACCTGAATTACACACACACACACACACACACACACACACACACACACACACACACACACAATCTCCATGTTACTGTGACCAAAATAACTAACAAAACTTTGAGTGGGAAAAGCACCATTTTAAGAGTGTCAATTTTTAAGCCAAGAAAAGGCTACTGAGTCAAATAGTATACACAATAGTGACCAGGAAGCAGAGAATAGGGTTTAGGCAAGATTTAGCTAAGGGTATGGCCCCAGTGACCTGCTTCCTTCAGCTAAATGTTGTCTCCTAATTTCCCTACCTTCCAATAGTGCCATCTTATTATAAATCCATCTAAACAGTTATTGGTCCTCTAAGTCAGAGTCCTCAGGATCCAATCATCTCTGGAAACACCCTCACAGACACAACCAGAGGTGGATTTCCCTCATCTCCTAGGCATGTATCAATTTGATCAGGTTGATGGTCATGGACAATTATCGATCTCAAATCATGGATGTTGGCAGAGACTATGATTTCGAACATGAGGGCTAGAATATACCTCTCGTTGAGAAGATAACACTCACAGAGGCACAGACACTTAGAACCGACCCCATGTCTTAGGAGGTTGAGGTGTGACAATCACCAATTCCAAGTTGCTGGTTTGCAGGTGCATTCAAGAAACATCAAGGAGAGAGAGAGAGAGAGAGAGAGAGAGAGAGAGAGAGAGAGAGAGAGAGAGAGAGAGAAGTTTCTGACGAGATAGCTTGACCCTGTCACCTGTCACTCTTTGCTTACAGCTCTCACACCAGGATCAGCTCCCTATCCCTACCCACTTTAGCCACAGTCCATTCATTTGGTACAGGAAGTCTTTCTTTCTACGATGTAGCCTATCTAGCTATCTTTCCATTGGCCTACGGGTGCTGCCCAGCAACCTACTGGATAATGGTTGTGCATCTTTGATAACGCTGGTTTAGTATTTATCTGTCTTTCTTGGACCATGCCCTGTTTCTTCTGACACCCCTTTCTCTGCTGATTGGCTCAGTGTCTAGTCTACCTTCGGTCTCTTCTCGAAGGTGAAGTAAATGTCTTCTATGCATGCCCAACTTCTCCCTCAGACGCTAGTCTAACCATCTTCAGACCATGCCCACCTGTGTCAACCTCTTCCTCCCACTTCAGGATTATCATGATAGTAAGATAATCAGTGTTGGTTGCTCCCATTGAAAAACCTAGGCTGTGTCTGCATAAATCTAAATTAAGTCCGGTGCCGGGTCCTCAGGTCTCCCCACTATAGCAATTAATATTGGAAAGTCAAATGAGGTTGGTGAGACTGGTAGCTACAGACCCTCTCAGTCTTTCTTCAGGTTTTCTGTAGATCTTCAGGTAATCCAGGCCCCATGCACACCTGCCGCCTCATGTTCTCTGAGGATTCTCATCTGTTTCACAGCCTTTTCTCTCCAGAACATAAGAAAACAGGAGCCCAAACTGGCCACAATGGTGCAAATCTGTAATCCCGGCATTGGGAGGCCTAGACAGGAGAACTGGCTTGTGCTTGTGGCCAGCCAGCAATACAGTATGACCTTGTCAAAGCACACCAGCATTTCATTAGGGGGATGCAGTTGACTGCCCTGTGCCAGGAGGTGACCAACGGACGAATGTCCTCGTGGTTAATGTAATGCCAGGTTTCCTTAGAGGACAAAGACTGATAGAAACAGATGGGGCCATTTTGTAAGCTTTCTATTCAAAGAAAATCAGAGAGAGAGAAGAGGCAGGGGGCTGAGAGGCGTATGCTAACAGAATGGAGCAGGTGTAAGAATTATGAAATAGCCTCTCAGAAGTAGAATTGCCCCCACAATGGAATAAAGCACCCCCCCATGCTGCATTACATTATCTGCTTAGCTGTCACATCAGGGGATCTGGGACCACAGCCAGGTGTAGCCAGGCACAGCCTGGGCAGCTGAACCATGCCAAGATAATTTGCTGAAAGACAATGGCATCCCAGCCAGCCAGTCCTGTGCCTGTGCTTAGGAGAGCCACAGTACTGTGCTACATCAGATTCAGCTTGGCAACCTCACGTTCTTCTGAGGGGCAAAGGGTGGGGGAGAGCCAGGGGAGAGGAGCTGCCAGGCGCAGTGGGCTGGGCTTTAAAACATCTCAAACGCCCGTGCCTTTCTATGTCTTTGGTAAATTTCCTTTCATTAGTGTTGTTAAACCTCAGACAGCCTGGAATCGTCTCCTTTCCAACTCAGCCATCTGTTCCCCTCTTGTCGACGATTGTGACCACACATTAAATAAGAAAAAGGCTTACTGTCAGAAAAAGGGTTTTCTTTAAAAAAAATACAATGGGGGAGAAAATACATGGAAATGAGCTTTTCAGAGGTGATCAATAGCAAGAGGTGGGGCTTTCTGAAGCAGGACCCAGGAACGTGCATTGGGAATTTCTTAGTGAATAGATAGAATAGTAAGCTTTTTGGCCAGCGTATTACGACACAGTAAATATGTATGGTTAAACTTCTTTTCTATACAAGGGACGGGGCTGGATGCTGCGCTGTTGTCTAAATATGAGGTGTCCCCCCAATTGCATTGTGGGTTGAACATTTGGTCTCAGTGCAAAGCTTAGAGATGGAGCTTTGGAGATGTGTTTGGACCATGGGGTTCCTGTCTTAATCAGTCCACTGATGGACTCACAGTTTGATCCCATTATTGGGAGGTGGTAGAAGCTAGGAATTGGAGGATAACAGTCACTGGAAGAATTCCACTGAAGGATCGATCTTATGCCCGCCCACACTGTTCTTCACTCTCTGCTTCCTGCTGGCTATAGAATAAGATTTGCTGTACCGTGTTCCCAGGGTGATGTTCTAGCTCCTAGCAGCAGTGGATCTAGCCACGGGCTGACACCTCCAAACCCTGGGCTAAAATGAGCCTTCCCTTCCTTCTTTGTTAGGAATAATCCTTAAATTTGTTAAAAGGTTCAGATTTTCTTTTATTTTTATGTGTATGCATGTGCTTGTTTGAGTTCTTATTGACCAAGCGTGTGCAAGTATATGGGGAGGGCACTGGATCCCCTAGGACTGGAGTCACAGGCAGTTGTAAATTGTCATGCGGGTGCTGGGAACTCTACCTCAGTCCTTTGCAAGAGCAGTTAGCACTCTTAAGTACCGAGACACCTCCTCAGCCCATGTTTCCAATAATTCTTTATAGTATGAAAAACATAACCAAAGAATTAAAAAATATTTAAGAATAGTGACTAGAGTCAGAGAAAGAAAATTATGAATCTACAGAGACAATAACTCATAAAATGGAAGGCATGGGACCACTGTAGCCTGGGAGTTCCAGAATCATTGTGAAAAAAAGGTCAATTTGAGGACTGGGGGATGAAAGGAGGGAAAGCCACATTAATAAGATCACAATGACCCACTGAGTGCAAACAACTGCCAAGTTCTTTCACATCCAGCTGGATCCCTTCCATGGTCTGGGCATCCTTCACCCCACAAACCAATTCAGTAAATCAATCTGCACATTTCACCTCAGCATAGAACTCACATTAGCTTTCTTTAACTTCTTTCTTCTTATAACGAAAGAGAATTTTTGTACAATTGCAACCATTAGCTGCATCTTGGACCAAGACTCTTAAGACCAGCCATTGTCTTCATGTGTCCCAGGTTCTAGTTGTCCTCTGTCTATCGTCTAGCTGGGTAACATTTTCCCTGTAGGAGGGCGTCCAGCTCTGAGCCTGGAATTCCAGATCTGAGAGATCCTGTGACCATGGTCTATCATTTTATGAGCACTCTTCTAATTATTAATGCAGCCTAATATTGCTTTAGTGCCCATGATGCACTGCAATAAGTAGCTAACTTGTGATATAACAACATAGTGAAGATGAGGATGATAATGATAATGATGAATCTCCACTTAAACTTCCCACTGAAACAACTGCCCATTGCCTGACTGCCCGTCACGGACTGGGGTGGGGACTCAGATGGGGAGGCAACGGCATTCTGATTAAGGAGAAGTAAAGGCACTCTTGATAGAGAGACTTTGAATTAGGTAGGGCTGTTCATCGACTGGGTGAAAACTGAATATCAAATGTATTTTGACAGAAGAGTGAGTTTAAGCAGTTTTGTGTGTGTGTGTGTGTGTGTGTGTGTGTGTGTGTGTGTATGTGTGTGTGTGTGATGGATTGAGAGCTGAACAGAACACAGAAACAGAGCCATGCACATTAAATATATGCTAAAGAATTCTGCTCTAGTAAATGGAACAAATATGAACTATCCAATATGTGGTGTTATTGAATTTGATTATCCATTTGGCGTTGTTTGAATCTGGGATTTGATGCCACCTATCTACCACTGTGTATCAAAATAGGTCTGGAATATACAATTATAAAGCAACTTGAGAATTCTCCTTTTAAAAGACCTAAGATCCAAAAGACAGAGCAAGATTCAGTAGTGTGTGCGTGTGCTTTTAATGAGTTCAGTTTTATTTTTTTCTGAGAAGAGCAGAGAGGAGGTGTTTGAGAACTCTGAAATGTGATTGAATAAACAAATGGCTGAATAACTAGATGCCAAAGGGCCAGTACTCGAAAAGATTTAGCTTTTGGGCTCCATGTGGGTGAGTAAGGACCAATGAAGAGGCCTTGAGAGGACCAGCCATAGGAGCCTCCATCCTGTGGACATGTGACAAGGGAAATTATTTTGGTTCCATGTACTGTCTAGTTCAGTGGTTCTCAACCTGTGGGTCATAACCTCTTTGTGTCAATTTGTAACAATGGAAACCGATCCTGAATGTCAGATATTTACATTACTATTCACAATAGTAGCAAAATTACAGTTATGAAGTAGCAATGGAAGTAAGTTTATGGTTGGGGGGTCACCACGGCATGAGGAACTGCACTCAAGGGTCACAGCGTTAGGAAGGTAGAGAGCCACTGCTCTAGTTCCTTATTTTTCTGTCTAGTTCTCAGCTATGACAATATAGATGCAAGTCACCTGAGAAGCAGTCCGAAGAGGACATGCAAGGGAAGAGGGAAGAAGGCACAAAGCAGAGCCACAGGTGGAACAGGAAACAAGTTCATAATGCACGTGTATGAAAATATCACGTTGAAATCTGTTATTTTGTATAATCGATGCATGCTGATCTAAAACTGATCCTAATTCCAAACAGAGGCAAATGGTGAAGAGGCTTATCAACGAACGGGGACAAGGACAGAACCATGGGGTCCAATCACATAAACAGTCTTAATCAGTTGTGACGTGTTCCATCATGGCTCTGCTCTCTTTCCCTGTCTGAAGTATCATCTGACTCAGCTTTGGTTCTTTAGCTAAAAAAAAAATCCCCTCACTCACCTTGAGACACAAGATCTCAGTCTATCCTATAAAATGCTTAATCTTGAGACATAAGCATCAATGTGAGTTCATTTTAAACCTGGCTTCCTCCACTGGGACCCACTGGGAACAAGCTGGTTACCGTGGTGTGGGAAAAGGACAGCGCCCCTCCCTACAGCTCATCACACGTGATGCTGGGAAGGAAAATCCAGGGAGGAAGACTCTGGAATGTTCTTGCCCAATGGCTATTGGTATTAATTATATGGCTCGCCATCTCTGTATTTAAAACTCACTTTCTCATGGAGACTTTATGTGCTCTTTGGTGACCTTCCTGCTATGCCTCTCTGATAGTCATTCCTGCATTGTGATTGTAAAGGTTTGTCTTGGTTGTCTACTTGACTGGGTTATTAGTTGTCTGGGACTAGAAAACGGTCTTTGGTGTGACTGACATGTGGGCCAGTGATGAGAGAAAAAAGACCTAAGTATGGGTGGTATCATCCAGTGGACCCAAATATTGGTGAAAGACATTCATGGTGAGAAGGAAGCATGTAAGGCCCTTTTCTTTCTGAGTGTGGTGTGTGTGTGTGTGTGTGTGTGTGTGTGTGTGTGTGTGTGTGTGTGTTGACATCCTCATCAGCTGTCATCTAACTTAGCCTTGCAACATGGACTCCATCTGCACTAGTGACTCCCCTATGGCTTTCCCAGCTAGGACTGCTGAGGCAGCCAGCTTCCCAGACTTAAATCAACTACTAGATTCTTGGCTTTTATAACACAGAGACAACTGTCTTAGTCAGGGTTTCTATTCCTGCATAAACATCATGACCAAGAAGCAAGTTGGGGAGGAAAGGACTTATTCAGCTTACACTTCCACATTGCTGTTCATCACCAAAGGAAGTCAGGACTGGAACTCAAGCAGGTCAGGAAGCAGGAGCTGATGCAGAGGCCATGGAGGGATGTTACTTACTGGCTTGCTTCCCCTGGTTTGCTCAGCCTGCTTTTTTATAGAGCCCATGACTACCAACTCAGGGATGGCACCATCCACAATGGGCCCTTCCACCCTTGATCACTAATTGAGAAAATGCCTTACAGCTGGATCTCATGGAGGCATTTCCTCAAAGGAGTCTCCTTTCTCTGTGATAACTCCAACTTGTGTCAAGTTGACACACAAAACCAGCCAGTACAATAGCTACAGTTGACCTACTCAGTGCTGCTCATGCAAGCCTATCCAATAAGCCCCCTTTACAGCATACACACTTATCTTATTGTTCCTCTGTACAACCCTGTCCAATACAATGGTTGACTCCCCTCCATTACTTAGGTGCCCATGTATTTTTCTTGTTTTAAGCCATGTGGAATTGCTCTATTGGTCATATCCCTTGACAGCTTAGCCTCCTTTAGATTTAAATGGACCCAGAAGGGATCATTCTACCCACTGTTTTCTACTTCTTAAGAAACATTCATGAACTGCCCTCCTAGGAGCTCCTGAGCTATCCCAAGCTGATGACAGCCTCTTCACAACATGGCTGCCAGCTCATCGTCATCTCCCCTTGACTTCCAGATTTCTCAGTCAAAGTTAGATAGTCACCCATGTTACTGCCATAGCCACCAAGAACAGGTATTAAGCTCTGTTAATCAATCTTGTAAGGGCTATTTTAACTAACTTGTCTCCTTCCGTTGGAGCTCAGCCGAAAACTTCTCCCTTCAGGACCATGCTCTTCCTGGCTGCTGTGTTTTCTGACCTTTTTACACCCCTGGTCTGTGGGAATAGCCATTAGGCACAAAGCTCTGGAGACTCAGGTAACCAGTTTACAGCTATTTCCTTTGAATAACTGATTATTGATCGTGAGTCTCTAAACTGACCTCAGGATTGGCTACCTTCCCTGGGGCCTCAGTAGGGAATGTTTCAAGTGAACACATTTTATACCACTTGAATACATTTTGCCCCATATTGATAACTCCGATCCCATGGCTGATTAGCAAGCCACGGGGAAAACTAGTTTCTCAATAAGAATTTGAGATAAGAACAGAACAAGATTAAAAAAAAAAACCACGATTCATATATTTAACCTGCTGCTTGAGAGGAAACCATTCTTCAAAATGGTTTCTGCTGCCTACTTCAGTCCCGAAGCATGTCACTGTCATGGGGCTGGTCTGCAAGCCTATGCTCTCTTTCTCCAGGCATGCTCCGCTCTGCTGTGCTCCGCTCTGCTGTGAGCAGTCCCTTACAGAGAGAGCTTGATGAAGAATGGGAGCCTTTTGCCAGCAGCATGTGAGGAAACTTTGGAAGTGAATCGTCCCACCCCTGTTCAGTTTGCAGATATTAGAGCGCCTGCTGACAGTTCAGTTTCAAGGGAATGAGTTATCCTGAGTTTGAGTCATTTTGTCAGCTGTTCCCAGGCCTCTGTTCCTCAGAAGTCCTGTTCGTGATTTCAAGCAACGCATTGCATGGCGTAAATTTTAGGCAATAGTACACAGCGATTACATTGTCAAAATAGTTGGGCTAATAGCTTTTTTACTTTTGATAAGGATTTTCATCCAGACCTTTTCTTTTTTGACAAAACTGAAGCCTTCCTTCTATTCATAAGGTAAAATGCAAATTTGTACTTTATGCCCATTTATATTATAAATTAATATTTTAAAAGGTATCTCTAACATGCTTTCTTTACAATACCATCAGACTAATTTGATCTGCTTTTCAGAAATGAGAATGTAAATTAGACACATTTGACAAATCGTGGCTTCCAAGTGGGGCATTGAGAGGTTGGCTGATGTTTTATGCTTGCTCTAAGAAGCTCTGTATCCTAGCATTCCACGTGTACCACAGCTATCGAAATTTTTAGTAACTAAAAAGAAAAAGAGGAAGAAAAATGGGGGGAGTATGCACTGTTAGTAATAGTTGCCTTATTGGAGGGTAATATCTAATAGAAACAGAGGAAGGTAGGTGTCTTAGTTAGGGTTTTACTGCTGTGAGCAGACACCATGACCAAGGCAACTCTTATAAGAGACAACATTTAATTGGGTCTGGCTTACAGGTTCAGAGGTTCAGTCCATTATCATCAAGGCAGGAACATGGCAGCATCCAGGCAGGCATGGTGCAGGAGGAGCTGAGAGTTCCATATCTTCACCTGAAGGCTGCTAGGGGAATACTGGCTTCCAGGCAGCTAGGATGAGTGTCTTAAAACCCACATCCACAATGATACACCTACTGGAGGGCCACACCTAATAGTGCCACTCCCTGGGCAGAGCATATACAAACCATAACGGGAGGGAAGGATTTGCTCTGGCTCATGGTGGCAGGAAAGGCACAACGGAGCAGCCTAGCTCAAGACCACGCAACTCATGATAGATGATGACTCATCGGGCAAGATCAGAAGCAGGCCTTTAAAGACCTTTAAAGACCCACTCTGGCAATCTCTTCCCAGCTGAACCTCCACTGCCTCAACATTCCACTGCCTGGAAAAGATGTAACCAGCTGGAGCGTGAGTGTTCAAACTGTGCCGGTGGGACATTTCTGCTGTTGACCCTCACAGGCATGGAGAGGACCAGCCTAGAAAAGCGGCAGCATCTTTGTAGTTAAACCTTTTGACTGGTGACTAAGCGCCTTCGTGTGCAAGATGTTCTCATTTGTTTTCATTCATTTGCATTCTGTTCCTCAGAGTAGAGATTTAACTATTTAACATGTGGAGATTAAAACTATTTAACATGTGGAAACAGAATCCACGAGGAGAGACTTTCAAGACACTATGAGACTAATATGGGGTGGTGGGCGAGGGGAAAATATGTCTGCCCTGGGCTGAGACCAATATGCTGCCATCTAGTTTGATTCAGGAACACAGGGAACCAAGAGTTTGCTTTCATGATTCAGCTGAAAGCATATGTTCTGTGCATTCGCCGGTGATTAGCACCAAGGCCCACAACAGAATAGAGAGCAGAAAATGAGCGATTTTGAAGCACTCAGCCCCAAATCCTTACCGAACTCAGGCTCAGGGATCTATGAGGAAGAGAGGTAGGAAGATTGCTAGAGCCAGGGGTGGTAGACAACTCCGAGGAGACAAGGGCTTCCTGAATAGGACTGATATACATATGAACTCACAGAGATGGTGGCCAAGTGAACAGGACATGCGCAGGTTCAAACAGCACAAAAATCCCAGCACTGCAAAGAAGTAGACACAAAGTCTCATCCCTAACCAAGAAGAGACTGATACCTGCTGAGAGCGGGAAAAATCAATCAGTTTTCTTTAATAAAGAAACAATATGTATATCAGCCTTATCCAGGGCAGGCCCCATGCCCAGGAGTAATTAGCCAACACAAAAATCTGTGTGTGTGTATGTACATAGGCATACATGTGCATGTGTGTGTGTGTGTGTGTATGAGTACAAGTGCATATGTGTGTGTGTGCACGTGTGAAAGTATGTTCATGTGCATGTGTGTATATGTGTGTGTATGTGAGTGCATGTGTGTTCATGCATGTGTGTATGTATGCATATTTTGGGGGGTGAGTGTATATGTGTGTGTGTATGTGTGTGTGTGTTTATGTAATCCTTTTGTTTCATTTGTTATTTTTTCATCTTGTTTATTTACTTATTTATTTTCCTATCTACAGGAATACTAAGTTGGGTTGGTAGAGAGGCAACAAGGATCTGGGAAGAGATGAAGGGTATGAACGAATATAAACAAAATATAATGTTTGAAAAAAGTTACTATATATGTGTGTGTATATATATTACATATATGTAGATATATATAATATATTCTAAATTTAATGACTAAACAAGACCAAAAGCACAGCCCTGTGAGGAGGAAGGATTGCTCCAGCACATAAGTAGAGCAATGAGACACTGTATTTGGTGCTGAGTGGTAAACCCAGCCCAGCTCATCAGACCACACTAGACTCCCAGAAGCAGTTCTCTGGTAGGAAGGAGGGACCGCAGGCCGGCTCATTCCCCGTGGTACACTTCTCCCACAGTGGTGTGGCAGGCAGTGAGGAATGGAAATCCAGGCATCAAGATTAACAGAGGAAAGAAGCTATGGGCAGGGAGAGCCCTTTCCAACGTGGGCCTCAGTTTGCAGGAAGCCCTTAATCTCCAGGGCTTTGTTCAATAGAACATGAGTGAGAATGCCTGGGCTATAGCCATGATGGTGATAGTATATGTGTGTGTGGTGGGGGCATGTTAGGTAACTGTAACTATCTTGTAATGGGGGTTAAGTGTGGCCTGATGTTTTCTGAGCTTTTCGGGTCCCCAGCCCTCCCTCTCTATTCGCAGGCACTCTTTCCCTTTCTTAGGAAGCTCTCTCTGCTCCTGTTTCCGGTCACATGTCCCTGATCTAATTCTTTGCCATCAGTACAGACCCTGGACACTTTAGCCAGTACCCTAAAGGTGCCCCCAAGACTCAGGCCTGCAACAGTAGAACCTGCTGCATCCAGAAGCTGTATTTAAATGCAGAAACTCATCTTGTCCGAGATGGCAGCGTTTTCTTCCTCACCCATCCACTGTTACTTCTCGTGCTCCGGAAGATCACAGTGTAGAACAAATGATGTCCTACATCCCAGGTAGGCTGAAGATGACTCAGGAATTTCACTTCTGGAATGGAGGAGTCTTCCTTGGGCATCCTTTCCAGGCAACGGAAGGCCCTTTCTGAGCCAACTGCTCACCTTACATGGTAGGGGTGTAATCTCACGCCCTGTTTATCTGAGTCTGTGAGCAGGTTTGGTCATGAGTTTGGCTAGAAGCTATTTGCAGGTTTCTTGCCTAAGCAAAGCACCTATAGGCATCCTCAGCTACAATTGGGATACCCATTGACTCAGTACTTAGGACTGACTTAGTACTTAATATTTAAGACTTAGTACTCAGTACTTAGTACTTAGACTTAGTGCTCAGCTTCAGAAGTTTCTGATTCAAAGACAACTTTCTAACTTGGAGGGTTTTTTGTCCCATAGATCATTTGAAACTATATGTGAAGTACAGACTCTAAAGCTGGAGGAGCAAGTCACTAAATAGCTACATAACATGTAGCAGGAGTATATATATTTTCACCCTTGAGTTTGAACCCAGGCATTCTAAGTGTCAAGCCTATATTCTAGTTTTTCTCTGAAGCCTGCTGCAGCCTTAGAATGGCCCCCTCGGCAGCCCACCCCAATCCAGTGCCTGCTGTGACATAGCTAGGCAGCTGGTGAGTAGCTAGGGAGCCCCACCCCAAGTCCATCAAATCCTGGAATTCGGTAAGGGACCATCCGAGAGAATTTTCACTATGGGACATGTTGCCTGTAGCAAGTTATCTAGTACATGTCAACAGATTAATGTTCACTATTTGGAGATTGCCAGCGTCCTGTAACCTGGAGAACAAAGCTGTTTTCTAAAGGTCTGAAGCCACCTATCTCTAAAGATGACGTTAAATCCCACCAATGAATCCAAAGTTTGACTACCCCTCAGCGGCTACTCATTCCCAGGGCATGGCTACTGTAGGAATGTCCCTCCCCAGTAGCGTCTATTATGCTAACGGCAGGGAACACATAGTTTTCCTTATCTGTACTTAGCAGCTGTCCTGTGTTTGTGGAACATCAGTATATATTTATTGAGCTTCAGGGTTTGTTGGTCTTCGTAAATGAAAATGTCTGATCCACACGGAGGGCTGAGGGGCTGACCTTCTTCCCTGGGTGTGTGCGGCAGGTGTTTGCCTCTGTTTCTGTGAATCCAGTAGTGGATTAGTCTGGCTCCACCTATTTCTGGGTGACCCTAAGACACCTCACCTATCTGGCACTTTATCTTGTCAAAATTCCTTTCATTGTTACCATTCTTATCTGTCTTGACTCACAGTTGGGTCCATTGACAGACTAAGTGCTTAAGCCAGAAGTCTCTGTCTCTTGTCACCCCTCCTTGCTGGCTCTGACTTGTGTGTGTTAGGGAGTGTTGCTTGACCTTGTAGTCCTGCAAAGACTTTCCTTAAGGCAATGACTATGAGGCCTGTGGGTACTCAACTCTACCTAGGACCTCTGTGATTCTGTGTGCAGACCTGGTGACCTTTGAAAACAGAAACCAACCAACAAACCAACCAACCAACCAACAAACAAACAAACAACAGTGTTAAAAGAACTGTGGCCTCTGCTGCCAGAGCCTGGCTGCCCCCAGAGAATCATCATCTGCAACCAGTGTGCATCGCTAATTCTTCTTGAGAAAATAGTAGGAAGGAGCAGGAAGCCCGTGGATTATCCTTAAACTGGCCCAGCATGTAATTAGAAGGCAGGCCCAGCAAACCTGCAGAGGAAAATACCTGAATGGCAGAAATGTCAAAGGAGACACAGGTTACCAGTGGCGTCTGATGCCCAGCGGTGTAGACAGGCTACCCGCCCCTACAGCCCTGCCAGCCTACCTGTAAACCAAAGGTCTGCCTGGAATTGCCATTTTCACTCTAGGAACCCTGTAAGGTAAACCCACCTGCCCTCACAACTGTCACTGTCATTATTGTCACCCCCAAGAGGTCAAGAAAAGAGTACTGTGCAATCAGGTACCAGACTGGGTAATGTCCTCCCCTTGAGCAGGCTCCGCCCCCACTCAGGCTCCGCCCTTGCAGGCTCCACCCTGAGCACGGAATGCACAGTTTCTCCCAGAATTCTCTAAGTGCTACAACACACATCTCTGGGATTTTTCAGATGAAGAACTGAAGCATTGGGAAGATGCTCTCAAGATCATTGGACTCTGAATTCGCAGAGCCAGGCTGCTGATGGAGGAGCTGGGAGCACTGCAGAGGACACCCACTGTGTTTGCTCTAAGTGGCCTCTAGGGCTCTGGTGACAGTGACTGATCTGGTCTCCCAGCTTCTGAAGGTCTTAAAACTCACTCTGGTCTTTCCCGGAGAAAAGCTCATAGCCTCAAGTCATTTTTTTTTTTTTTTTTTTTTTTGCCTCTTTTGGGAGCATTTACTGTACATGCTAAAGAATGTTTCATTTTTGTTTTTATTTTGTTCTGTCTTTGAGAAATGTTCTCACGCTGCCTAACCTGGTTCCAAACTCACCAGGGAGCCAAAGACAACATTGAACTCATGATCCTCCTGCCTCCGTGCCTCCAGGACCGTGACCCAGGCATGCACCAACCCACCCAACTCTGAAGGTGCGTTTCAAGCAGTAGGGCATGCTTCCCCACAGGAGCACGCAGGAACCTGCGTCAAAAACAATCCACTTGTCAAGGGCACCGGTAGAATTATTCCAATAATATTTGGAGTCCCTTGAAGGGAAAGAAAAGAAAAACAGAATAAAAGTTCCTCATTATTAACGTTCTACAAGTCCATAATCATTTTTATGTTTCAAACTTGGACACGTGGCTGAGATGCCTATTTAACATATTAAAGTGGAACTGGTCTCCAAGTCCTCCCAGCCTTCCTCAGTCCCTACCTGTTATAGGGCGTGGCTGTCATACTCCACTCTCTACCCTGAACTTTTCAGCCCAGGGCCTGGGGTACCCTTCCTCCAGAGGCTCTTCCCTATACAACGCAGACATTAGTTACCCACCCCTCCCTTGGCTCCTTTTGTACCTCTGGCCTCCTGGCTGTTGTACTTAGTTCCCCCCTCTCCTTTCCCCTCCCCTTCTTCCCACATGGTTCAGGGTTAAGGTCACTCCTGGCTCTCCCCGATGTGTCTGCCCCTGGCCATTCCCTCCCACATATCTATAATAAACTTTCTCCCCCACCATACCTAGGAGCAGCCATGTCCCTTCCTTTCCTTATATTTCTTCTTTTCATTCAATCATGACCTGGAGGATCTTGTCCCTACCAGCAACAATGTATAAAGAAATCAATAACCCCACAGTAGTGTCTGGCTTTGACCAAAGTTAATTACAAGGGTTGGAGTTGTGATAGAACAGTTGCCTGGTATCTGCAAGGCCCTGGGTTCAAGTCCCAGCTCTACCAAAAATAAAACAACAGGCCAATCAGGTTTATTTCTGTAACTGTGTTTTCCATTAATACCATTTGAGCTTTTGAAATCCTGAGGTCTAAGCTCTTAATTGTATTAATTTTTTATGGCTCATATACTAAAGCATTCAAATGCAGTGCTTAAAGCAATCCAATTCTACCCGTTACAGTTCTGAAGGTCTGGAGACTAAAATGAGCGGGAGGGTTCCCGTTCCTGCTAGAATAGTGTTTCTCAACCTGCAGGTCATGACTTTGGGCTTTAAATGTCCTTTGCACTAGGGCCACATATCAGATATCCTGCATGTCAGATATTGACAATTCATAACAGGAGCAAAATTACGGTTATGTAGTAGCAATAAAAGTAAATTTAAGGTCGGGGGTCACCACAGCATGAGAAACTGTATTAAAAGGGTCTCAGCCTTAAGAAGATTGACAACCACTGCCCTAGAAGTTTTAGGAGAGAAGCTGCTTCCGTCCTCTTCCCAGCTCCCAGAGGTGGCCTGCATTCCTTGGTTTGTGCTCTTTCCTCCCAACCCCCCAACCCTGACCTCTGCATCTCCTCCAGGCTTCTCAAAACTAGCAGCATGGTACTTTCTCTGACCCCTGCTTCTACTTCTGCCTCCCCTCCCTCTGCCTCTGGGCCTCCTGCCTTTCTTATCTGTGATGGCTGGTCTTGGTTGTCAACTTGAATCAAGAGATCTATATGGTGGTTAAATGTACCTGTGTGTCTACGAGTTTCCAGAGAGGATTTAATGAAAGCAAGAGACAGAAACTGGAAAGACAGGTTTAGGGACAGGATTCTTGTCTTTGGCTAGAAGCCAGAAATGTCCTTGCTGTTGGTGTCACAAGGGGGCTCTGGTTTGTCATCTTTCTTCTCCCTTTACATAATGAACTTTAGTAGCACTGCCTAGAAGCTAGGCAGCAGGGCATGACTGTGGCTGAGGGGCACCTGGACATCAAGGTGGGCTAACTGGACTGACCCATCCCCAGCCTCATAGCCCACCCCAGTCCTCAACTCAGGAAGACATTACTGATCTCCAGATAGAAACCCTCAGGGGTACCTCTCTCTGGGGCCTGCCCTAGCTATACAGGGGCTTCTTCTCTCTAAAACTCTCAGCTACCAACCTGTAAGAAAGAAATGCATTTCTAAAGATGCAGCTTTTCTGAGGTCCCTAGGATTCCTTCTTCCGATTTGCTTGGCAAATCTGGAGCCATGGAGCCAGGGGAAGTTTTGAATGACCATGAACTTCTGGCACCTTAGTCCTAGGCTAAGCCAACCCAAGGCAAGGAAGTCTCTGTCAGTATCAGATGGACATCGGGAACAGCAACTGAGAGGGAAAGACCCACAGATGCTGGAAACACCTGCCAAAGAGTGACCAAGGGATAAAGAGGTCCAAGGATATAGCAAGATCCAGGCACCTACTCTCCCTTTCTCAGATAGGTATGTCCCTGTTGCTGTGGTCCGTCCCAAACACCAGTCTCTGATTTCTTTGACCTTTCCAACAAGGACTCAATACCAGTGCCTCTCTGCTGAACATCCAGCCAAGGCATCCATCCTCTTGGACTGAATATATAACTACATAGAGAAAACCATTACCAAGCCCCTATTATGTGAATCCTGTAAGTTAACTCTCAGTCCCTTCATGTGCGTTCGTGCATGTGTGTGTGTGTGTGTGTCTGTCTGTCTGTCTGTCTGTCTGTCTGTCTGCCCTGTTCTTTCTCCTCTATGTCTTTCTCAGTTCAGTTCCTTTAGAGAACCTAATATCACACTAGGACCACCTAAATAACCAAGAATCATCCCTCCATCTTACTGAGACCTACAGCTTAGTTGCATCTGCAGACTCTTGCCGTGCAAAGCACGTGGACACAGATTCTGAGAACAAAGCCCTGGGCTTTATTCTGTAGTAGGTTATTATTTATATCACCACCCTATCCATTACATCAGGGTAAGTGGGGGCAAGTGTTTTCTTTGCTCAAACACTCGGTTTCCAGTGTGAAGCCGAGTTGAAGAGACACTGCCCTGAAGAATCGTACATCCTTTGGGTGACCTTGTTGTCTTCCAAAGAGACACTAAGAGAACGCCTTGTTCTTCCTTTAGAAGTTTTTAACTTGCTTATCTGGATTATGGGTTGTTCTGAGAGTAAGGTACTTGAAAAGCAGGAGGCATGGAAGCCTACTTCTTAAAAGATGGAATCCCCATGTGAAAGATACTCTCCTCTGCCCAGAAAATGAGTATCATTGTTACCTGGAAAGAGAGAGGCTGAGCCAAGGGAACCTTGAGCAAACAACCTTCTGTTCCTGGCAGCATCTCAATGCACTGAATTCTTCCATCCCAAGCCTCTGTGCTTTGTCACACTGAAATAAATGTCCCATGTAGTAGACTAATGTCTAGCTCTAGCCATTCCCTCACTGAAGTTCAACAAACACTCATGTGCTTCTGCTGATCTGTCTTATAGCAATTCTGTTCTATGGTAGAGCCTCCCCACACCTCCGAAAAACGCTTGAGAGAGCAGATGTAAAATTGTGTCTCTCTTGCAGCTTATTTGTAAATACTGGATATGTTTTTCTTAGACAGCTAACAATTTTATCAATAATTTTTAAGTCCATAAAGCTACAACTCGGCTCAACCTGTGCATGCATTCGTTTCTGCCCCTGGGCACTCTGCACTCATCCTCTGTCAACTTGATAAGTCACTAAAGGCATTTTGCCCTCTTGGAAAATGGAGCCAATATAAATCATTACTCTCAGGATAGGGGTGACAGTGGTGGTGGGGGCGGGGGGGGGGGGAAGGTGCTGGCTATATGATTGAGATGCCATCTGTCAACACGACCCGGGCAGGACTGGAGAGAGAGCCGGTCTCAGGTTTCCATGGCCAGGCATCATGGTCTGTGGACCACAAAGGACTGAGGCTCATAAACACTGTTCAAATAACTAAAACAAAAATAACATCCACGGGCACATACCCGCCCATCTATCCATCAATTATACCTTACGGCTGAAAGCAGAGAGGAGCTGTGAAAACAGAGAAGAAGCCCTCCCTGGAAACCTTGGTCTGTTTCCAAACACATAAAACCTGGAGCAGGAATCCTGGCTCTGGTCTAAGCTGACTGCCTTTTGCAACCACAAACCTGAGAGCCTCTGGGTAAACCGTTCCCCGGGAACTGGTGGGGACTGTCAACACAGACACCCGAGTTTACTGTTCTGTAGCCGTGCTTGTCATTTGATTAAAACACCAGATTGTTCTTCAGCTTTTCAGTAATGTGGATAATGTTCCTAGAAATGCTGAAAAGTCCCAGAAATGCTCAGGATGCTTGAGGGTAGGGATCCCTTCAGGGTGGTACCTGTCTGCCTTTTGCTCTTTTCTGTCTGCACATGGGGTCAGGCCTGCTCGTTTTAGCACAAGGCTCGAGCTTGTTCACCCCAAGGTTGATGAGGTTTTCATTGCTGAAGAGGGCTGACATCATAACTTCAATGAACCGGGGACCAAATTTCCCATGGCCCTGGTTTCCAAATCACCTTCATCCAGCAGAACCAACTTTCCAAATAAAATAACAGGTCTGTGAAGCTATTATCTAAGAGTTGCTGTAATTGTATGTCCTAGGGAGGAGGGCCTGTTTGGTGCTAATAATTTCATATCTCCATATTTGTGAAATAGCTTACTTGCTAAAATGTATTTCTAACTCCCAAACCAATACTTGTGTTTTTAGGAGAAATTACAGACATCTGTGTGTCAGTGAAAGGATTAAAACACTCGAGACTCGTATTCCTAGTTGAGGCTGAACAGAGCAGAGCGTACGGTAGCCTCTTTTGTTTTAGTGCCTACAGTAGATTGAATAAGAAATGTTTCCCAGAGACTCAGGTATTTGAATACTTCATTGTCAGCTGGAGTCTTAGTTAGGGTTTCCCATGACCAGAAAGGAAGTTGGGAAGAAAGGGTTTATATGTCAACCTTGCTGTTCATCTTTGAAGGAAGTCACGACAGAAACTCAAATAAGGCAGGAACCTGGAGGCAGGAGCTGATGCAGAAGCCATGGAGGGCTGCTGCTTACTGGCTTGCTCAACCTGCTTTCTTATAACACCCAGGAAAATCAGCTCGGGGTAGAACCACCCACAAGGGCTGTGCCCTCTCCCACTCATTACTAATTGAGAGAATGTCTTACCGCTGGATCTCATGAAGGCATTTCCTTTTTCTCTGACAAATCTAGTTCATGTCAAGTTGAT
Organism: Mus musculus; assembly: GCF_000001635.26. Taxonomy (NCBI): domain Eukaryota; kingdom Metazoa; phylum Chordata; class Mammalia; order Rodentia; family Muridae; genus Mus; species Mus musculus. Next base: position 35,950,229 of record NC_000074.6, read on the forward strand.
ACACAAAACCAGGTGGTAGAGTTGTTGTCACTGTCTTGGGGCAGTCTAGGTAATGATGCTGTGCAAGAGGGGTATATATCGCTGGCTCTGAGATTATATAGCCTTGTCCTGTTTTCCGTTTGTTCTCTCTGCCTCTTGCTTGTGGTTAAGGACGGGAGCTCGCACAACCCAGCTCTGGTTATCACATCTCCTGCCTGTTGCCTATGTTTGCCCACCAAGATGGACTCTTAACTTTGGAGACATAAGCCAAGATTAAACTCTTCTTTCCATGGTCACTTTTGGTCATAGTTTTTCACCACAGTGACAGGAAGGTGATGTCATGCCTCAGTGTCCCTTGCGTGACTTCCTTAGAACCTTTGTGTTCTCATTCTTTTTAGCTGTTTTTCTGCAAGGAGGTAGGAGGGCTCCTGAGAAAGTGCGCCGTCAGAGAAGCCCCACTCGGGCTCAGGCTGCAGTGCTTTTACAAGTTCAGTGTCAGCGAGTTACCACTATGGATTAAGCAAGTTATTATAAACAGAAACACACATAAAACAAAGATCTGGATTAAGCAGTTAGCAAGATGTTGTTTGCAGAGAATGGTAGGAAGTGAAGACTCCAATTCTGTGCCTGCTATGATTTTTATGAGCCATATCTCCTGGATTATAAGAAACAATTACACTTTTGATTAGCAAAATACTGGCTGATAGCAGAGGTTGGAGGAAGCCCCAGGGACAGAAGTGGAAACCACCTCCAGAACAATAAAGAAATAGAGGAGATAAAGAGAGAAGGAGAGAGGAGTCACTGATGAAAAGGGGCCTATTTAACTGCATTGATAAAATGCCCCAAGGGCAGCCACCAGCCACAGGACAGACAGAATATTCCAGAAGCAGGAATCTCTAGGAGACTTGGAATACTTGTGCAGTTCAGCATCCTAGACTCTTGATTGGCAGCTCTGTCTTAAAGTCTGCTGTTTGCTTGTTTACTTACTTACTTATTTACTTGAGAGATAGGGTCTCTTCCTGTATCCTGGGAAGCCTTGGACTCGTTGAGAGCCCAAGAGTGTCAACTTACATTTCATGACTACGGTTCTGGGGTTTGCTTCATTTAGTTCCCACATGGACATTAGGGAATTCTCTTGGGCTCCTGTCTTTGGTAGAGTGAGGAAACCAGAGCTTGGTGGGGATGTTGGATGTCACTCAACACAGAGGACCATCAGAGTGTACCCATGCAAGGACCTGAAAACATCCTTGGCAGGACTTCTATGTCAAAGACTTTGGGATTGGATCCAAAATTGCCCAGGTAATTTTACCTGCTCCAGAAGGTCTTGGAAGGCACAATGGATGTTCTGTTAGAGGCAAACCAAGACATATCACTGTAGAATGCCTCTGACTTCTCCTCCACCACAGCTCTGCAGAATGGAAGCTGCCAGCTATGGAACTCTGGGATAACCACTGTGCCCAGCAATAGAATAATATTCGTATATCTTTAAAGGCATTTGCCCTGTGCACTCCCTACATATGACCCTGTGAACGAGTCACAGGGAAGCATTGAACTTCCCTGTATGTCTGTTCTTACCTGACACTCAGTACTTTGGCCAGAGCCCACCAGAGAACCATGGCGGACCTGCATGCTCTGGACACAGATTGGTGTACCTGATGGTCAAGGACAGCCCTCTGATAGCAGCAGAGCCCAGGAACCTTTGTCTTTCTTCCTCTCTTGTCAGATTCTACCAGAAATTAAGGTCCCAAACAGGACCCCCAGCTGACTTGGCAAGTTTTCTGAGGGATGGGGCTTGTCATCAAACAAACCTTCCACCAAAACTCAAGCATGTCAAGATTGTCCCCGAGTCTGCTCCCACATGAGAAATGTTCTTGCCACCTTTGCCCTTGAAACTCTCAGGGGTCAGGTCCAGGTTAGGAAGAGCCAAAGGTGAGAATTTGTCACCTGGACCCTGGATTCTTTTGGAGCCTCACAGGGTGAGAGAGAAACAGAAAGAGGCTGTGGCACTGGTGACAGTTCTGCACTGGGGACCAAGGACTCTTTCCTCCCATCTGGTTTGTCCTCTTTGCTTCTGCCTTGACCTCTGAGGTCAAAGACCCATGACTCCCTACTCTGTCCCTAAGCCCACTATGTGTCCTGGCTGTAATCATGTGTCTATTTCACAAGCATGCTTGAATTCCTCTTAGCTTCTTTTCTGCCTACTAATATAATATTTCAGGTTATCTTCTCTGTTTGGGCTTAGAGGCAAGCAGGTCAGTGATCATAAACAAGGAAAATTTACTTGACATGCAAGTGAGTAGTGGACATCAGTGATAATAACGAAAAAGAAAAGCTGTTTACTTAAAACTGGGAGGTTTGGTGCCAAGCCTAGGCAAGACTTATAGAGTTTTACAAAGGAATTAAAGGAGTCTTAATGTGTCTCCTGATAATATGAGCTAAATAGACCTCATGGCCAAACACAAGATTAATTCTATAAAATGTCTTAGGCTCTGTGTTTGTCTCAGGGATATTTTAACTCAGACAATTCAGCAAGTGCATGGGCCAGCAATGACCTTGGTTCTTTCAATCAGGGCTTCTTAAATGTTTTCTGTTTACAACCCTGTTTTTAATAAAGAAAATTTTAGATGACCCTAGAAATATAAAGAAGGTACATAGATCAAACATTCACTGTAATGAATCATAGATAATTTTATTTTAAAACATTTCTTTGGTACATATGTGTTCTTACAAATTATGAAAAATTCTTAGATATAGAATTAAATCACAGGTAGATGTCTGATATTGCAGGAGGTAGAGTAGAATATCTCCAGTGTTTTTATTTTTATTTTTATTTTTTTGAGACAGGGTTTCTCTGTGTAGCCCTGGCTGTCCTAGAACTCCCTCTGTAGACCAGGCTGGTCTCAAGCTCAGAGATCCTGCTGCCTCTTTCTCCTGAGTGCCGGGGTTAAAGGTATGTGCTATCATGCCTGGCTCAATATTTTTAAAGTTAATAAATATTTGCCTTTGTAACAGTCAAGGCTGTTGACTCTATCCCACACAAATATCCAGTAGAAAATAGCAGACATATGGATCGAACCATTTTATAAGTTGCTGGAAATTCTCTTTTGACTACTAATCAAAAAAATCATTTAGCAACTTCTTTTCATGAAAGCCAAGCCAGAGATTCAAATAGAAATGTTCAAAAAATTGAATATTCTAACATAATATAAGCCAAGGATGTACTGACTTGGCACTTGTATGTTGACACATGGCGAAATGGCAGTTATCACAGGTCTGTTTTTCCATAACTAAACCTCCTGCAAGAACAAAATACTTTTAAGTGCAGGAAAAACACTGTAGTGTGAGAGTTACTGGGCATGTGGCATGGCGGCTCACACAGCTTAGAGTGTGCATGTTGTGTGTGCAGAATCAAAACTAGAGTAGCAAGCACTGCTCAAAATATCTTTAATTATTGTTCATTTGATCTTGAATTATTTTATCATCATTGCAGTAAAAAAAACCTTCCCCTCTTTTCAAACTTTTCATATATCTTCATGAATTTGAAAGTTTCCCATTGACCTATAAACACCCATACTTATTATACACAATAACATTTCTCTATGCCTCCCAGGTTCAAGGGACCCCCCTACCTCCCCCTCCTCAGTAACTGACAATTCTGGTATATAGCACTGTGCCCACCTTAGAAGAGTTATTTTAGTTGGAATAAATCATTTATGTTTCTGTATCTCAGACTAGCAGGAGAGTTCTCATATCCTCTTCACACTTCTAATGGCAGAGTAGACCACAGGCACGCCCTCACACGCTTTCACCCAATCATGGTCTTGGGTTACAGTTGAACACTCAGCCTGTATACCATTAGAGCTTTCGCTGTGATTCAGTTCTACCTTCTAGTAATACCATACAAACTATATGCCAATTACCTTTTAGATATTATCGCAGTCTTCATACTGACTCATAAGCTTTTCAATTCTTTTAATCTATCAAAACACAAACATGTCTACTAGAAAAGCCATCACACCCACTTAGGCTTGGATCCTTGCTTACCCATGGGTCTTCTTCAAGGCCCATCAGCACCGTCCCCCAGAGCTGTCTGTAGCGTTGTAACCCCAGCTTCCCTTTCTGTGACTATAGAAGCCTTTTCTTTAGAAAAGGAAAGCCCTCCTCCCCCCCCCCCCCCACTGTGCCTGCCTCTGGGCATGATCAACCCTAGAGACCCCAGGTTCACCTGGGACCAGAAGAGGAGTGTACATTTTGGATAGGTGGCAGGGAGACAGCCCAATTGTAGTAACAATAGAAACAAACTGAAGGTTTCTCAGTTGGGTTCATGGGGAACACTGTCGATGTGAAAATCTGGAAACAAAAATGGAGGTAGGAAAATGGAGATGAATGAGAATCAATCACATTTCAAAGAAATGCACATCCTTTCCTGCATATGTCTGCGAGTAAAGCAACCTCATGTAGTCTGTGGAGACAGTTTTAGATGTTTCGTGGAGCCTCTGTTCCTTTCTCCTGCCCCTGAGGACATGGCACGATGTGCATATCCCATGATGCCCTTATGTCTGGAGGCCAGTAGAGAGGGTGAGAAAAAGGTTATGGGGCTGACAGGCACAGCAGACAAGAACTGCTGGGCCCAGCTGGATCCTGCTGGTTTAGAGAAGGCGTCTGAGGACCTCTGAAAATTCTGCAAGGAGAGATGACATCGTCAGTACTTCTGCCTGGGGAGAGAAAGCCTTTCCTTTGGTAAAGCTATCCTCAGTTTTAGCAAAGAGGTATTAAGGCAGGGGTTCTCAACCTGTGGGTCACAAACCCTTTGAGGAGCTGAATGGCCCTTTCACAGGGGTTGCATACAGATATCCTGCATATCAGATATTTACATCACAATTCATAACACTGGCAAAATTATAGTAGTGAGTAGCAACGAAAACAAGTTTTTGGTTGGGGGTTACCACAGCATGAGGGACTGTATTAAAGGGTCATAGCATTAGGAAAGTTGAGAACCACTGTATTAAGACTAGCTTTTGCGTTGACCTGGGCAGCTCAAGCCTTCACTTTTCCTTACTTATATAATATCCAGGTCTCCAACAACAGGTCCTTGACCTTCTTGGTCACCGTGCTTGTTGTCTGTGAACCCTAACATGCTTTTCCAGGAGCCAAGGAATTGTGGCCTATGGGCCAAACAACAGCAGCTGGTTGGTTTGGAAAATACAGTCTTACTAGGACATTTCCAATCCCAATCAATAGAGTTGCTTGCATCCTATAGGAGCTGGAACAGTGACTGTGGCTCTTCACAGAACAATGTGATCTCTCCACCCTGCCTTGCAGAAGGCAAGCTCTTGCAAGGACTCTGTCTCTCTTAGGTTCCTGCATTGGCCCCATGGCCAAGTCTTCTCTGTCCCAAAGTTCAGCACAGACATCAGCAACTCCGGGAAGATTCTTGTTTAATCAGCACGCTTTCTCAAGAGGAACATCATGGAATCCAAGATGGAATGCCCTAGGGCTACTGACAGAAGTGTGCTGTGTTCTATCTCCCTGTCAGTGCCAAAGGCAAGTTTCTTCTTGAGCTTCACAGAGCAGCTCTGGTTGGGAGATCTAGTAGATAGCACCTGCCTGAAGCATAGCCTACCTACAGAGGAACCTACTGTTTGGGGTTGGATTGCCAAAAACATAGCTAATGTGGAAAATTGAATTCATGAGATACCAGGGAAAGAGCTAAGTAAGGATTACTCAGCGTAGGAGCACACACACACACACACACACACACACACACACACACACACGAGCGCACACACACACATTTATCACAATACTAATGATTAGGAAAAATGCTCTTAGCTAAATTGTATCTCACCCTACAGTGTATAATTGCAGGCTTGCTCATGTTTATTTAAAATGCTTAGAAGATAGTCTAAAAGAAGATAATCTGTGATACAAGAATTCAAAGCTAAGAATTACAAAACAATCTTGGACGAAGTTAGGCACAGTGATTCTCTTTGAACTGGGTTTGTGATCTGATCGTGGCGAGACCTCAGGATTCTTAGATTATGACTACTTCAAATTTGGCTTTTCAAGGAATTATCATAGTTGATGTGATAAGATCATGCTCTGACAAGGACATGAATGATGTCACTCCCATCTAAAATAATTCTGGCAGGCAGGATTTGATTGACAGCCCTGCAAGCACTAAACACTCTCTGCAGGGGCCCCATTCCAGTACCCCTGCCCCCAACAGAAGCCAAGATCCTCAGATACCAGCCCCTTACGTACAATGAAGCAACAGCCTTTGCCTATAATCTATGTGTTGCTGGCTTGTACTTCAAATCCTCTCTAGAATAGTTAAGGCGTGTATTATAATGCTAATGGTTTGTAAAGAACTATTATACTAGATTGTTTAAGGGATAATGATGAGGGAAGGGGGAAAGTCAGCATGTGTTCAGTAAGGATTCAATTTGTTTTTATTCAAATGTTTCCCATCTGTGGTTGTTAACCCAGGTGAGGAGCTCACAGGCTGCTCTCTTCTTTTGTTCTTCTGCGCCGGTTCAGACAAAGAAAGTTCAGCTAAAGCAGACAACATAGTCAACATAGTTTGTCTTAACTTAATACTCTAGTTCACAGATGTAACGGTTAAGCTTTAAAGTGGCAGAAGTCCTTACTGAATTTTTTTAATTAAGATTTGTGCCCAAGTGTCTTGGTCTCCAAACTGGTTTTGTGTGTTCTTCATATTCCATCCTGTCGCTGATCATAGATAAGAGAAAGAGCTCAAGTACATGAGAACCTGCCAGTCACGAGGGCAGGGCAGGAGCAATGAGAAACAGTGGGATTGCTTGAAAATAAATTACTTCCTTAAAAAGTACTGACCATGTCAGAAGGGAGAATTGGGGTGGGGGATGGGGCGGGGTGAGAAAAGACTAGCATTGGTGGTTTACTCCTTCACAACTGTCTTGGTTACTTTTCAATTCCCATGATAAATTACTGAGCAAGGCAACTTCCAGAAGCAAGAGTTTAATGGGGCCTTACAGTTTCAGAAGGTTAGAGGCTATGATCATCATGGCAGGAAGCAAGGCAACAGCAGGCAGACAGGCATTGAGCTTAGTTCCTGATAAGTAAGCCCAGGATGGGGAGGGGGGAGAAGGAGGGAGGGAGGGAGGGAGAGAGTGAGGAGAGACAGAGAGTTAACTGGGAGTGACAAGTCACTTTCAGTGACACACCTTCTTCCCAATGTCACACCTCCTAATCCTTCCCAATTAGTTCTACAAACTGCACAACAAGTGTTCAACTATATGAGTCTCTGGGCCCATTCGCAATCAAAAACACCACAATCCCAGTGACCCTGAGCAGGCACCACGTCCAAAATGCAAGGCGTTCCATGAAACCTGATAAAATAAAGTTAACCGAACAAGTGATTTTTAGGTTCCCAGCTGTCTGAACCCCTTAAAAAGTGAAAGAAGCCCAGCTTAATTTGACTTTCTATACTTCTTCAGAGACCAGGTGAGATCAGGAGCATTGGAGATGGTATAGCCGTAGACTATCTATACTTCTTAATGCAGCAGAGGTGTTAGCAGAGACACTTGTTCTTGCTTTTATTTAGTTTTTATTTTCTAAATGTGTTCTATTTTTATGTATGAGTGTTTTGTGGTATGTGTGTGTTGTATGTTTGAACACATGCGTGTATGTCAACGCACACACTTTCTATGTGCCCTGTACCTGTAGAAGCCAGAAGAGGGAAGGTATTGGTCTCCTGGAACTGGAGTTATTGATAGCTGTGAGCTACCACATGGGTACTGGGAAGCAACACAGGTCCTTTGTAAGAGCGTTTAGTGTTCTTAACCTGGTGAGTCATTGTTCTGATTTTAACTAGTGGAATGTTTGAATTTTAAATATTGTTGGCAGTAAAAATTCTCATTTGAATTCTAGAGAGATAAGCACTTACCATTAGGCAACCATTACCTGCTTTTGCTGTAAAAAAAAAAATCACACATAGTTTTACAAAAACCTCAATAGTAGCATATGACATAGTTTTCAAGAAACTGACATTTCTTCACTATTCCGTAGCACCTTGATCCCATCAGGACTCTACATAGTCTGCACGTGGTATTCTTCGTTAGTTCCTGAAATCCTGTAGAACATTCTGAGTACAATGTATTATGGCCCAAAGAAGCTGCACACATTTAAATCTTGCCAGCAAAGCCAGACAGGCTAAAAGATGGGAGTTTGCCTTGACCACGACAATGGGTTTGTATCTCCAGAGGAAAGCACTTTCAATTCAAATTTCTTTCACGTGTCAAGACATTGAATGTTATTGATTGTCTCAGTAGGGCTGTTATCACCGTAATGAAACACCATGACCAAAGCAACTGGGCAAGAAAGCATTTATTCAGCTTACACTCCCGTATCACTGTTCATCGTTGAAGTAAGTCAGGACAGGAACCAAAAGAGGGCAGGAACCAGGAGGCAGAAGCTGATGCAGAGACCATGGAAGAGTGCTTATTGGTTTGCTCCTCGTGGCTTGATCAGCCTTCTTTCTTATAAAACCCAGGACCACCAGCCCAGGGATGACATCACCAACAGTGGGCTAGGTCTTCCCACATCAATCACTAATTAAGAAAATGCCCCCACAGGCTTACCTATAAGCAGATCTTACAAAGGCATTCCTCAATTAGGGTTTCCCCTTCTCTGATGACTCTTGACTGTGTCAAGTTGACACGAAGCTATCTGGAAACCTGAGCATTTCTGAGCCTGTGGCATCTCTCGTCATCTCCATCTTCATCATTCTTAAATACCAGGGAACTTAAAAACCTCATTTCTGAGTTATGATCCAGTTTTTTTCTCTTGGGCATTGATGTATCGAAAGGGCCCTGTGCCTGCACAGGACACATTTGTTCCTTGCTAGCTTTAGCTCCCCTGGGCAGAACTCACTTGATTTGAGGCTACTATAAAAATAGTGACACCATATTAAAGGATTTCATTTGTACATGGGGGTGGGGGTGCAGGAAATGAAATCCCTTGTCCAAAAATGAAGCAAAGTCAAAGATAAAAATCCACGACAGAGTACCACACTGGAAAGGGAATGAGGTGAAATTTTCTGTAGCAGTTACCATTTGGGAGGGGCACTTGGAAGGGCCTCAGGAAGCATTGGAGCTGCCCTTGGCATACAGTGAAGACAGCTGCAGGCTCAGCTTGGGATCTGACCCAGGCTCCCCTTCCCTGTTCCTCTTCCCTCATTTCCCTTCTAATTTTAAACAGGCGGGAGGGTGTTAGAGGAAACAGAGGAGTGGTAAGTCGGGGGTGGGGTGAGTCACATTAAAAAATCGATGGGAACAAAACCAAATTCCCACCTCCTCCCCCAGTCTAGTCCAACACTGAAAGGTAAAATGCTGTAACAAGACTCTGGGCTGCTCTGTCTCAAGGCCTTGGCATAGACCCATAAGCAGGGTGACCCTGTTCCCATGGATTTCACATCAGTGACAGTCTCATAGATGTTTTATATGGCTCCTCTTTGAGTAGGAGCTGAGAAGTGAGGGTTTGGATGCTCTTCCAACTGAAGGAGGCAAGGAAAATGGTGCTTTGAGGTAAAGAGGAAGGGTTAAGTTGTCCTTTATCACAAAGATGCCTTACCAATTCCTTACATTGCCCCACCCCACCAAAACCAGCAACACAGGCAACAAGATGGCTCAGCACATAAAGATGCTTGCTGCCATGTCTAGAAACCCAAGTTTCATTACCAGATCCCATATGGTGGATAGAGAAAAGCAACACCCACATTCTGTCCTCTGACATTCACATGTGTGTGGTGGCACACACACACACACACACACACACACACACACACACACACACACACCAAACACTGGATAGAAGTGTAATTTTAAAGATCCAGCTGTCAAATCCATCCAGTATCCCTCTCAACCTACCATCAAAACCCAAAGCAGGAGACAGTCGAGACTTTCTGGGAATCAAATTTTGTTTTCTGAGGAATTTTTACTCTTGTGGACAAAACACATCCTCACAGCAAAAGGTGGTGATTCCCTCTGCCCTCCACCCCTGGATCTTACAGAGTTCAGATGATTTCCCCTATGTATGTCTTTAAAAATATCACCAGGTGAACCATTCGTATGTTGATGTGTTTTTACCTACAGCCAGCCACAGAGTGTGTGATGGTCTTCGCCTCTCTAACCCATCTCTGGGAGGAAGAGGTCCAGGATTATTTGGTTTCGTTTGCAGCAGAAGAATTTTCATTGGGTATATGGAAAAGAACTCTTTGTCGGAAATATTTTGGGAACCTGAAATTGCTCACTGATGATTGTCAGTCTTTCTTTCCCTGGAGGTATTTAAGTAACTGCCGACATCCTTCTGCACTGCCTGGGAACTTTAGCCATTCTGTGAGAAACAATGAACAAGCAGCCATTTTGCCATCCCTCTACCCACTCTACAATCATATCCCCCCCGCCCCCAATCCTTCCATACCCTGTGTGCTACTGTGGTGCTGGCTGAGGGAAACAGCAGTCTTCAGTCAGAAACAGTGAAGGATTAAAGGGTGGATGAGAAAGTAGGTTTTTCTATGATGAGACTCCCATGATATCCTAGTGTCTGATTTAGTCTAACTGGAGAACACTGAATCCACCAAACAAGAAAAGTTGTATTTGTATCAATTGTTCATCCACCCAAATGTTATATAAAATGTGGGATGTGGCAAAGACTACACACAGTCTGATAGGATTTCTGCCTGCCTTCAATGGTAGATACAAATGTGTAAAATTACGTGCACAAAGGAGACAGTGGTTTTTTAAAGGGGAGTAAATGAATGGGAGGTGCTTTGCACGTGACTGGAGTAAGAAACAGTGAGCCACGCTGCTGTAGGGCCTTAAACTGTGTGATATCATACCCTTCCCCCCACTTTTCTCTTTCCCTAGACTTTGGCTCTATCAAAAGGAAAACGTTTTTCCACTGGGAATTGGGATATGGTTAAATTGTATCTTTGAATCCAGAATGGGTAGCCTACTCCCTCTTTCTTATCTCTCTAGAGTAATTATAGCTGAGAGTGTCTCGGGAACTCTCTAGGCAGCTTATATTTTGAAATAGAGAGAATTCCAACAGATATTACTTTGAAAGGAATTATAGTTGCAAGAACCTCAGCCAATCAGAGCAAAATTCTTCTAGACCAGTACTGTCCAAACAGAATAGAAGTCAGAAAGCGCCATCCTGATAAGTGAACCGGTTCATCGGCTGCTCCAAGGTCTCTGTGTTAATGACCTCTGTGAGGAGGATGTTACTGGCCCTGGTTTGTCTCTGACACTAGATCTTCATGGCACTTGTTATTGGCCAGACTTCAGGTTTTAAGACTTTATATCTAAACTGTTATCTAGGGCCCTACTCCACCAGGCAGGCTTTACATGTCCCTAAAATCGACTCCGGCAGAAGTAGTCTCTTCAACAAGAGATGTCATCTAGTTTCCTGGAAAGAGAAGGGAACTGGCTTCATCGCGGTCTCAGGCGTTAAGGCCCTGGCCCGTTTCCCTCTGCACTGCATTTCTTTTGCTGCACCCTGCCTGCTGCCTGCGAGAAATTCGAGTCTGGGAAAGTGACTTGCTCTTGTTAAGCAGCGGGGAAGTTTTGAGGCAGCCTCTGTGATTTGGGGTGCCTTGAAGCGAGGAGAAGTAGTACCCCATCGGCCACTTTCTGTATCTGCTTTCTCTCTGCAGAACGCTTTTAAAGTTCGGATGTAGCAGGAACCATCGTGCGCCATCTCTCATCGGTGTGTTTGTGCAGTGAAGCACAACCTGGACCTTCCCCATCACAGGCATTAACAGCCTGCAACCGATCCCCGTTATGATTTAGGTTAAGTGGAAGCTCTTATTATGTGTTCATTTAATAACTTTGCTGGACTTGAGAGTTCAGGCAACCGTGGCTAATTCATAAAAGGAACAGCCTCCCAAAAGCATGCATTGATGTAGACACTCCGTACGCCCCTCATAATTTAACTCTGTTCAGCTGAATAGATTTCGCATATGCATCCATTTGTGCCAATCTAGTCTCCTTGTAGCTTTTAAAATCTGACCTTGAAGCTCATTCTTTGCGAGAAATGCAGGGTTTTTTTCTCCCCTCAATTTGGTACTGAAGTAAAGAGCTGTGATATTTTTATTATGTGTCTGGAAGAAGGAGGTGTTCCATAATACAAAAACCAGACCTCTAAAGTTCACCCTGATTACAAAATTCAAAACAATATACCAAAAGGTCAAAGCAATTCTTATTTTTAAGGCTTAAAATAACTAGCTAAGCTTCAGAAACATTTAGCTAGCATATAGAGGCATTTTTTTAAAAACTAAAAGTAGTTACTTAAAAATTCCATTATACATGGCACGATATTTAATTTTAAATGAAATTTAAAAGGCACATTTAAAAATATGGAATGCCTATCAAAAAAATTCCCCCACAAATGTGTATTATAGTACTTGTTTATAAATACAATGGCTATGTTTTTAAAAAAAGTTTCAAGTTATTGGGGTTTTTTTAGGGTTTTTTTTTTTAGTAGTTTAAGCATTCTGTTTGTGAACTATAAAATATTTAATTTATTATTTCTTACTGTAGTTTCTCAAAAGGGTCACAAGAGAATTTTATATAACTATGAAGTGGTAAATATGTCAGTGTCTGATCTTCAAATGGAATAGTCAATTAGTTACCTTTCCAAATGTGCTTGTAGGAACAGAACTGGGACGTTTAAGAGTTCTTTTCATCAAACTGTTCAAGTGTAGACATCTTCTCCCACCTCCACCCGCTTGGGGGGGGGGGGGGGCGAGGGGAATGAGGTTTGGGGACAGGCTCTCTGTGTAGCCCTGCCTGTCTTGGAACTCATAGTCATCTCATACTGATCTCAAACACAGACTTCTGTCTGTCTTTACCTCCCAAGTGCTGGGATTAAAGCCTTGTGCGACCACACCAGGCTTTACACGTAGAAATCTTGACTCCCAAACAAACTTAACATTTATTGACGCTATTTTTTTTTTCCGTTGAAAATGGTAAAAAGGAAAACAATCTGGTCTGTGTCGCTCAGTCAATGCCACCCGCAGGTCTTACTGTTACCCGATAACTCGTCATAACGATGACCTGTCCAACCCTGGGTGAGGGAGCAGCAGCTCCTGCTATTTCCCAGCATGCTTTGCAAAGCCTTGTTCCCTTCTGTCAGTTCGTTTTTGCATATTCTTCTGGATCTACAACTAAGGTTAAGATGCTAAGGCAGATTTGGTAAGAGAAGGGTTGTGCCAGTTTTGTGAACCCCAAAAGACCACCAAAGAGTAGATACCGATGCAATCACACTAGGGTCTTTATTACATGCTCAAGCTTGGGCCACACTGCCTTCTCTGATGCAGCAGAGCCGGAGGGAGGGTGAAATCCTGAGCTCTTGGCAAAACAAGGTTTTATAGGAAATGGCAAGCAAGCGAGGGGGTTTCTAGCCTGGCACACATCTGACTGGGGTGGGCTATTACGGAATTTTGTTGCCCTTTAACTTAATTGGCTGGTGTGGGAGCCAAACCATAAACTTAGCTTCCACTTTCCTCCTGATTGGTGGTTGTTAGGAAGTGGCGTGCTGGGGGCAGGCTTGTAACCTGGAAACTAGTGCCAGGTGCAGGATTACTGGAGAGTAACCTGGAAACTGGTGCTAGACTCCAGCTTGTTAGTCAAGGTCAAGTTCTCTAAGATGGAGTCTGAAGCCAAGATGTGGTCTCTCAAAGGTGCCCTTTACAATAGAAAGTCCTGATTTTTGTCCAATTTGTGATGAATTTTTAGCACATTGCAAGCAAGGACATGTCATTTCACAAGAGTAGACAGTAGCCTTTAAGTGTTGGACAAACAGCCCATTTCTTGCCACCTTAAGGGTCAGTTTGTCCATGCAGATGGTCTAAGCAGATGAAGAAAGGTCCTGGATTGGAAAATATGGCACCTCTATGTTTAAGATTTTCTTAAAAATGTGTATAAATTGTTATTTTGGCAATAGAGTATGACTTCACATGAACTCCAACAGTATAAAAAAGGGAAGAGCTATGTGCTAAGTATTCAGCGTAATGACTCACAGATTATATCACAATGTAGAAAATTTCTCTGGAAAATGGATTTAAATGCACATGTATTAAAAATAAACTAATTAATTAAATAAACTAGTGATGTTCTAACGAGACAATAGGACCTAAACTATGAACGAAGTAAATAGGACATTATGGGTTGATAGTGTGCCAAAAGTGTCTTTCTACATCCTGAACTGAAATACATGACCAAGAAGGGTCTCAAATCTTTATGACTAACAATGTCAAAAGAAAAGTCCAGAATCCATACAGGTTTAGTGACGAAAATTTGTGAGTGGTTTGGCCATGCTGAATTTAGCATAGGAGGTAAAAGGAACAAACAGGCTATAGTAGAATTGCAAGCCAAACCTGACAGTCATATTTCTAAGATATGAAGTATTTGGTATATTATTTCTTGGTGGGTTAGCCCTCTGTCTACCTCAGACCTGAGGAGAGAGCAGATCCCACAGGCCTCTGTCCTCTCTTCTGCTCTGAACACTGAAGATCTATTATGTTCATGGTGCTTAGCTCTACCTCTAGTGAATACAGCACAGTGCAGAACTCAGTGACATTCCTGGCAATTTGAGAATTTCCTGTGACTTCCAAGAGGCAGCGAGGAGTCATCCACTGCCCTCTGTGACCTCTAGCCCCTCTACCTTCCAGGAAGTCTTTGAAGCTTAAGCCTCTTGGTTTATTTTTAGGTTCTCACTGGCATCCACTGGTGACTGAATTTGACCAAGTTCAGTTTTCAAAGGCCTTGCGTTGTGGACATTTCAGTCATAGCTGGGGAGCTACTGGGTTGCTGCTCCAGGCTATGGCCTCTAGATTCAGTGTGAAGAAGTGCCTGGCATGGAGGGAGTGAGGGGAAACAGTTGGTCCCTCCCAGCAGATCACACATCCTCACTGGAAGAGTTTAGAGTGGGTCATTAATTACTCTGACATTTTCAAGAATGCCTTTCTCTGAGAAGACCATGCCTGGGGGATAACAGCTACCAACTGTGGTCAAAGAGACTCTGTAAGCACATGCTATCTAGCACATGTGCTAGAAGACAGAAAAAAGGCAGTGCAGGAGGTCTGTTCCCTGTAAAATCTACAGTGGAAAAGCCTTCTATGTTAGTTCTGGGAATCCTTAGGAGACTACAGAGAGGTATCTTTCTTTTTCCCCATTTAGTCCAAGTCTTCCCTTACAACTGCTGAGAAGTCGAATGGAAGTCAAATACCAGATATGTTGTTCTCGGGGCTGGATCAGGTTCACATCTTTCTCTGATCTTTCATGCATCTAGACTAGCATTTTCTCTCCTTTGCTGTCACTGCTATATGCAATTTTTACTTTCCCACAGCCTTTGATTAACAAATTATAGTTTACGTCAGATCAAATGGAGATAAGATGTAAGATCCCAAAGGGTGTCTTCAAGCACCCTTGCTATATCTGTCAACTAATAAGGGGCATATTTTCTTAGTATCTCTGGTTGAGGAGTAACTATCCACAAGGAAATTTTCATATCAAATATAGATGGAATCTTACTCTTCCCCCTTTTTCTTCTATTCTTGATCAAGCTTCCGTTTTATCTACTAAGTAGATATTCCTATTAAAGGGCAAACAGGAGCCATGGGAGCCTAAAGCAGAGGGATCATTAAGGTTCAGACAAAACAGAGTAAAGTGATGGTGGTAATCATTTTGATGAGAAAGGTGTCCCTGAGAACAAGGGAATCCTGTCCCAGGCAACAGTGCCCAAGAAGAAGGAGAAGAGGTAGAGGAGGAGGAGGAAGGGGGAGGATGAGGAAGGGGGAGGATGAGGAAGGGGGAGGATGAGGAAGGGGGAGGAGGAGGAAGGGGGAGGAGGAGGAAGGGGGAGGAGGAGGAAGGGGGAGGAGGAGGAACACTCCTCCATTGCTGGTGGAATTGCAAACTGGTACAACCACTCTGGAAATCAATATGGAGGTTCCTCAGAAAATTGGAAATAGATCTATCTGAAGGCCTAGTTGTCTATGTTGGATAGAGTATACAGCAGCAGTTAGGAACTACATTTATGGGGAAATTGACTAAGTATGTATGTGTAAAGTTAAAAATATGGGAGCCAAGTTTCTCTAGCGTTTGGGAGAGAATTGCAAAACCACAAAGGAAGAAAAGAGAAATGACAGCTGTGGTTGCATTAGAAATAAAGACCACTGGATGAAGTCATCACCTCTGATAGATGATATGTATGGAAATAAATGTAATAAATAAATAAGTAAATAAATAAATGTAATAAATAAAAGTAACTACATGTGAAGGGAGCAGAGGAAGGCCTGGCTGAATGAAGCTCTGAGCAACTGTGGAATTTTGACGTGGGCATGGCCACATTAATGACTCCATACCTCAAACCCACAGGATATTGGTAAAGCTATTACCTATATGACCAGACTGAAGAGAGGTGGTAAAGTTCTTCTCAGTGGTCTGAATAGAAGCATGGATGAATGAATAATCGGTGTATGCAAAGATTAGGAAATGTGGCTTCCTCCTGCGGAATGCTTACAGACTGATACTGCCTTGCTACAGACATGGCCTGTCTTTGCTACTGCTTCTATTACTGAGAAGATACACCAAGACCACTGAAACGCTTATAAAAGAAATCATTTAATGGGGGCTGGCTTCCAGTCTAGAGATTTAGTCCACTGTCATCATGGCAGCACACAAGCAGATATGGTGTTGAAGGGACAGCTGGGAGTTCCACACCCAGGTTGATCGGCAGGCAGCAATAAGAGAGAATGACACTGGGCCTGGGCTTGAGCTTCTGAAACCTCAATGTACAACCCCAGTGACACAGTTCTTCCAACAAGGCCACACCTACGACAGCAAGGCCACACCTCCTAATAGTGCCACTCCCTGTGAGACTATGGAGGCCATTTTCATTCAAAGCACCACACCACCCTCCTATAGATACTAGTTAACTCCCACCCCCATATCCCATGCTGTACCCAGTAAATATGCTGAAGTTCCAGGTTGTGGCAATTAGAGAACCTCACCTGACCCTCTACACATATCTGTGTCTGTCATTTCTTTTCCTTGTCACTTCTAGCCAGGGTCCCAGGACCCAAACCCTGTAGTTTCCAACATACATGTACACATGTATATCTTATAATTCTAACCCTGGAGAGAAGCTGGACTAACTATACTCAGTATTTGTATTTCAATGCTAAAACGAAATACTTTAAGCTGAGTAAATTTAAAAGGGGAAAAAAAAGACTTCTTTAGTTCACAGTTTTAGAGGTTAAAAGTCAAGAATCAAATTGCTGCACTGGCCCAGCCTTTAGCGACAGTTACTGTAGCTAGCATTGAGGGATGAGGGGAGGAAAGATGGATCATAAAGAATTAAATGCTCAGGTTTATTCTAATAACCTTCTAATATGCAAATTAAAGAAAAAGTATAAAAAAAAATTAGGGCAATTTTGGTGGATGCCCACTTGGATGAAATGTACAGATTCAGCGAGACGTTTGTTAAACAAATACAACATACCAACAAGGATCATAGTAGACAAGAACTGGAAACTATGGTTTTACTGAAGTGAGGACACACCACAAGTTAATTGCACAAAGTCTCCCATGGTTCATAAAACAATGTCAAAATTCCTGGCATTTCAATTTCTGTATCAACACTATCCAGTGGGAATATAAAATGAGCCTCGTAGATGTTATTTTATTTTCTAGCTGTCATACCAAAAATGTGTTAATAGGTGAAATGTTTTTAAATAATGTCTTGTGTAACTCAGCATATTCAAAGTATTCTCTCAGCATCTGCTCTGTAAACATTTTAAATGAGTGCTGCAATGTTCTTTTTTACCTAGTCGAGAGAGTATCATGTGTATTTGCACTTATGTGTCTTTTGCTCTAATGTAACCCATGGCTAATGGCCACAGTACTGGGCAACTGAGCTCTACCCCCAAACTGTGTCTATATCATGACTTTTAAGGCATTGGTCTTAAGATATTCATTTCTCAGTATATTTGCCATAACCTCTTCTCAGACTGTTTCCCCCCATTTGAATTCTTTTACCTGTTTACCTCTGGAAATTGCATTCTTTAAGGAGTAGTCTTGTCAACTCTTCTCAAAGACCTTCTTCATCCATCAGTCAAAGTTTTTACTCCGTTGTTCAAGCCCTAGCTTTCACCTTTATTTGGAATGCACTTGTACTAGACTTAGTGGCTTGTTTGCCTTTCTTGTCGACACTAGATCCGAACTGTTGGTGGCACGTCGTACCATTTCCTTCATATTTACTTATCACTTACGCAATAAGTACTTGGCTCAATAAAAAGTTCTGTGGAAAGAACATGAGCTAACCCCTCCCAAACTGTCAGCGGGAAAAAAAGCAAACTAAAAAGAGAGTAACTACAGTTGGGACTGAGAGCCACAGAGCTGAGGACTCGAAGGGAAGGGACACTCATTAGCCAGAGAGCTCACCGAGGACACCTGAGGGCTTGGGCCCAGGAACTGGTCTCTCATCCCTTCGACTTTACAGTCCTCATGTGATCTCTCCCCAATGCTTGTTTGTTACCCTAACCAAATTTATTTCTTAAAGGAAAGGTTGAAATGCACATTTAATTGTTGGGTTTGTAATCACACAGAACAATGAAGCCAAGGCTAGTCCGGGTGGGAGGAATGAGCCAAGTGAAATCAACCTGACTTACAAACAGCTCTCACCATGATGGAGAATTTGTGACATGGGTGACTGTGACCAATCATGACCACGGCTGTGATTTCTGGAAGAACATGTTCAACATGATTGCTGATCCCTGTGAGATCTTTCATAGTATCAACGCCACTTATCCTAGATAGACAGTGACTGCTAACAGAAGCGCTGAGTCTGAGTTTCACACTAAAATAACCTAAAGTTGGAACTCCTGCTGATATATAGGAAGGGATACTGACCTTCGAATGGAATGAGGATACCACTGCTCCAGGGTAGGGCTGCAAAGAAGGTTTTTTTATTGCAATTGTGAGGGAGAGTACAGCCAGAGGCATCTGGAAGATTCCAGAGCGGGGGGTGAGAAAGTAGAGGACTAAATATGACTGAACTGGGCCATGGAAATGGGGTGGGGGTGGGGAGAGCAGGAGAGGAAAAGAAGAGAGAGGAGAGGAGAGGAGAGGAGAGGAGAGGAGAGGAGAGGAGAGGAGAGGAGAGGAGAGGAGAGGAGAGAGGGCAAATGGATCAAGACAGCAAAAGAGGGCAGAACCCATAGCTGAATGGTAGGGTTATTCAGGAATCACAAACTAGGGGAAGGGAAGCAAATCTCATGGGCTTGAGAGGTTTAGGATGGGGGATGGGTGAGGAGCCAGGATGCCAGCAAGGACTCTGTAACAGCTACCTGCTGAGAGAACTTAGAGACTAGCATGTGCTTTGCTATGCCAGTAGACACCATAGTTTAGCCATTTGTCCTGGGTTTCCTGACACCCTTGGTTGCAAAAGACATTATAATAAAACATTTTTTTCTTTGTAGCTGAGTACTATCCCTTAGACCAGTGGTTCTCAACCTTCCTAATACTGTGACCCTTTAATATAGTTCCTCATGCTGTGGTGACTCCTCAACCATAAAATTATTTTTGTTGCTCCTCCATAAACGTAATTTTGCTATTGCGACGAATAATAAAGCAAATGTTTTTGGTGATCGAGGTTTGTTGAGAGGTTGTGACCCACAGGCTGAGAACTCTTGCCTTAGACGATCAAGACACTGAAAACATCCAATCCCACCATGCAACAACAGAGGGATGAAATAGGTATTCTAAAGCCAGCGCCCCATGGTAAAGGCGGCTCTCGACACAAGGGGCTGATAACATGGCTGCCCAAGGACAGAAGCTGAGAACCAGGAGTGATCATCCAAAATGCAGGCCATGATCAGACAGGGGAGAAAATCTAGAAGGAGGAGCTAGCAGCAATGGAGTCCACGATGCTAACCTCCAGACTCGGGAAGTACAAAGCTTCACATTGGAATGGTCAGGTGGAGCTCTCGCTCCATATCTCCTCCCTCCCTCCCTCCCTCCCTCCCTCCCTCCCTCCCTCCCTCCCTCCCTCCCTCCCTCCCTCCCTCCCTTTCAGCTCTGAGGGAATTTCACATGGCAGCTAGGTAGTCTGTAACTAAGGTGTGGAGACACACACACACACTGGAGACTAAAATGGAAGTAATAAATCACATATTAGAGTTCTTACTTTAAGGCTTGAGTCTCACACAAATTGATTATAAGATATTCTCTCACTTAGGGGTGAACAGAAAAGCACAACACAGCCCAAAGGAGCATAGAGGTCAAGACAAACCCATGTTAGCCAAGAAAATCGTTATAAACCTGCTTCTGGCATCGTATCCCTCGAATCTTAAGTGTCTAATTGCTGACTGGGTATCAGAAATCAGAGGCAGTCTACCACTTGGCACATTGGAGACACTGATAAATGTTTGAATCAATCAATCAATGATTTGTCCTCCGTGAATCACACACACACACACAAAACTGTTGAAAAATTGATCGTTAAAGAGGAACATAAAATAAGACAAAAGAATTCAAGGATGAGCTGTGTGAATACGTGCAGAAACTGGTTTGTGATTCAGAGAAAACTGTACTGATTTTAAAGTCTTCCTGGAAATTGTTATGTTTTATTGCACAGAGCTATAGTCAGTTCTCCAAGTAGACGGCAGGAGACTTTCAGATGTTAAGCATTCCATTTTTATAAGGCCAGGACAAAGGTGTTGTATGACAGTGGCTCTGTGCACAAGTTTTGAGGGAGCCCCTTCTCAGTCTACCCTCAACTTGCACAAGACCTGGAGAGACTGACAGCCTGGATCCTGACCCAGAAGGCTGATTGATAACCCAGAAGAACCCAAGAGTGGTATCTACCTGCACGAGGAAAACTTTGTCCCAGGTAACCAGGAGCAGATAGAGCCATAACAAAGGCTGCGAACCAGCACAGTAAGGTCAATGAGAGGAACAAAATCTGCTGTCACTTGTAAGAGGTGAGCAAGTGCTTAAGGAATGCAAGGTGCAGCCAGAGAGGGCAGGCCTTGACTCAGAAGGAAGTGGGGAAGCTGAGAGAAAGGGCGGGGAGATGTGCTAGCCTCGGGCAGAGTTGAGACCTGAGGAGTTCGCTGTTTGGGAGTTGATGCCAGGCACACATCATTCGCTTTGGTGGGATGTAATGGCTGAGAAGGAGAGTGGGTAGACTCTGTGGGCCTCAGTTCCCATCTCTGTAAAGTATCGCTAATGTCTTCGTAGCCTAGAGAGGTTACTGTTTGTAGTTTCTCCGGTTCCTTGGCTTCTGTCATTAAGACAGAGGCTGTGGGACTTCCAGGGTTTTTTTTTTGTTTTGGTTTTGTTTTTGATTTTTGTCACTGTAGACTGAACCCAACGACTCCTGAATGCAAGGCTAGCACTCTTCCAATTGAACTGCTGAACTATATCCCTGGAAGAGGAACTTCCTAAATTTTCATCTAATATGGTACGGAAGTCCTGAATCACAGACATAGCACTTGGCTCTCTGTGTGTCTCTCTGTGTCTCTCTGTGTCTGTCTCTTTGTCTCTGTCTGTCTCTATGTGTATGTGTATGTGTATGTGTGTGTGTGTGTGTGTGTGTGTGTGTGTATGTATGAATTTGTGTTTACTCTTTAGCCAAAGTCACCTCCTGACCCAGCAGGTTGGGGTGTGAGAGGCCCTCGCTGCCTCTGGAATATGCACTCTCTTAGTCTCCTTTGCTCTAAATCCCTAAACTACTTCAGCAGAGGGCCTGTCTTTTCCTAGCACTTAAGCACACATAGAACATGATGCAAAGAGAACGCTTACTACACATTTATGGAACAAATGCAGAGGTTCCATATCTAAAAGGAAAGCTACTCAAAGGCCCCACTCAAAGCAGTAAATTTGACGTCCTATCTCCCTGAACAGAACTCCACAGTTAGCTCTCTAAGTTATCATGTTGCTGTGTTGTCTAAGACCAATATCCAGTAAGTATCCTTAGAGGCAAACTCCTTGGTGCCCTTCCATGGGCTGCATCTAAAACCTTTTTCTGGATCATGTTTCATTGATTTCGAACTAAACAAGCACAAGAATCGTGGGCTACCTTCCTTCAGGAGCTATGGCCTTAAACTGAATATGCTCAAACTGAGTATGCTTGAGAACCGGCCTGCCTATTTTACTCTACGTAAAATCCTACGTGTCTGAGAGTTCCCTAACAGCTGTAGGCCATAAGCATCCTTCTCTACCCTTGTTTCTTTGCCATTTTTGTTTGCTTACTTGCTTGTCTTTGCATTGACCACGATGTGATTCCAGTGCATCTAACTACATCCTCAAGAGCTCGAGGCTAAGTTAGCTTCAGAAATCCTGAAGCTTCCAATATCACATTTCCTCTCCATCAAGGTCTCAGCCTTCTTCTCCACCGAACCCTCACTTTCTCGTGCATTGCTCCAAACACCTCCTATTTCATTTGTTCCTTGTATCTCTCCAGTAATGGGTGAGTTCCACAAGGGCAGGAAAGAGTGTAGTTGGGAAAAAGAACTGTTTTAGGATCAAGCCTAGTCTGACTACTTAGCTACTAAACCAAATAGTTCCATGGTGTGTGTAAACAATTGGACTCTGATGGACTGATGCTGCCCTATAGGAGAAGGAGCTGCCCAGCATTCGCTGAGTAGGGAGCACCTTACAACCACCGAGAGAGGCTCTCCAGCCCTCACATGACAGAAGTTCTTTAAAAATGACCCACAGAGAACACCCAAGAGTTCCCCAAGATAGTTTCCAGGGACACTTTTCACAATCAGGTCAACTCTTAAGTGCTCTTTTTCTGTATCAGCTTTTATATTGACGAGCTGGAAGTAATACCAGTAAAACCACTGGTACCAAGTAGGAATCGAACAGAAGACGTCTTTGTGCTCATGCAGTTGCAATGAAAACGAAAGGGGCTGAAATAAAGGACATGGCAGCTTTGCTTCAAAGTGTCTTCAGTTAAGTCAAGAAATATGAATTTTAAACATTTGGACACTGTGGTCAGCCATATAACTGTGAGGGTTGTCTTAGCCATATAACTGTGAGGGTTGTCTTAGCCATATAACTGTGAGGGTTGTCTTAGCCATATAACTGTGAGGGTTGTCTTAGCCATATAACTGTGAGGGTTGTCTTAGCCATATAACTGTGAGGGTTGTCTTAGCCATATAACTGTGAGGGTTGTCTTAGCCATATAACTGTGAGGGTTGTCTTAGCCATATAACTGTGAGGGTTGTCTTAGCCATATAACTGTGAGGGTTGTCTTAGCCATATAACTGTGAGGGTTGTCTTAGCCATGTAACTGTGAGGGTTGTCTTAGCCATATAACTCTGGGGGTTGTCTTAGCCATATGACTCTGGGGGTTGTCTTAGCCATATAACTGTGAGTGTTGTCTTAGCCATATGACTCAGAGGGTTGTATTATGGAAAATTATTTGCTGATTAGATGACTCCATGAGTCAAGCACTTGCTGTGCACCAGGACTGGAGGTTAGCTCTTCAGCACCCACCTCCATGCTAGGTCAGTGTGGGGACCCACCCATAATAACTCCAGTGCTTGGGACCCAGAGAACAGGGGTTCCCCCAGATCAAGCACACTAGCTAGACCAGCTCTTAAACAAGCTCTGGCTGATGTAAGTACCCTGCTTCAGTATGTGAAGAGGACAGCAATTGAGGACGATACTGGAAGTGAACTCTGGGCAGCTTACCAGCCTCAGTCTGCCTATCCGTTAGGTGATTTCCTCTCCTTCAATCTCCCAACTTGACCTGTTTTTCCACCTATCCCAGCTTACTCTCTGTCTATGATCCTGGAACTTCTCACTCTAACCTTCCATAGCTCCACATTATGCTAGACTTGCCAGTCGTATATAAAGTATATAAAGGAAACTTCCAGTGGCTTCCAGAAAACAGGCTTTGGTCAGTTCTGGCAGGACTCATCCAAGAGGAGAAAGAGTTCAACCTCCTGTCTCCCTTTCATCAGTTTAAAAACTGTTCTTCAGTGTAACGAATGAAGGTGCAGGAGATGCACCAAGAATCCACCACCACCGCATCATACAAGGAACGGGATCCTTGGAGAAAATTGGATGGTTTCATGAGAACGTTATGAACTCTCTTTGATTCCAAAAGAGTGAAATCGTTTTGAGTTGATTTCCATAGTCCAGAGGAATTTCCAGATACAGTAACTTTTAAACTCTGGGTCGGGGTTCTCTGGAAATTCTTTTCCATAGTTGCAATGCTAATCTGGATTCCAGACATATTCTGTCTGAGCCAGTGGTGTGAATAGCCGTCCTGGGAATACTTTAACATGGCTACTTATTCACTATGGATGTAAATGAGCATTTGTTCTGAAAATGTAGATGGTATGGACACAGAGGATAGAGAAGAAAGAGGCATTTTTGAAAGGAAGAGAGAGAGACCAGGGGACTTTTTAGTCAAAAGTGAGAGCTATAAGCATTGTGTCCATCTGTTGAGGTTTCAGCGTGTCGGTGAATGCTTGGCTTGCTCCCATAGTCAATGCTTTGTAGAAGCTCTCAGTAATGCAAGTTTTTGTGACCTTCGATGCCTGCATTCTTTTGCACTGGGAGGATATTGGCCAGTAGCCAGTGCAAAGTTGCTTGAAAGGGCACATCTGTGAGAGGGGAAGCAAGCTTTCTAGCCACAGGCCCTTTACCATCACCCCCGTGCCTCAGTAGTCGTCTTCTTTCTGGAACTAGGATAGTGTGCTGTGTTTCCTCTGCTGTCTTCACTGATGATCAAGCTCATTCATAATCGGTGGCCTCCACGCCATCATTCTGAGCATGAGTTCATGGTTCCGAGCCTTTTGATTTTCAGTCAACACAGGCAACTGTATGGAGACAGCTACAAAGTCAAGAGGGATCGATGCCCTAGACCTCCCACCTCTGCTTTCTCCACTGACTGGTAACTGCCAGATCTCAGAACGTTTTCTGACTTTCCAAAGGTTCTATGGACCTCTAAACTCCTTGGAGCCTCCAGTCTCATGAGAGCAAGGTGCATCATCTCTGAATGAACACAGACCCAGCAGTCCTCTGCTGTATGCATATTGGGGGCCTCATATCAGTTGGTGTATGCTGCCTGGTTGGTGGTCCAGTGTCTGACAGATCTTGGGAGTCCAGGTTAATTGAGACTGCTGGTCCTCCTACAGAATCGCCCTTCTTCTCAGCTTCTTCCAGCTTTCCCCTAATTCAACCAGGGGTCAGTAGCTTCTGTCCACTGGTTGGGTGCAAATAACTGCATCTGACTCTTTCAGCTGCTTGTTGGCTCTTTCGGAGGGCAGTCATGATAGATCCCTTTTTGTGAGCATTCCATAGCCTCAGTAATAGTGTCAGGCCTTGGGACCTCTCCCTTGAGCTGGATCCCACTTTTGGCCTGTTGCTGGACCTTCTTTTCCTCAGGCTCCTTTCCATTTCCATCCCAGCAATTCTTTCAGGAACAATTATGGGTCAGAGGTATGACACAGGTCCCTCCCTCCCGACTTGAGGTTGCTTTCTTCTCCCTTCCAAGTGGGACTGAGGTATCCTCACTTGGGCACTTCAGCTTGTTGACCTTTTTGAGTTCTGTGGACTGTATCTTGGGTATTCTGTACTTTTTTTTTTTGGCTAATATCCACTTATTAGTGAGTACATATCATGCAGGTCCTTTTGGGTCTGAGTTACCTCACTCAGGATGATATTTTCTAGTTCCATCCAATTGCCTGCAAAACTCAGGATGTCCTTGCTCTTAATAGCTGAGTAGTATTCCATTGTGTAAATGAACCACATTTTCTGTATCCATTCTTCTGTCCTGGGACATCTAGGTCATTTCCAGCTTCTGGATATCACAAACAAGGCTGCTACGAACATAGTAGAACATGTGTCCTTGTAGCATGGTAGGGCATCTTTTGGGTATATTCCCAAGAGTGGTATTGCTGGTTTTTCATCTAGATCTATTTCCAATTTTCTGAGGAACCTCCAGATGGACTTCCAGAGTGGTTGTACCAGTTTGCAATCCCACGGGCAATAGAGGCGTGTTCCTATATCTCCACATCCTCACCAACATGTGCTGTTGCCTGAGGTTTTGATCTTAGCTATTCTGATTGGTGTAAGTTGGAATCTCAGGGTTGTTTTGATTTGCATTTCTCTTATCACTAAGGACTTTGAGCATTTCTTTAGGCATTTCTCAGCCATTGGAGATTCCTCTGTTGTGTATTCTTGGTTTAGTTCTATACCCCATTTTTATTATTTACTTTTTTTTTTCTTGTTAGCTTCTTGGATATTAGCACTCTATGGGATGTGGGGTTAGTGAAGATTTTTTTCCCCAATCTGTAGGTTGCCCATTTGTCTTTTTGGCTATGTCCTTTGCCTTACAGAAGCTTTCCAGTTTCATGAGGTCCCATTTATCAATTCTTGATCTTAGAGCATGAGCCATTGGAGTTCCATTTAGGAAATTTCCCCCTGTGCCAATGAGTTCAAGGCTCTTTCCCACTTTCTCTTCTATTAGACTCAGTGTATCTGGTTTTATGCTGAGATCCTTGATCCACTTGGACTTGAGCTTTGTGAAAGGTGACAAATATGGGTCTATTTTCATTTTTCTATATATTGACAGCCAGTTAGACCAGCACCATTTGTTGAAGATGCTTTCTTTTTTCCATTGTATATCTTTGCCTATTTTGTCAAAGATCAAGTGCCTGTAAATGTGTGGTTTTATTTTTGAATCTTCAATTCTATTCCATTGATTAACCTGTCTGTCTCTGTACCAATACCGTGCAGTTTTGTTTTGTTTTGTTTTGTTTTGTTTTATCACTATTGCTTTATGGTAAAGCTTGAAGTCAAGGATGGTGATTCCCTCAGCCATTCTTTTATTGTTAAATATTGTTTTTGCTATTCTAGGTGTGGGGAGATCCTGATGGAGATGGGGGGTGGGGGGCAGGGAGGAGGTATGGAATGTGGAACAGTCAGAGGGTGAGTCAGGAGGGGAATAAAATCTGAAGTTTTAAATAAATAAATAAATAAATAAATAAATAAATAAATAAATAAATAAATATTTTTAAAAAGGTTATATGGAGAGCATAGGGAGATGGCTCAGTTGGTAAAGTGCTTGCCAGATAAGCATGAAGACCTGAATTTTATCTCTAGCACCCAAAGCCATGCATAGCAACACTAGTTGATTATCCCAGCACTGGGAAGATCAAGATGGGAGCATCCTCCAGGCTTGCTGCTAAATGAGCAAACTCCAGGTTGAGTGAGAAAGCCTATCTAAACACATACATACATACATACATACATACATACATACATACATACATACATGCATGCATACATACACACATACATATGGTAGGGAACAACTGAGGTAGGCATCTGACATCTACCTCTGGTCTTCACATGTACATATATGTATACACACATGAACACATAGACACTCACAAACCACACATACATGCAGAAGTAGAGAGCAATTGAAGATGTTCCATGTTGGCCTCCACATGTATATGCACATAACGAGCAAAATTGCTCTCACATTATTCTTCTTGAAAGCTGTCCCCTGAGGATTACTCCACCTCTATGAGTGGCATCTTAATCTAACATCTTGGCTTTGTCAGACACCTGAGCATCATCAGCCTTGAACTCAGAACTCTCCTATTTCCCAGACTGCTAGCATCTAGTATTCTCTGTGTCTCTTCCATCCCTGTCTCTTTCTTTCTTTTCTTTTCCCAGTGAGACAGGGAAGTAGGGCAGAAAATGGGGCCCAGAAGTCCTTACACAAGGGCTGCAAACCAGTGCATGAGAGAAACCAGTGAACAAAGTGAAAGGCTTGAAATTCTTTCCACTGCACTCAAGGCCAACTGGAACAAACTGGAGCCACTGCACTGGTCCAGTGTCTGAAAGTGACCTATGAACCACAATACTAAAACAGATGCCCCTGGGTGGCAATGTGTGTTAATTACTTCTTTGCTGCTGTGATAAAATTCCATGACCATGGAAACTTAGAAAAGAAAGAGCTTATGTTGGCTTCTGGTTCCAGAGAGATAAGAGTCATGATGGGACTTAGCAACAAGCAACAGGGATGGCAACAGGAATGGGAAGCTGAGAGCTCATGTCTTAACTGCAAGCATGAAGCAGTCAGTGTTAGTGAATTGGAATTGGTGGGAGAGGGGTACAGCAAGATTGGACCTCCTGAACATCCCCAAATAGAACTACAAATTGGGAACTAAGTCTTCAAGTGCCTGAGAGTGTGGGGGCCATTTCTCATTCAAACTACCATATGGAAGATACAAGTGGGGTATGGGGGTGCCAATAAAATGGCACAGCGGGTAAATGTACTTACTATAATGTCTGTCACCTGAGCTTTGTCTCCAGAACCCACAATGGAAGGGGTGAAGTGAGTTTCCAAAATCTGATTTCTACACCCATGTCATGGAATGCACATGTGCCCTTCAACAATCATCAAAAGTTTAAAAGGAGAAACCAAGTTAACTCTCTTTCAAAAGGCCAATCAAGCCTGCGATGTGTCGATTTGTTTGGAGACCAACACGTGTCAAAAGTACCACATGCATGAGAAAGCCCAGGCTAATTAAAATGTATTTTTATGTCCAATCCTGTATTTTGCTGAGTGCTTTGCTTCTGAAGCCAGTGATCTCCTCGGCACTGGGGCTGGGTTTCTGTGTGGTTTCCCAGGGGTGTCCTGATCCCCAGAACATGAACTCTGCTCCAGCTGAACCAGCTTAAGTCTCAGAAGCATGGGGCTTCATGGAATGATTGTTAGGGTTTCCCTTTAGCTTTTGAAGTTCTGCTAGTCTCTTGGCATTTTTCTTAGCCTAAATAATGCTAAGTCCCCACTTAAGAGGGACCCCCCACCCCCATTTGAAATATGTGTTCACTGATTTAAGGTTTACTTGATCTCATTCTGAGAAACGTAACACTTTGACTAATGCCTTCTTGGTTTATTTGAGAACCTTGACTCAGGAGAGCCTTTCCAGAGAAGGCGAGGAGATTCAAGGCTGACAACAGAGCCCACAGTGCACTGCCCTGTGCACACTTAACCAGCATGCCATTCTCTTCTGATCTAGCTTGACAGGTTGGCTTGCACTGGATAGTCAATACAAAACAAAAACAAAAACAAAAACAAAAAACAAAAAAAAACATAACCCTCCCCAAACCCAAAAACTCATAGTCAGGTACTTTGGAAAACTCGCTTAATTTCTCTGTGCTTCCATTTCTTCCAATATACAGTATATTGATCTCTTCCTTAGATGAATATATTTATTACTTATTAAATATTATATATGTACTTATTACATATAAATAATTGTGTTATATTATATTACATATAATATATAACAAGTAATAAATCATGCTATGGTTAATATCATGGTTAATATCATCTGTATTGATAGCGATAATTCCATAACAGGATGAAGTAGCTGGTGTCATTGGCTGGATCCCCAGCTACAGTAGCAACCCAAAGCCTATCATAGATCTTTCCCAAGCCAATCAATTCAGATCCTCTGTGAAGACTGCAGTGTCACACCCCCTCCCTGTAGGACACAAGGGCCAGTGATATGTCATTGTCCTCCCCACTAGAGGTTCTCCAGTAAGCATGCCCTCTAATGCTAGCCCTCAATGGTGCCAAGAGGGATGCTTTGAAGTGTGCCAGATGGTGACGTTTGTCACGAATGTGCCCATTTGCAGCCGGGATGAGCTTTTTGAGAAACACAAAAGAGGTCGCAGCCCATCAGATATCTGCATTTACTCCTAGCTATGGTTTTGGTCCTGCTTTCTCTGAGCTACTAAGCAGGACTGAACACAAGAAGCCCCGAGGCTCTCTTTCCTGGCTTCGTCTCTGCTCTAAACATCGAGCCAGCCCAAACATTACTTGTCATTCTGTAGACTTTGCTCTTTCAGAGATCCAGTACAAAGGCACATTGATTTCTCATACAACAAGGAAATCAAGGAGGCGGAGCATTGCTGTCAGGATCTTGGATAGGCTTGGGGTTGCTACTGTAGCTGGAAATCCAGCCAATGATATGTGGGTGTTGTTAATAGTTTATTTCATCTTCCAATGTCCAGGGGTTAGATGTGGGGTTAACAGACTATACAAGTCTCTGAAGAAGTAGAGGTAAGATTGTCCTTAAGGAGGAATGCAGTATGAAGAAGAGAGGCACAGCCAGAAGTGGTCCTTGAGACCAGCTACCTGCCTCAATATCCCAGCAGAAGCACTGCCCTTCGCCTGTCTTCTTGGCCTCACCTTAGAATGGCTGCTTCACATACCTCTAGTCCATCATCATCTACTTGACTTCAGCTGATCCATGGGAATCCTATGGATCCTATGGAGAGAAAGCTCATTCTAATCCTGTTAGCTCTTAAATGGACCACACAGCTCTGTTGTGGCCCCGAAGTCAAGCAACCTACCTGTCCAACGGTTCATTCATCTCTAAGACTACTCGTGGAAAGAGGCTCCTGGGGGCTTTAAATAGCACTTGTACTGAAATGAGCCTCGTAAGAAGACAAGCATGCCAAAACTGAGAGGTTCCAAGATGCGATGCTCATTGGAAGTGGGAAGCCCACACTCGCCAAAGCTGAAACCACTGAACAATAAGATGAATGACTGTGATAAACCAAAGAATGTCTAATGTATTTAAGCCTCTTAGTCAATTATTGCCTTAGTCAGGGTTTCTATTCCTGCACAAACATCATAACCAAGAAGCAGTTGGGGAGGAAAGGGTTTATTCTGCTTACACTTTCCACATTGCTGTTCATCACCAAAGGAAATCAGGACTGGAACTCAAGCAGGTCAGGAACCAGGAGCTGATGCAGGGGCCATAGAGGGATGTTACTTACTGGCTTGCTTCACCTGGCTTGCTCAGCCTGCCTTTTTATAGAACCTAGGACCACCAGCCCAGGGATGGTACCACCCACAATGGGTTGGGCCCTTCCCCCTTGATCACTAATTGAGAAAATGCCTTACAGCTGGATCTCATGGAGACATTTCCTTAAGGGAGGCTCCTTTCTCTGTAATAACTCCAGCTTGTATCATGTTGACACACAAAACCAGCCAGTACAATGATGATATCAAAACCACACACTCTTTTCTATCTTGAATCAGATTATTATTTTACAAAGTGGCCCTATGAAGAATGAATTTAGCATCTCTTTGGTATCATGCAGTGACTATATAGGTAATTAGGGGGTATTTTTCTTTCACTGACCATTACAGACAGCACAAGGAACTGAGTGATTGGAATACCACTGCGTGAGATTGCAATGAACCCAACGGGTAAGTAACAAAGCCCAGTGTTATACCTAAAGAGCCAAAGGAAAATATTAAGGAATTTTTGCTAATTGGGGGAGAGTTTATGATAATGGTTTTATCTTTATTTTGGAAAAATTCTCTTCCTGTCCCTCCTCTTCTTTCTTTTCCTTCTTCTCCTCTCCTCCCTCCTCTTTCTCCTTTTCTGTGCTAGGGTTCTTTTAGCCAGAGCTTAATGTGTACTGCGCAAATGTTCTAGCAGTGAGCTATTTCTTCAGGTCCTGAGGAATTCTGTTATCTGTTAGCAATGTCATACCAAATAAAGAGAGCAGTGGGGAGGAGGTATTGGAGGGAGCACATGTTTTACTCCAACTCTGCGTGCTTTAATTTTAACATATCGAAAGGCTAATGATTAAGATAAAACCTAGTCCTTACAGTATACATTTGTAATTCTAGCAGCTGTCTGAAAGACACAGGAGAATGGTAAGTTGAGGGGCAGCCTGGTCCATCTCAAAAAAGACTCCATCTCAAATAAAGAGAAGTTAATAAATACTAAATAAATGGCATGGTCATGTTAACTCATTACTCATTTTAAGAATGCTAAAGTTTGGGCATGGTGCTCTGTGCTTTTAATTCCAGCACTTGGGAGGCAGAGGCAAATGGATTTCTGAGTTCAAAGTCAGCCTGGTCTACAGAGTGAGTTTCTGGACAACCAGGGCTACACAGAGAAACCCTATCTTAGAAAGTAAACAAACAAACAAACAAACAAACAAACCAAAGAACAACAACATCAACAAAAATAGAATGATAAATGTTTACTGTAAAACTTTTCCAAATACTCCTATATAGAAACATAAAATCACCCCGAAATCTGAGAGAACTGGGCACCATTACCTCATATGCCCAGATTTTCCAGGTGTCTAGAATTGGGAAAGGGAAAGGCCTGCATATGCAGTAAGATGACCCAGGGTGCTGTGAGTCCAGAATAGGCTAAACAAGCCTGCAGTTTAGCCTGGGTCATGTGGAGCTTAATCCCATTATTTCCCATTGTAAGATGCTGTACTTTGTTTTTACTGCTAAGGAAGAGCTGACATTTCATTCACTTGAAAGGAATTTTTAAAAAGAAAGGAAGAAGAAAGAAAAGAAGGAAGGAAGGACACTGCTGTATTGGTCTGCTAAATTGGATAAAACCCAGGCCAGTATAGAGAAGCTATCATCCTAAGCACAGAAATAGGCACTTGGCTTCTTAAAAATGTAACCCCAACAATCTCTTGGAATGTTCGTGGAAATTCTGCACAGCAGAGTCTCAGCACATCTGAGGTGTCTGCTCAGCCCTTAGATTCAGCAAATGTTTAATTACCGAAGAGCCTCGGAGTTCTTCCTAACTTGCAATAAAAATAGAACCAAGGAGCAGGTCAAGGAAAACGGGTCTGAAGTATTATCGTTGCGAGTAATGCACCCATTTCATTTTATAGTCTTCAAATGTGTCCAAATGGACACCTATTTGGCCAGCAGATGGAACAGAATATAATGGGAACCAAGTGTCAAGGGAATGGAGGCACTTTGACTCTCCAGTCTGACCTCTATCATTTTCAAGTGGGTCACCTTGTCTATAAATGGGCCTGATTATCCAAATAGAATTTATGCTAAAGTAAAAATGAAGAATTGTGATTTTTGTTACTTTGCTTTTTCCTACTACTCTCCTCAAATCTCAATCCCTCCCTTCCTCCCTGCCTCCCCTCCTCCCCACTTATCTTCCTCCCTTCCCATTCTTTGGATCATTATAGAGCCTGGTTGCCTTGGCAACGTAACAAACTTTCCGTGTGAATCTGAACCTCTGAGCTTGCTAATAAGAAATGGTCAGGGAAAATTATCTGAACTTGAAAATGGGGGTGGGGGGGGGTGGGGAAGCAAGTAGGAATGTTTTTCTTGTTTTTGTTTGTTTGTTTGTTTGTTTTTAATGCAGCTGTTTCTTTTCTGGCCTGGCTGTGAGCAAAGTGGACGGGCACCAGACATTGATCAAATGGGAAGGAAGTCACTCACATAGGAGTGACCCCTGGAATGCGAAAGAAGAGGTGACAGCAGGGTACTCAATGAGAGGAGTTGCCTGCAAGTCTTAGAATGAGAATGAACCTGGCAGAAGTGATGGGTCTCTTCATCAGAAGAGCAGGTCTGAGATGTCTTCCTCTGCTGAACGGAAGTTCCTCCCACTAAAGAGCCAATGCCCGAAGGTCAGAAATCTACCCATGCCAGACACCCACCCAAAACTGAACAGATCGAAAAGCCGTGCCTGAGGGTTTATACTGAGCCAGGTGGACTTGATTGGCTGGAGCCAGTAAGCAAATTAGGTGAAAGGAACAAAGACCAATCAGGAGAAAGCCTATGCCTCTAACCATGATCCCTGGTGAACAGCATCATGTCCCTTGCTGCCA
Source organism: Mus musculus (assembly GCF_000001635.26). NCBI lineage: Eukaryota > Metazoa > Chordata > Mammalia > Rodentia > Muridae > Mus > Mus musculus. The sequence continues at coordinate 35,983,927 of NC_000074.6, forward strand.
TGGTGACCAGAGGCCACTGGAAATTTGCATAAGGGGTGGAGGGCTTATGGGTAGAACTCTGGCTGCTCCCATTGGTCATTGATGTACCAGGGACTCCCTCTCCCATAACTTATATGTTTTTTTGTTTTGTTTTGTTTTGTTTTTCAGAGCAGTGTTAGGCTGAACTCTGCTTACTGCTCTGGTTTATATCTTTGTAGAGAAAGAGATCAGCTGATAAATTTCTGGCCCATAGAAATGGCAAAACAGTTTCTCTCTCTGAGAAGAGATGGCCCTAAAGGTTACAGTTTAAATTAAACTGCAGATTAACCAGTTTTAGATTTAATTTAAGAATTTATTGAATCTCTCATGCAGCTTTCCAAGTGCCCTTTAGACTCATATTAACGTCCTTCTGGCTCAGTCACTAGAAAAATGACATGAATAACAACATCTTTGCCACATACCCATTTTCGAGTTGATAGAAATTCTGATTTTTTAATCCCTTGAAACTTACCCTTTGGTGGGATTATTCTGTTCTCCAAACGAAATTTAGTGACTGCTTTGTTTGGTTTCCTCTTGAGTTCCAACATTCATATTTCAATGATGATGCAAAAGCATCTAAAGCTGTTCTGATGGGCGTTCTTTCTTTTGTAGCTTAATGTCACATTTAGTCTAACACTTAGAGACAATTATTCGGTACATGAATAACTTCACTTTATCTGTGTATGGTGTAAACACAGAGGAAGGTAATTGTGTGCTCCTGTGATCGCAGTAGTGCTTAAGAACATGAACTCTGGAGCTATGCTACTTAACTGTAGATCTTTGACCACAAGGTATGTAACCATCATGAATCTTGCTTACCCTGTCAACAAATGAGACCAGTAGTTCTCTCATCTTGTGAGGTTATTTAAAGTCTCACAAAATGTTAATAGTGAGCGCATTCAGGCCAGAGAGGTGGCTCAGTCATCAAAGGGCTAGCCACTTTGCTTCCAAACCATGAAGAATTGAGTTTGGATCCCCAGAACCCAAATCAAATCTGTCCGTATGTGCCTGTAATTCCAGAGCTAGGGAGACAGAGATAGCAGAACCCCCAGGGCTTGCTGGCCAGCTAATCTAGCTAAATTGGGGAGCTTCGAGTTAAGTGAGAAAGCCTGGATTGCTGTGGAGGGCAAGGGACATAGATAGCTGACATCAATGTCTGGTCTCCTCATGCATGCATGTACACATGTGCACATGTATCTGTACATACACTGTGCACATACATCCTCCAACACATACACACACAAAGAACATTCATTAAATGTTGGGACTTATGTCACCAGCTTAACAGCAGTGTCTTGAAGATGGCTTTACTGGCAAGAGGCTGTGTGGGAACCTGTCGCTCCTCTGAAAGAAAAAGCTTATTGTTAATACTGCCTGGCGAGAGACTCTGCAGTTAGATTTTTGGCTCAAAACAGGCCTCCTTGTCAGCTCCACGAGCTGGCTTTGAATCTCTGCCAGGACTTTGAGGAAAATGGAAAACGGATTTGTAGTATTTATGAAGCTAAGTCCTTATCTGAGTTCCCAGGACGAGTTTGTCCAGTGGGGATGAGCTGCCCCTCTGCTCCCTTCCTCTTCATTTGGACTGCTTAAGTCTATTGCCATTTTCACATGTTCAGACTTGGTGAGGCTTGGCTGGAATCAGCTTTCTTTGTGACTTAAGATGACATCCCTGCTTCAGGCAGCCTATCTAAGCACAGAGTTGTCATCAGAGACCTCAGTGGTGAAGAACTGTGAGCTTGACAATATTTTGAAATCCAAACTTTGAAAACTACATAATTGTCAGATAAATACACTGTTTTTGTCTCTTTGTGCATTTTTTTTAATAGTCTGGGGCTTTGTTTTGTCTTCTATTTGGCAAACATCCAAGTTCTAAGTAATAGCTGTCTTGGTTAGGGTATCTATTGCTTTAATAAAAGGCCATAACCAAAAGCAACTTGGGGAAGACAGGGTCTATTTCATCTTACCTTTTTGTGTCAGTCTATCGCCAAGGGAAGTCAGGGCAGGATCTCAAACAGGGCTGGATCTTGGAGGCACAGTCCAATGCACAGGTCATGAAAGAGGTCTTCTTAACTGTCTTGCTCCTTATGGCTTGTTCAGCCTAATATCTTCAAGCACCCAGAAGTATCAGCCCAGGGATGAAACCATCTACAATGAGCTTGGCCCCACAACATTAATCATAATTAAGTTAGATGCACCACGGTCTTGCCCACAGGCCAACCTGGTGTGTGTGGTTGTGGTGGCAGTGGAGGTGCTCTCAATTAAAGTTTCCTCTTCTGAAATGATGGTAGCTTGCTTGTGTTGACATAGAACTTTATAAAACTTGCCAGTGCAATAGCACAGACCTAAACCATTTCTGTACTGTGTTCACATTGTCGGACTTATTTATGAGAATAAAGGAAATACTTAGCGAGAAAGGTTTACTGTCATTCAATCTACAGAAGCATTACTTCACAGTCCTTCTAAATACAATGCTCTTCTCTCTCACAGTCTATTGTTTTCTCTTTCACTTGCTAAAGTCTCTAGAGGGTGGGGTAAGGATAAGATGACATGTCGGGGGATGTCCTCCTAAGGAGCTCATGCTCATTGCCTGGAAATATTGACTACCAGAATGAAGAAAGCCCAGGCATAAGACTGGTGTGTGTGTGTGTCTCCGAGTATGTGTCTTTGAGTTTGTGTGTTTGTGTATCTCTGTGGGTATATGTCTATGTGTCTGTGTGAGTAGTATGTGCCCATGTATATCTGTATGTCTGCATGTCTCTGTGTGTGTCTGAGTATGTGTGTATTAGTATATGTGTCTTTGTGTGTGCTGTGTATCTGTGTGTATGTATGTATCTGTATGTCTTTATGTATATGTGTTTGTGTGTATCTCTGTGTGTGAATCTCTGTGTGTCTATATGTGTGTGTGTTGTATATCTATGTGTATATCTGTGTGTGTTTGTGTTGTGTATCTCTTTGTGTGTGTGTGTATAGTTTTCCTTCTTGTCATTTTTAAACAAAGAACGTGTTTATCAAGTGAATTGAGGACAACCTATATGAAGGGCATATCTACCTATGATTACAGCACACCTAGGACAAAGTTTGGCCAAAAGACACTATCATTCTCTGGTTATAATATGATATTCTGCACAGAAACTGAAGCTGCCCTAAGTAAGTAAGTCTCAGCCAGTCACAGCAGCTGAGCTCTTGGTGATCACAGGTGGCCAGCTCCTCAAACCACATCTATTTTCTAGACCTCCCTCAACGACTATTCTCTCTCCTGTCCATACATAATGTCTGACCACACTGAAGTCAGAGGGTTTCTGCATCTACTCTAGATCCAAGGACAGCCTTGATTCATAATAGACAACTATCAACCCATTTGAAGCATAATTAAATTTGTTGTTGGTCTGTCTTCGGAAACTCACACTGGCAAACACTCCTGTGTGCACAGAAGAACCCAGATGGAGCTAAGTGTCTGCTACTGCAGACTTTGACTTCACAGCTACGGGATTCACAGACTGACGTTTCTGCTCACTTCACACAAACATCACTGTCATAGTCTTCGAGGCCACTGGAAAGAGTTTGTAAACTCTTGATCTAGAAGCAACGTCTAAAATAAGCTTGTTCAGATCACAACTGAAATGATTTAACAATGTTTATTTTGCACCTAAATAAGCATTTAGAATTATGTGTTAGTCATGTGTGTCATTCTGGATGCTAAGTTTCACCTCAAAAAGTAAACATCCAATTTTGTTAATGTCTTTGGGGACATACATGACAAAGTCAACAGTGAATTTGAAGAAAAAAGAAAAAAGAAAGGAAGGAAGGAAGAAGAGTGAGTCCTTACTGGGCTCACAAAGCAAAGGCTATTCTTGTATAAAAGGGCAACATTTTTCTCTGAATATAGCTGTTAAATAATGCTAGGTAGTAGATTAATCTCCTTTGTTGCTGTTTCATTCTGGGGTGTGTGTGTGTGTGTGTGTGTGTGTGTGTGTGTGTGTGTGTGTGTGTGTTATTTTGTATGTTTAAGACAGGATCTCTGTGTATGGCTCAGGTTGACCTTGTATATGACTCATTATCTTTCTGCCTCCTGAGTATTAAGATGTCTAGGAAATGTACCATCATACACATCTTTAAGTTATGTATTATAAAAACCAGTCTATCTTTTTGAGTCTGGTAGAATGCTTTGAAATGTTTACTAATTTCTGTCCCTTCACCTTGGCCAGTCCCTGTCAGCCTGGTCCTCTCTGAAGACATTGCCTCACAGAAGATGTGATAGCTCAAAGCGAAGCCATTTGGAGTCTGTTCAACACTTGTGAATCTCAGCAGCTCCATCCTGGAGAGAGCCCATAGATCAGGGGGTGAAACAGCAATGACTTTGGAAGAATCCGTGTTGCTGAAGCCCAGAAACAGACAGTCCCTTGTGGGACTACACTAAAGAGAAAATACTGGACATGGGTCACAGGGATTCAGGTACTGGAAATTCTGTACTATGTTGTGCCATGCAAACTTGAGAGGTAGCTAGCTTCCGGTGACCCCGGAAATAGAGGAACCCCTGACTAGCTCTGGTTGGGAGGCTAGGCATATGCAAGACACCCAACTCCCAGCTTTCCGGTGGAGTCTGCGTTGGTGTGTGCGCCCCATTTACCTGCCTACCACAGCTGCACCCGTCATTCCCATCTCTTGGCACTGTACCATTGCCTTCAGAATCATACTGAATTTTCAGGAAATGGAATTCTAAAGAGCCTATGGCTGTTTACAACAGACAATTCAGAAGAAGAAAGTCTTCAAGGCACTGGCGTTCTGGAACATAAGGAAAGTTCTTGTTCATCAATTTTACAGGCCATTCTCCATTTCCTTCTGGTAGAGACCCTCAGTCCTGCCCACATCCCTCCGCTGTTACCCTGTTTTTACTATTTCCCTTGGTAAAATTTTATATGGGGTAGGGAAATGATATGTGATTCAGTTTGATGTAAACTTGCTCCAAAATGTCTGTGTTTTAGTGGCTATTAGAGATTCATAGATAGATAAATAATACTATAAATAAACAAAATTAAATCATCCCTCCTCTCAGACTGTTTAAGAATAAGACCAAAAATAAATAAATGCAGACATGATGGCCCAAGCCTATAATCCCAGCACTCAGTTGGCCAGGAGGTGCATTTTGAGTTTAAGGTCAACCTGGGCTACATATTGAATTCCCAGACCAGCCCCAACTAAGAATAATAAACCTATCTTAAAAATCAAACAAACAAAATAGCATTGTACATATTACCACTTTTTAAATCTGGTCATTTGAGTGGACACAGAGAAGAAGACATCTTAAGAGGATATAAGATTGCCCTGTGATCAAGTCTGTGGGCCAAATGCCCCTACCTTGCCTCCAAAATCATGATTGATGTGGGAAGACCCAGCCCATTGTGGGTAGTGCCACCCCTGAGCTAGTGGTCCTGGATTGTAGAAGTAAAAAGGCTGAACACATCAGTAAGCAGTGCCTGTCCCTGGCTTCTGCTTCAGTTCCTGCCTCCGGGTTCCTGCCTTGAGTTCCTGCCCTGACTTCCCCCGCTGTCAGATTGTGACCTGAGTTGTAAGATGAAATAAACTCTCTTCCCCAAGGTGCTTTGACCATGGTGTTTCATCACAGCAATAGAAACCATAAGTAAGACAGGGGGCTGGGGGGAATTCAAGTCAGGAGAGGAAAGACCTAGCCTAGTGAAATGCCAGGTTTCCATTCAATGAAAGGACAATGGCTTCCTGGGAGGATTTGTGTCCTCCTGGGCTTCTGTAGTCACTGTGGAGCTCCTCAGAATGGAGAAGCTACCACCTACTAGATTGCTTCTTAGAAAGCAGGCAGAATATTCTCAGACATCATTTCATTATCACTCCCTTTAGAAACCTTTGCAGATGTTTGCCCCCATTGTACTTACCCATAAAGTTTTAGTTCAAAGCTAATCTATTCTACACCAGGGCTCTGCTTTCTCCACAGTAAGAGGGTGTGTTTGTTCTCTTTGGTTTTTGGTTTTGTTCTCGTTTTCCTTCTGATACAGTTTGGATATTGACAATGCTTGGGAGAGGTCTATGTCTAGACTTGTAAGCATCTTGGTCCCCAACGTAGCAATACCGGGAGTCAGTAGAGCCTTTAGGAGGTGGGACCCCTTAGAGGAATGTTAGATCATTAAGGGTGTACCTTTGCTGTGTGGGAGCCTGGCTTTTCCTCTTTGACCCGCTGACACATAGCCATGAAATTAGAGGTTTGGCTTTAGGACTTTACTATATGGTCTACCATAATCTGTGGCCTTGTCACAGCATGGATGCAAATTAGAAGGAGCCAACCATTCACAGGCTGAAACCTCTGGACCAGTGAGCCCAAACGAGCATTATGTCTAAATTGATTGTTCTGAGTATTTGCTATAGCAATAGAAAGCTGAATGATAACTTCATGTCTAAGTTGATTGCTATCATGATGGAAATCTTAATGGTATTCTCCTTGGAGACACTTTTCTCCTTGGGGTCAGATTAGCCTCACTGAACCAACATTTCAAGAGACAATGTAAGACTGAGTTCCACATAACAGTGAGAAGTATAAAAGACCAGTCCCTTTCCCATTTCCTAATCCTTGAGCTGTGTTCTCCTGTTTGAGGCTAAGTCAGGATCCTTCTGAAAAAGATAACAAGTTTTCTCATGCTGTGGGTACTCCTCAACTCAGAGAGACCATAAATATATTCCTGAGAAGAGATACATTTTTTTTCTTTGCACTTGTTAAAAAGCAAATGGGTGCTCAGGCCTCCACCAATGGAATCTGAGGCACCTGACTCTCATCAAAGTGTTTCTATGCAGAGGAAACCAGCACAAATTCTTTTAAGATGGCCTCCTGTGGCCTCGCTGAACCCTTTCAACAATTGCCTTTTGTTGGATCAGCATGACTGGGTATTTTGTATGATGAGAGTGTATAATGAACTGTTGTCTCCACAGGCTGTAATTATAAGAGGCATAATAATATCTCATATTTATATTGTTTGCTTTCATCTTAGTCAATTCAAAAGGTTTTGTATATCGCTTATGATAAAATAGATAACCGTGTTCATTAAAGAATTCCTTTTAAATGTATGCACTATATAATAGTATAAAATCTATTGCTATGCAAAACTATGAGCCATCTAGTTAGCACATGCAGGAGAGGTGAGCTTTCTCACAGTTATATGGGGTTGTACTGGCGCACAGCTTCTGACACAATACACCTTCATCTGTTTCCATCTGGTGATGCGCCAAGCCCAGGAGCAATGAACCCACTCAACCGATTCTTTATTCCTTCATCTGTGAGCTAAATGTCAGCTTTTGCTCTATTTCTCAGTTGTGGTGAATGCTGGTTTTCCCTGGCCAGTCTTGGGCAGCTAGCTGGCACTGACAAGACGGGAAAGAAGCTGCAGGCCTGGGAAATAGGAGGAGGATTTGTGGTACTCACATTCAACTGCGACAGGACCTGAGTAACATATACCCACAGGGGCTTGAAGTGCGGAGCCCTTGGCTTCCCACTAAAGTAAACCAACATCACAGGTATCCTTTCTTCTTCATGGCACTAAAGAATCCTGCAGGCCCCAGACAAAGACATATGTCTCCCCACCATCACAGCATCTGGACTGACACCTGGTTTTCCTTCCCATTTTGTATTATCACAAAGAGAAAGAGGAGGACTGAATTACTCTGAAGCCCAGACTGAGGCTCCAAGCCAGACCTACCTTTCTAGCAATGTGCGCTGAGTTGTTTTCTCAGACTAGCTGCCCTATTAATTGACATGGGCATGTATCATAAATGGCCATGACTTTGAGACCCAGGTGAGTCTTCAAGAAGACAGACAGATATTCTTTCTTCAGGCATGATGACCTGGGTTTCAGTTACTGTGGCTGACTGAATACGCCAGACTGGGTAGTTTATAAAGAATAGACGTTTATTTGACTCACATTTATGGGGATTGAGAAGCCCAAGAGCATGATGCTGGCACGTGCATGTCAGCTGTGGGACCATTCTGGTGTCACACAACGCCACATGATGAAATTGCAAGCGTGCTCATTTGCGTCTCTCTGCTATTACAAAATCACGAATGTAATCTTAAGGTTCTGCCTTCATGGCTTCATCAGATCACAGCAATCTAAAATCAACACATACCTTTGTTATTGTTTAAGCTTAAATACAAGTTTTGCAATGACACAGACAGAGAGTACACAGGAAGCCACAGAGAGCTGCCTCTGTGGGATTACTGACAGCGATGGTAGACATCGTAACCCACAGAGCTGTCTGAGGTCTATACGAAAGAGGTCTTGAAAGGCCTCTGCCCTGCTTCATTCTCTTGATTTTTTGGTGAAGGTCATAGGAGTGGATGCAATGGAGGAAGGAGGGAACACTGTCAGGCAAGGTACCAACAATGATGTTGGAGGCAAATTCTGCCAGTCTGATGAACGCAGAAATTCTCACTGACAGGTACTGTGCATGCAAAGCTAGGTGCTTACTCACTGGGATGGTGCAGCAGAGGGGTGTCCAGGCTGCTTCAGGTCTGTGGCCTTCACTTCTTCTCCATGTTCTCAAGCATGTGTAGGAAGCAGAGAGAACAGGGAGTAGTTATTTACCCTTGACAGATATTTTGCCCTCGTGGAACAGGGCACCACTGCTGTCCTGCTGCAGCTGACTTCCTTTTTGAGCCATTGTGAGTTTCCGCTCTCTGCACCTTAAATGTACTGACTGCTAAATGGGAGGACAGCTTAGGAGCACTCTCTAACAGAAGGCTGCACAAATAAGAATCACCTTCACTCTAAAATTCTAGCTTATACAGCTGCCTCAGGCAGAGTCGTAGAAACCAGGCAAGCAATGGCCACTTCAAGGACTTGCAACCCCTGCGGTCACACAGGAAATTGGCTCAGAAAGTTCCACACTAAATTTAATCTTGAAATTCTCAGTAACTTTTTCTTTTCTTTGTTTTTTTTGGGGGGTGGGGTGGGGGGAGTGAATAAGGGGATCAAGGTAAGGCAGGGTTTCTCTGTGTAGCTCTGGCTGTCGCAGAACCCACTCTACTGACCAGGCTGACCTCAAACTAAAAGATTCGCCTGCCTTTGCCTCCTGAGTGCTGTAATTAAAGGTGTGTGAAACCACTGCCTGGTTTCTTAGTAACTTTTGAATATAGGACCTCAAGCTTCTATATCATGCCCTACCTGGCAGAAGCCATCCTAGACAGCAATGCCTTTGAAAAGCATCATTTAAGGCTCCTGGCTACTCCTTGGGGGCTCTGTAGAAGTCTATTCTTTGCCTTTCATGAGTCTTATTCCATTTGCTAGTATTTCTCTATGAGGCTAGAAACCACCTTAAGTCAGGGAAGAGTGAGAGATCTTATATCCTCAGTTAGTGTTAAAGTACCTGGTATAGAATAGGCATTTGACAAACATTTCAAGTGCATTCTGGGACAAACTAGGCTCCATTGACATATAAACTAGAAATGCAAAACAATGCCTTGGGTAGGAGTAATTGTTGCTGCTCTGTGTGAACAATATGGGGTTTTGCTTTGTTTTACTATAGGTTGTGTAGGAAGAGTCTTTATAGGTGACCTTTCTGTATTAAACACATGTGGTTAACGATGTAGTAGTGTCTGAGGTTGGAGAGAGAAATGTTCTAACATTCATTTCCATATGAATTAGGGTAGACGAGTCTTCACTCCTCTCTTCTTTTTCTTTCTTTGATTCCTCCCAATGCCCCAAAATGTCCTTTGATGAAAACAGCCTCAGTGAGAGATTCACACATCCACCATTTTTATCTTATTTATACAGTTTCATTTTCTGGGCCTGAGTATTTGGAAATATGGAAACTATAAATTCCCTTGTTCTTTTGTGATCATAAAAGGTGGCATGGATGGACCAACAACAAGCTTTTACTGTTTAGAAACAAAACAATGGAATAGTTTCCACTTCTGTTCAGTGGATATAATATGCTAGGCACTGGAGTCAAAATGGTAAGTCACATCAGTCTGTCCTGAAAGCATTGTCAGGACAGCAGTATAAGTCACCATGTGTAGTCCAGGGTTTGAGTCCCAGAACCCTGACTAGGGGTGGTGAGGGCATAAAGAAACAACAACACACAGACACAAAAAAGCTAGGATTCACTGGACTGGGCTCTCTGATACAAAAGCCACCACAATTCAGAAGCTCCGGGTGTTTATGTGGCAGGATTTTCCCTGTCCAAGTACATTAAAATATTAGTGCAGCAGGAGGCCTGTGATTGGGCAGGGAAAAGGAAGGCAGAGCTAAAAGTTTCAGAGATAGAGGGCAACTGAGGAGAGGGGGAAGAAGCAAAATGGAGATCGATGGACAGGATGATTCAGAACCAGTGTGGTTTTAAATAGCCACAGGTAGGTATGATACCATGTAGGGATAAAATAATTGGGGTAACTTGTCTAATCTAGGTGGGCTGTTTGTACCTTTATCAATTGGCCCTGAAATTATTGTGTGAAAATCATGTGAATTTGAGAATTTATTGATATATAAATCTGACTGTTTAATTATAAGGTTCTAACACTTTTGTTTCTTCTGTGTTGCTGAGTGTTGTGGCTGCTGAGCATGGGGTGGGTGGTTGGTTCAAGGGGCGGGCATGGCAACGACCTGCCAAGGGAACTTAGGGAGTCTGGTACAGATGTCTCAGGAGCTCCAAACCAAGAGAGACCTCCAAGTTGAGAACACCCCACTGGAGCCATGTGGCCCAACAGTGCCCGTCATAGCAGGGGATACAAATAGTCCTATTTAATATTTCCCATAACAGAAGCAGGATTATATCATACAGTTGAGTAAGGAGGTGCAGGATCATTGCATACAGATAAACAAGATGCAAGGTTATTATTATATACAACTCAACAAGAGGACAAGTTTAGCCAAACTCAACAGGAAAAGACTGTATAGGGGAACCATCTTCATGTCATAAACAGCCAGGAAGGAGAAAACTAAAGTGAACACTTTCTGCATACACTGTCAATGTCTACAGATGGACCAAGAGAAAGCTTTGCCAAATTTCTTACCCTGGGATGAATTTGCCATTCCACGGGTTTAAGGCATCAGAATCATTGACATGGCTATATTCCTGTCAAACAATACACATTCACTCAGGACTTGCTCTCTACATCTGTGCATTACAGAACCCACGGGATCATGCAGAAAGGATAACTGATCAACTACTGAGGTTAAGGTAATGAAACCTAAGTTCTAATCTAAATATTGGGTGCAAGTTTAGTAAGTGTCCTACTTTCTGTTGCTGTAACAAAACACCTGATCAAAACAGCTTTGGGAAGAAAAGGGTTTATTTGACTTATAATCCCAAGGTTCTGTCCATCATTGAGGACAACTCAAGGCAGGAACTTAAGGCAAACTAGCCATACCATAGCCATAGTCAAAATGGCAGAGAAATGTTTGTACACATGTTGCCTGTCTATTTGTTAGCTTACTTCATTTGTATACAGTTTAGGCCAGCCTAGGGAATGGCGTCACCCACAGTGGACTGGGTTTTCCAGCATTAATTAACAATGAAGTTAATTCACGAACACATGTGCTCACAGGGCCAACCGGTCTAGGCAACACCTCAGTTGAGGCTCTCTTCCCAGGTGACTCTAGGTTGCATCAAGCTGACAGTTAAAACCAATACAGTAAGGAATTTAGAGAAGAAGGGAACCTCCTACCGAAGTGGTGAGACGCTCTGGGAATGAGCTGGAATGAGTATTTGAGGCACATAATTAGTCCCATGAGGCTGGAATGTGGAGTAGAATAACACTGGGGAGAGGGGTGACTGGAGGGGAGAGGGGTGATTGGAGGGGTGATTGGAGGGGGGTTGCAGATCCTTTGAACATAGTGTGACTTAGCAAGGTGACTTCCTGAAGGAGGTAGCAATTGGAAAGAAAGGGTGAAAGTTGGAACACAGACTTGATGCTCTTGCTTTTATCTTCAAAATTGTAACTATCACTCCTGCCTTAGGAGTTTTTGTGCTTGTGTAAGGTGTAGTAGCTGAAGCTTATATTCATTATTCAGAAAGCAGAAGCAGGATTTCCTCAAGGTCAGGGCCACCCAGGACCACACAGTAAGACTTTGTCTTAAACAAAGGTTTTGAACATGAATCTTAAAATATAAGTATTTATTTGTAAATGATAAAGATTAGTATATTTTTGTGCAACCTTTAACTATGATAAATAAGATCTTAATGCTTACTGAAATGTATGAAAAAAGTAATTCAATCTTTCCCCTTCACCATGTAGTGGGTTCTCTAGAATTCCCTCTTGAGATCCCTATGGTAGCAGATTAGATTATTCTGAGTTCAGGTTTCTAAGGATGCAGTATAACAGAGGAACTCTGTTACAAGTTCAGCATCTTTGTTCTAAAAAACGAATCTACAACCCAGATGTCCAACTGGTAAGGTCTATATAAATGTTCCAAAACTAAAATTGCATGCACTTTTGGTCCCAAACATTTGGCTTAAGGGATGCTCAACTTGTGCCCTTGCATCCTGAGCCACGGGATATGTGAGAACTCTTGAGTGAAGGCCATGGTCTCAGTACATCTGGCTTCTACTCACATGAAATTCTAGCACTGATGTTCGCATTCCTCCATGAAAGACAGCTCTTATGCTATATTCAACATCAGAGAAAGACCCAAACAACACTATCTCTGACCAAACAAAGATACTTCAAATAAATCCTTTATGCTTTCTTCCTTCTTAAGATATATTTTTTTGTGTGTTGCTGATTAAAAAATATTTTGGCAGAGACTCAGAGAAGATTTTTCCTTCAGCTTAGTTAAATTTATAAAATGTCTTGCTATTTTTGACTTTAATAGTCTGCTTGACTCCTGAGGAGACAGGACTTCTGTTTACTTAACTTACATCTCTTGGAAAACAGTTGATGGGAGGAGGCTTGGCTCTCCCGTGTCAGCACTGTGCAATTAATTAGCACTGTGAAGGCCCATGGCATACTCAGGGGACGCATATGCAAAGAAAGCATGTTACTTCACAAATACAGTGGTTAGGATGGTTCCATAGAGAGCAACTCTCAGGGCAGAAAGCCTGCCGGATGTCAACCATCCTGCTACAAGTATCCCATACGAGGTAAGTATTGAGAGAATAGAGCTGTTCTCTCATTGGACTCCTCCGGACCCTACAATCTCCAGGCGTGCTGTTCCAGCTCTCAGACACCATCTCTCATGTTAGTCCCTGAAGCCTGCTGCTTTGTCACAAGGCAGGAGATGGTTCTGAAGAAAGCTCCTCCTCGGGCCTTTTGCTCTTCCTGGGAAAACGGTTGGAGGCATTTCCTCCCACAAGATGGTATCTTTCCCAATCAAATCCCCAAGCACAGTGATGCTCCTTTGTTAGCAAATTTAACTAGGGCATCTGTAAAGGCAAACTTCCATATCCAGATGTGTATTGGGCCAGAGGAGGCTGGGGAGGAAGGGAGTCAGTGAGAGGAGAGTTGAGATGCTCTGGCGATTTATCTGTCTTTCTAGATACTTGTAAGACCCCTGGCCATCTCAACATCTTTCAGGTTCCAATTTTCATGGCTATAGGTTTTCACAGAGACTCCCAGGAAGTGGCTTCTCATCTAATATGCACACATTGGAAACTATAGGCAGGCTCAGGTAGAGATCTGCCACTCTCCAGACCTCATAAGAGGTGGAGGCACCAGCTGCCACCCACAGAGATGAAGAGGACATGCAAACTCAGCAAGTTAGGTCAAAGAAATAAAACAGTGGGAAGATTTTTAAATTGTTGCCATTTAAATGAGTTTTCCTCAACTTCCCCAGTGTTAAAGCTTTGGTCCCCACGGTACCACTACTGGAAAGCAAATGGGACCTACCTATAAGGCCCTAGTGGAAGGTCCTTAAGTCATGGGTGGCAGGGCCTTGGAGGGATTGGGTCACCCACATCTGCTGTTTTAGGGTATAAGCAGCTTGCTCTGCACATTGTTCCCATAATGGTTTGCTCATCTTGCCAGAGTCCAAAGCAATGGGGACATCTAATCTTAGACTAGGACTGGCAGAACCAAGGGACACATCAAACTTTTCTTGTTAAATTTAGTTGTCTCGGGTATTGTATTACACGGACATGACATTAACAATCACAAGCCTTTAAAACGAAATGGTTTGGCTGGAGAGATGGCTCATTGGTTGAGAACAGTGGCTGCTAATCCAGAGGACCTGGGTTTGGTTCCTAGCACCCACATACCACTCACAACCACCTGTACCTCCAATTCCAAGGAATTTCATGACATCCTGTACCTTCTGAGAATGTCCACATACATGCGGCATTCACTCACACAGACATAATAATACACACAAATTAAAATAATTCAAAATAAATCCTCTAGAAGGTAACAACTGATCTTAGAAATAAAATAGCAGTATCATTATGTGGACATTATATTTTCTTTGTCTTCTTAAGTCTTGAATATTCCTACACTGTTTATTCTTTTTGGGGGAGTGAGGTTTTGTTTGTTTGGTTAGTTGGCTGGCTGGCTGACTGGATGGATGGATAGATGGATGGATGGCTAGTTGGTTGGTTAGTTTTTCTTTTGAGACAGGGTTGCTATATGTAGCAACCATGGCTGTCCTGGATCTTACTTTGTAGATCAGGCTGGCTTCAAATTCACAAAGGTCCACCTGCCTATGCCACCAGAGTGCTAGGATTAAAGGCATGCGCCACTCACTGTGCCTTGCTATGTTGTATATTCTTGTGGGAAATAATGATGTGTTTTCTCTGAATCCTTCTCTTCCTCTTGTTTTCTATTTGATTTTTTTTCTTAACTTGAACCAGCAATAGGGACTAGCTGGTTTAGCCAGACAGATAATAGAATTAAATTGAAAGATGTCCTATCTCATTGCTAGGGCAATGGACTCTAGAAGGGAAGAGAGGTGAGATGCAAGAAAAGCCGTGACTCAGCCTAGAGGCTGCATATGCCCCTGGCACCTGGATAAGTGAGAATGGTCCAATGGTTTGTATATGCTCACAGTAGGGAATGGCACTACTAGAAGTTGTGGCCCTGTTGGAGTACCTGTGGCCTTGCTGGAATAGGTGTGTCACTGGGGGCATGGGCTTTAAGACCCTCATCCTAGCTGCCTGGAAGCCAGTATTCTCCTAGCAGCTATCAGATGAGGATGTAGAACTTTCAGCTCCTCCTGCACCACGTCAGCCTGGATGCTGTCATGTTTCTGCCTTGATGATAATGGATGGAACTTCTGAACCTGTAAACCAGACCCAATTAAATGTTGTCCTTATAAGAGTTGCCTTGGTTATGGTGTCTTTTCACAGCAATAAAAACCTAACTAAGACATCCACCTAGAGCCTATTTAATAGGAACTTTAGAGGTTTTCTTAGGCATTCATCTTAAGGGTCGGACACCATGATTCACTCCCTTTGATTTCTCATTCATTCGTTCATTCATTCAATCATTCATTCATCCATTCAGTTGAGACTTATGCTGCACCAGTGGCACGCCATGTTTTCTTCTTAGAGTCCTAATCCAACAGCGAACACAGTGAAGTCTCTGAGTTCCTGAGGATCACGGTGCTAGGAGAAGAATACGTGATAAGCAGGTATTCAGGTAAATATGAATTGGTTGCATGAGAGAAAGGAAGTTGATGAGAGAGGAGAAAAATAGACGCCTGAAGAAAGTGTGGGAGCAAGACAGGAGAGGGTTGTTGGAAGGCGCAAAGATGCAGACAGCTCCACGTGGGATGTGACGAGCAAGAGGCAAGATGACTGGAGCTGGGGAACTGAATGATAGGCGACATAAGCTGGGGTGGAGGCCAAGGAGCCTGGTGGGCCAGGACAAAGATTTGGCAAATTCTCGGGGTGAGATGAAAGCTACCGGAAGGCTTTGAAAAGAAGAGTAACGGGGTATCACATCATTTAAGAGACCAGACTGCAGCTGCTGAGGTGAGAAAGATGGGCTGTGGCTGGAGTCGGGGGCTAGGAAAGACCAGCACAGGGACTTAGGAGTGAGCTCATTTGATCCAGGAAGACTTCTTCTTCAGCCCTTCAGAGCTGCATGAGTGGTGGTAAGAAACAGGGCAGAGCTAAATTGAGCCAGGCTTGGGGTTTGCAGAGATATGAAGTGACAATGGGCTGAGGGGAATGGACTATCTTGCTATGGCTGAGATACTTCATGGCTCAAAGCAACAAAATTCCATTGTCTCACCATTCTAGAGGCCAGAATCCCCCCCCAAATCAAGGGGTCCAATTCCTTTTCTTCAAACAAAAGCTTGCTTTCTTGTCTTATTGGTCTTTGGCGGTTCTGGGTATCCCTTGGCTCATGCCTACCTAACTCCAATCTCTCCAGTTCTGGTTTCCATGTTCTTACCAGGTTTTCTTCTATTTTCTTCTTTCTTTTATGCAGTCACTTTTTAGTAGATTGGGGCCTAGTCTCATAATCCAGAGTGACCTCTTCTCAAGATCGTTAACTTAGTCGCATGACACAGATATTTCCCCAAAATACGGTCATGTGCACAGGCTCTGGGTGGTAGGGCACAGACCAGTCTTGGGGTAAGGGTTACTATTCAGCCCCTAAGCATTGCCCCAAGCAGAGGGCAATGCTTAGAGATCAGAACACTTTCCATTAGATTTATGCCAGTGCAAATGAAATGAGAAGACAGTACAGGGAATGAGGAAAAGGGGGATGGAGAAGAACTTGAAGGAGCAAAGTTCAAAAAACAGAGAGATGAGCAGTAGCAATCACCAGCATCATCAAGAATGCAGCAGCATCATCGGTATTGGGTACAATAACAACAATCCTGTACTAAACCCTGTAAGTGACAGGGTGTTGGGAGGGATGTGGGGAGACTAGAGATTCTCCTTGAGCAGGGTGAAGGCTAGCAGAGTGCCTAGGTGGAGCAGTGATTAGCTAGAATAAGATGAGGAGGAGCCTCTGAAATGAAGCTAGGGATACAAAGCTAGAGCTCCTGAGGGCAGGGCAGAAGTGTGCCCCAAGTTTAGAGATGGTCAGTGGAGAGGGGGAGGCTAAGTGAAGAAGGGGTGCCTGTGAGTCTCCCTATTATGGTAGAAAGAGTGTATGTGGGATAAGTAGAGAGAACTGTTTTTCTCAAAAATCAAGTTCTTATGTGGATGAAGATGGAAGCAGCTCCAGTTCCAGGAGACAAGGCATGCGGCCATCAAGGAAAAGGAGGAGCCAACCCAGAAAGTAAGGAAGATCGCCCTCCCCATGCTGTCAGAAGCCCAGCCTGGCCTCCAATGTCTGCAGGTATGTAGGAGAGTCAGTTCAGCTATGGGGCTGAGAGCCACAGCTCCAAAGCCAGAACCCGTCTCATTCTGGTGGAAGGCTCAAGTTTGATGTTGCCCCAAGAAAGAGTTGGGCACCAGATGGAACGTCAGGTAAGATCCCATAGAACATAGAGGCTAAAAGGCCTCTCAAGGGTCTCAGGAAGACTAGGGCCCAGGTCAAAGGTTAGAGAAAAGAAATAGATTCTGCCAACCAACAACATAAATGCGTAACATACATTATTTCTTTGAACTGTCACAGAGCTCCATGATTTGGCTCACCGTTCCCATTCTGCAGACTTCAGATTTAAGAGCATGGGTTTTAGAGTTGGACTCTATGGATTTGACTTCACAACAAATATAAATATAACATGAAAGCAATTAGGATATGTGCCACATCAGGTTGTTTTTATACTTAATGTCTTATGCTTAATATATATCATATATTATATGTCATATATTTAAAATATGTCTTATACTTAAGTGTTTTTTTTTAATTTCTCATAAATATAAGTGAAAAGGAATGGTGATGTGCTCCTGCAACCTCAATACTTAGGAAGTGGAGGCAGGGAGATCAGGAGTTCAAAGACACTTTTGGCCACGCAATGACTTCAAGGCCAGACTGAGTTACACAATACCCTATTTAAAAACAGCAACAACACAAAACACATTTCAGGTAAGGACACAGCACACAATGTTTCTGAGTAACTGCCATGATCATTTCTTGAAGTCACATGCCTAGGCCAAGTTGTGACTGTCTCGTGTGCTCTGCTGACTCTCTTAGGCTTAATGGCACTGAAAACATGTCTGTCTTGTAGTCACAGTTTCACTGCTATGGATCACAGGGCCCCACTCTTGTTGGGGACTCTATAGCTATTTATTGAACAAACAAATCACCTGTGCTTTTTATAGGGATAGAAGACTTTCCATATCAAGCTTATAATTGCCTGTCTACATCAGTTCTCAAAGGGGCATGTTATAGGTGAAGCCAATTCTCAGATGAAGCCACTTACCCTGTATCCTACAGCTGTTCTTTGCTGTGTGGTGCCTACTGTTTCCCCATGGCTCACCCCAAATCAATCATGCCTTGCCATGGCCTAGTATCACCCGCAGTTCATCATTCTCACAATCTGGCCATTTTCAACTCCCGACTGGCATGATCAAAGACAATAGCAGTGAAATGCTCAGCATGGGCATACTCCCAGAGTCTCAGATCCCTTTACTCCAAGCAAGAAAAAATACATCCATCTCACATTTACTTCAGAAAAAAATCAAGACATACTTGGCCCACAGAATAATCTAGTAATGAAATGAGCAACCTATAGTTCAGACAATGAACGAGCAGAGATTTAGCAGTACATGAAGCTGGCGGACATGTGGTCCAGGACCTCTGTAGCCACATCTGTACACTGACATCCTCTCTCCTGGAGGGAACATGGCAACCAAGAGCTCTTAGAGTCTGTACCTAATATGGAAGAAGAACCAGTTCAAAAGCCCTAGGAAAGGGTCCAACAGTGGACCCTAGCATTGTGTAAGGGCACATCATTTCTAGATGGTCTTGCTCCTAAGAGCAACTAGATCCAAAATCCTGAAGAGGGACTACAAAAGCTCATTGCTCTTGCTTCCTGTCCTGCTTCCTGGTCTCTGCCCTGGACTTGGGGAACAAGGTTGCTGGTATTCTTTCAATGCTTATGCAGGATAATAACTCCTTTACTTGAGTATTTATTCAGTCAACTTCATCAGTGACTTAAGGTTGCTATAGCAACCCTTTTCTTCCTTCCTTGAGCCTGAACTGCATATTTTCCAGGGTTTCTTTCTTGTTTTGCTGTTGTTGCTGTGTTGCCTTTGTTTGAAACATCCACTCATACTTGGGGTAGCACAATAGTAGTCAGAGAAGCCTGTACTTTTTTCTGCCTTTTATAGGTCCGTAAATCAGAGCAGTTGTAAATTAAGATGAGAATCTCATCTTGATTTCGTTAATGGAATTTTCAACGGGAAGCATTTTCAAACCCTACTTCCTAATGTCCATTAATAGAAAACACATTACATAGAGCCATCCAGGAGCGGACCGTGCTGCTAATACCAATGAATGTTGTGGATAAAATGTTAGGAAGTCTAATCATGCACATCCAATTTTAATTCTCTAATGATGGCCTTGTTCTTTCTGATCTGAAATTCCCACTTCATCTTAATATATTTGTGAGAAGGAATTGTGTTCTTTCACCTACCACTCCACTCAAGGAGACTTGGAAATAGTATCCAGTAAAGGTGCTAACTGAGGAATATTTTGGAGGTGCCTGTTAGAAAGGGGGATGAGAATCTGCTAGAAAGAAAGTTCCCTCGCCAACAGTCACCTGGTGCTGAGCAGCTGCATAGCCAACTGAAGAGAGAATTCCAGTGGCTGAGGCAGCTATTCCTATCCCGACAGCCTCCATTGATTATGCCTCAGATCCCTCACCTCAGCCCCAACCTCTTGCATCTGTTAGCATTTTCAGGCTGTACTTATGAGTGACTACTATCATCACAGCTAGCAGTACCCATGGAGTTGTCTCATATGTTAAATGTGTATTTGTACGTGTGTACACATTACTGTGTTTTGGAAATTCACTGAGTCTCAGGGAACAGACAAGAGAGCCACACCTTCTAGGGTGCTGTGTTTCTACTCGGTGAATGCTCTGTCCACTGTACTTAGTGGAAACCATTATTTTGCTGATGGCATTTGAAGTTGAAATAAAGAATTACCCATTAGCATGTTAAGTCAGAGGGTACAATGGATTTTTTACCTGTTTATTTATCCATTTCTCAATCTACTCGATAAGTATAAATAGTAACTAAATGAGAACTTGACTCTTACCTTGGTTGTGGTCCAAGCCTTTAATCACAGCACTCTGGAGAAAGAAGCAGGCAGATTTCTGAGTTTGAGGCCACCCTGGTCTACATATCAAGTTCTAGGACAGCCAGGGCTGCATAGAGAAACCCTGTCTAGGAAAGAGAGGGGGGGGCAGGGAGGGGGAGAGAAGGAGGAGAAGGAGAAGGAGGAGAAGGAGAAGGAGGAGAAGGAGAAGGAAAGAAGGAGGAGGAGGGGAGGAGGAGGAGGAGGAGGAGGAGGAGGAGGAGGAGGAAGAAGAAGAAGAAGAAGAAGAAGAAGAAGAAGAAGAAGAAGAAGAAGAAGAAGAAGAAGAAGTTGATATTCTAACTGAACCAAACATAGACGTAAAATATCATGCTTATAGACTGATCTCTACTGGGGCAAATTCAAAGGAAACACAGCATCCAGACAGAATTTGTTATCTTCATGATGACTCTCAATCTGCTAAAAAGTCATTATTTAACTTAAAGCTGGCCATACTCCAGACCAAGAATAAACGAGTGTACTCACTGGGTTTAACCTCTCTGTAGCCCAAAACTATTTCCTATGAATATTTTAGGCTTGTGTAATTTGGCTGGAACACAGTCTTCAGCAAGGCCATTGCCACTGAGAGCTCATTAGAACTGTAGCAGTCAAACCTACTCCAGAGCTGCTGTCTTAGTTAGGGTCACTATTGCTATGATGGAATACCATGCCCAAAAACAAGTTGAGAAGGACAGTGTTGATTTTCAAGGTTTACACTTCCATAGCACCCCTAATCATTAAAGTCAGGACAGAATCTCAAATAGGGCAGGAACCTGGAGACAGGAGCTGATGCAGAGGCCATGGAGGGTTGCTGCTTACTTGCTTGCTCCCCATGTCTTGTTTTTCCTGTTTTCTTTTAGAACCCAGGAACACCAGCCTAGGCATGGCACCACTCACAGTGGGCTGGGTCTTCTTCCATCAATCACTAATTAAGAAAATGCCTTACAGCTGGATCTTATAGAAACATTTTCTCAATTAAGGTTCCCTCCACACAGATAACTCTAGTTTGTTGTGAGTCAAGTTGACATAAGACCAGTCGACACAGCTACTGAGTCACTGTTGTAGATTCTAGCAAGACCTTCAGGTGACTCATTCAGGTATTATCATTAGAGAGACAATATGAATCTCAGAACGAAGACCACACTGAATCTTCTGAATATGGAGCTAAAGGCTGTTATATGTTACCTCTATTTTCTGCTAAACTTAAGAACCTACTAGGTCCTCTCTTTCTCCTGTTATGGTAGTTTCCCAGGACTCAGGAAGCTTTGAACAAGCCCAGCTTTTCTTTAGTGTTAATATATCTGCTAACGCTAGGTTCCCTACATCCAGCCAGGAGTGAGATGGACTGTGGCTAACCTATACTCAGATCTCTCAACGGTAACACCAGTGAGCAAAACCTCTCTGTTCAGGATTCCCTAACCTGTCTTTTTTTCGCTTAAGTTAAACTCTAGATGCTGTGGATTCCAGGCTCCATCCTACTTGGTTTGGGGCTCCTTGACTAACTCACTGAGTTCATTTTTCTTTGCTTGTCTGAGAAGCTTTGAAATGGATGTGAAGTGCCTGGCCCATCTGCAAATTCAATCATGATTGAGAAACTGGCACTGGCAAGCGGTCAGGCTGACCTCACTGGGCTGCATATCCTTTCCAGAGATTCACTAATCTCATGATCTAGCCTCCTTTCCCGGCAGTGCCCGGACAGCTCCCTCCCCCAAGCTCTTACTGCTTCTTCCCCAAGGCTATCAGACTAATCTTTCATAATCACTCCTGCCATCTTTCCTACCACCCTTCCCATAAAGACTAAGAAAATGTGTATGACAGGCTCAGGGTGAGAATGGCTGGCTTTCTCTCTCTACTTAGCTCTCCCTCTCCTATCAGGTATCTGCCATCTGATGTATTAATTCCTCAAAACACTATTACACTTCTAAAATGTTGAAGGTACTTTCAAATACCTAAACACTACAACATTGTTTCTTAGTGTCTATGTTATAGGATTAAACAAGTATAGTGGGCTTCTGATTATTCCAGATCTAGTGGGCAAGACTCCATGAAGGGTATGGCACATGTAATGACTACCTCAACATTTGTACCCAGGATGAATTAAGCCCTATGGCAACACACTCTTTGCCTATGAAACATGGGCAGATTGCCTGTTACCTTTCTACAGAAAGCACTACCTAGACAGCAGAGACTATTTGGAGTTTCTTTGTCTGATCGGCTGCTTTTGAGAAAGTCTAAAATGAAAACACTAATGGCTGATACTGAGATCACATAACCCTAAAAATGGCCATGTTTGTGAGGCACACCGAGGTCACCTGTAGCTCCTTTGGAATCTCACACAAAGCTGTCCTCTCAGTGAAGATGACCAGCCATGGGTCTCTAGTAATCTGGGCCCAGTTTGGCCACTGATGATGGGGAGATCAGTACATGGGGCACACTGCTGGGAAGGCTTGTTCTCCACTGCACAAATGACACCAAATATCACCCATAACTTTGTTCCTCCTGACATCGATGACCATGTTTACTTTCTGTCTTATTTTCTACTCTGCTTTCCAAGCCACATGCTTCTTTTCCTTGTCTTCTTCCTTCTTTCCCTCCCCAAGACCACTGCTTATGCCCACTATTCTGGCTGATGCTTGTTTGTTTGTTTATTGTCAATGACACAAACTTAGACTTATCTGGGATGGGGAAATCTTAATTTAGAAAACTCCTCTGTGAGTTTGTCCTGTGTGGCATCTATAAGCCATTTTCTTGATTAATGATTGATGAAGGAGGGCCAGCCCACGGTGGGTGGTGCTATCCCTAGGCAGATAGTCCTCGGGTATATAAGAAAGCAAACTGAGACAGTCAAGAGGAGCGAGCAATGTTGCTCTGTGGCTTCTGCTTCTGGTCACAGTGTTTATCACAGCAATAGAAACCCTAACTATGACACACACCATATGAAGCATTTAGAAAACAAAATGGCTCCTACTTTTAAAAGCTGGACACACACACACACACACACACACACACACACTTTCATATTCTTGGCAGGTGAACAGGGCAGCTCCAGCTCCTATTATTAGGAATTGTTGCAATAATGAGCTCTTCCTGGCATATGGAATACATTGGAGCTCACCAGCTTCATCATCACTTTGTTTTGTGCTTTGAGGTGATAAGGTGTTCTCCCAGCCCTGCCAAGCTACTTCAGAAGATACTTCCAGGACTATAGAGGAATTTTAATCCAGCCACATGGATGCTCTGGCAAGGGATGATATCCAAAGACCTTCCAGGTTTTTGTGATCTGGCTGGAATGCAGACATGCCCCGGAGGACAGCATGGTCTGGTTGAAATACAGACACATCCTTATTAAACACCTTTAATCCCAAACAATGAAGGTAAAGTTATTTTGTAGAAGGAAGCAGCCATCTTTGAAAATGACATCTAATTGAGTGGAAGACGAAATGATGAATCATCTAAGATTTGACATAATGAGTCAGAGATAGGATATCCCCAACTCACATGCAAAGGTTAAGAGAGGGTACGTAAGAGAGAAGTTGAGAGAGAGACAGAGAGACAGAGACAGAGAGACAGAGAGACAGAGACAGAGAGACAGAGACAGAGAGACAGAGAGAGAGTGTGTGTGCGCAGTTTTACTGGGACAGCTATACAGAGACATCTCACAGGTGAAAACAAAAGGAGCCAGAGAATGAGAAGGCAGAAGATTAGAAGGTATTGTTAGAGTTAGAGGCCAAGCAGAGCAATTCAGTGAGAAGCTGAGAGAAGCCAGTTTGAATTAGTCAACTTGGAAAGGAGCCAAACCAGCCAGCCAGAGTTCAGCAGGAGCTAGGAAGAGTGACCTTATTCAGCAGTTAAGTCTTAGAGGCTGAAACATTCCAGGCCTGGTTTAGCAGACAGATTCAGGTTAGCAGACAGAGGCTAGAAGCTTCCAGGCCTAGGCAGAGAGATACTCTGGGTTCAGTTAAAGCCAAGTATTTGTAAAGCTCGGGTACAGCTTTTATCTCTTCCCTTCCTCTGAGGAAATCAAAGTGACATTTACATTTACACAGGGCAACCCTATTTTATAAAGCAAGGCTTTGAGATTTTTCCCACTAAAAGCATGTATGTCTGTCCACATGCATGGTCTGGAAACCTCATTCCCACCTACAGAAATGAAAAGAGAAAAAAATAATCTAAAAATAACAATAGCAGAAACACTTTATCTTCCCCACCTACCCCCTTTTCTGATAACGTCCTGTCAGGTAGCCCAGGCTAGCTTCTTGCCATGCTCCTGAGTTCTAGGATTTCAATCACACTCCAGGGCCTGGCAACCTTGATTGTGTTTAACATTGAAAAAAAGAAAAAGTTTCACAATGCCCTTAAATACTTGGAGTATTTTGGTTATACTCATGTGTTTTTGACAGCAAGTAGCATTTGGTGTTTCTCAGATTTGACAATTGCATGTACCTAATCCAAAGAAAATGTTAATTCTCAAGAATACTTGGACCCGACTTTGACCAATGCAGACTTATGGAATTTATCTGTTTCGTGAAAATATCTCTTAGTTGCAAATTGCATTTATATAACAGATGTGTTGTTTTACTCTCCATGCTATATTTAAAATCTGCATGAATGTATAGGTTGAGAGGTAACATGAGCTACTGGTATGAATACCCACCATCCAGGCTCACCAGAGGTGAGTTTACAGCCAATCTCACTTGTACTTGGTGGTGCTCTTAAGGCATACCTCCCTCAGGTCATATGGTTTCATTTGTAAATATCTCAACTTGTTTCCGTATCTCTAAGGAGTAAAACAAGAATTTTGGAAGAAAAAAAAGAATAACAGTTCCATCTTCATCTTTATTTTTTCAATGTTATCAGTTATGTACTCTGTTCGAATTCCTCAGGATGCCTGATAAATATTTCTTATAATTGCTTTGTTCAATCAAGATTCAACTTTTTCTCCATATACCTGGTAAGTAAGCAAGAGTTTTGGGTTACCATTCCTCATACCTATTTCCTAGTGGAGTAACTTTGGCCCATCTCCAAAGAACTCACTTTCCTATCCTGAGCAGGGCCACCTGACAAAACTCTTCATGCTCAGTTAATTTCAAGTTTCGGGGGGGGGGGAGCAATACCTTTTGGGCATTTTGTGTGTTTACTTGCTCAGTCTTGTCATCTAGCTGTCGTGGTCAGCATGAGGACTCCCCGAGAGAGCTCGTCAAGGACTTAACACTATGCCCAGACACAGTCTCTACAGGATGCCAGCTGTTGCCACGAAGTGCATTCTGGGGAAAAGTATGGACGGGAATGGGGTGGGTGATGAATGTAGGACTGAATGGAAGCGGGGAGGGATGAGGAAGGGGGTTTGGTTAGAAGAGAGGACAAGAGTAGGGGTGCTGAGAAAGCTATTGATTGGGCTTCCATCTGCTTTCTTTGTTTGGGGATGGAGGGGGTGGGAGGGAGGCGTTCCCCAGGTGGGTGATAGCAGTGTTCTTGGAGCTCAAAGATTCAAGCAGCAGTGAGTAATTATCTCTTACAGGTTTCCAAATCTTCCGCTGACGAATTTACAGGGTCTGGGCAGCCGGCTATGCTTCTGATAACAGAGATATTCCTGGCTTCCCCTTAAAAAATTGAGAGCTCTGGCACCAGTAAGTCCGCACTCCCACCTGGCCCCAATGAGGAGAGCTGCCTAGCAGCTGTTCCCTGCAGTGGTACCGGACACTTGCCAGTTTACCGGCTGGCCCCTTCCCTTGCTTAGGTCAACCATGTGTTCCCTGGGGCATCGTGCTGCGCTTGCTACCTGGCCTTCTCTCTGGCTCTCTTCTGCTGCCTCTTTGGTCCCAGAAAATGCTGCCTGGGGGAGATCAGGCTGGCGAAAAGACTCTGAGGAACTGAGAGTAAATGGTTCAAGGAAGGGACCTCTATTCAGAAGTGATTTGTCCATGGTACAAGGGAGGAATGAAAATGTAAATGAACGCTTTTACCAAAAAGGATATTGTGGATGTTCAGTTTGACAAAAGCTCAAGATGGGATTCAAGAAGAAAGTGGGGAAAACAGATGAGGAAGAACCCAAAACTTTGAAGCATGAGGGGGGATCAACTGGTAAGGAACAAACAACAACAACAAAACAATAAAACACAACAAAACAAAGGTCAGCTGCACATAGCCATTCTAAGGAAACCTTTGTTCTCAGTGTACTAGCGCTGAATCCCCACTGTTTAGAGGTCTCCAAGGAATTCTAATGGAGGCTAAGCGCATTGTGATTTGTTTTGTTTTGTTTTGTTTTGTTTTGTTTTGTTTTGAAGTCATTAGTGATAACTGAGCGCAGAGGCTCACATCTGCAACTCTAGCACTCCAGAGGCTGAGGCAGGAGGATGATGATAAATAAGTTCTAGGTCCGCTGGGTTAGCTCCTGAGAACCTGTCCCTGAATATTTGAAAAAAAAAAGTCACCACTGATGTGTTTTTAACTGAAGTCAGTGGGCTCTAAAGTCAGATTTGGTATCCGAGGAGCAGCAACTGGGGCTGATGATCAAAGGTGGATGGGGCCATTTCCTGGATGCAGCTGACAGTGTGACTCTGGGCAGGAAGTGACAGGACTGCTCCAAGCTTAGGTAACTCTACTCCTTACAACTGCAATGTTTCTTAGCCTGCACTCATCACTAGTGTTCAAGATAGCTGACCTGACAGGGAGAAGGAAGATAGGCAGCCAACCCAACTCTTATTAGACAATCGTATTGTCCCTGGGGGTGGCTTCTGAGCCATGCTGCATCTCTCTGGATAACATGCAGTTGATGGAGAACAGAAAATCTGAGAATGTCATTTGAGACTTGTCAAAAGTCAGAGGTCTTTGCTTTCTCGAGGACACTGAAGCAGTTTGCTGTGTGGGGTGCGACAACACCCAGAGAAACTGCCGAGCCAGTCTAACAGCTCAGCCCAGAGGACTCTGGACCCCATCCTCAAACTTCTTAGACATGAGGAGCTTCCGCCTTCTATAAAGAGGAGGTTCTCCCACGCAGATGACTAGCTTGGCAAGAGACGAAGCCCAGAGCTTTAGAGGGATCAGAGGATGCCTAAACATTGTATTCGGGAGCTCGGGCTGTCAGCTTACTCAATCAAGTCTGCCTTTTGTGAGTGATAAAGTTTTCCTTTTGTGGCCTGAGTTTTTCTTTTCTTTAAGATTTATTTTGTATTTGTGTGTGTGTGTGTGTGTGTGTGTACGCCTCGGGTGAGTGGGAGGGATAGGGTGGTAGGCGTTGTCAGTGGAAGTCTAAAGAAGGCATCAGATCCCCTGGAGCTGGAGTTACAAGCAGTGGTGAGCTGCCCAGTCTCCTAGGGCTAAGAATCAAACTCTGCTTCTCTGAAAGAACAGCAAGGATTCATAACCTCTGAGCTTTCTCTTCAGCCCCAAATTTTTCTTACTAGAATGTTCCTAAGGATTTTTCTTCTAATAAGAATAGGTTTTGTTTATGGAAAACTGTTAATTGGTAATTACCAACAAATAAAAAAAATACCTTTGTATATAAATCTTGAGTCTGTATTCTTTACGGTGTTTCCTTATCAGTTGCAGGAGTCCGTTTATATGAATTTCTTTAATCCGTATGATAAATAAGGCAATCCATGAAAGGCATTAGGAACGATATCTTTACACTCAGGGTAGTTAATGAAATATTGGAAGCATCTCTTGAGAGTTTTCAGGAGCCACAGTTCTGAACCAAACATCATTTGTAAGACACTTAAAAACAAATCTGCGTGCATGTGTGCATGCATGCAAGCATGAGAATGCCTCACGAGGCACTTGAGTGTGCTTCGTAAGAGTGCTCCTATATTATCTTTTAAGATTAATTTATTTGGATCTTCACAGAAAATTATCTCCTCTGTTTTTCTTTCTCTTTTAGTATTCTACTCTAGGCAAAGTCACCAAACATACCCTCTTCTAGTTTTCAAGGCCTTCACTTGTCATCATGCATGGTTTTGCCCGGTTCTCTGAGGCTTGCTAAAGGTGTTCTCTTAGCCATCATCTGAGTTAGAGACATTTTGTTTTCTTGGCTGCTGCTGCTCTTTCCTTTTCTGGTGCTTCTTGCTTGGTTTACCTGTGTTAGGGTTTTATTTGCCATCCTTTCTGCTTCTAGAATGAAAGTTTTGTTTAGGCATTACTGTTTGGATTTTAAACGGAACAGTTCACTCTATGTTCCAAACTGGCACACTGAAGTGAGCCAGGGACTCTTTACAAGGAGAATTCCTTCTGTGCACCGCAGGTAACATGCTGAAAACGAGGAAGACATAGAGGGGGAAAAAGAATAGATAATAACAAGAATAATAACAAGTCTTCAGATATTCTTGGAGGTCCAAAAATATCTGAAGCCTACCCTGGACTTTATACAGGGTCAGTATGTTCCTCTACTTGGATGAGCCATTTGAATCAGGTTTCAGGCCCTGGATACTAAAGAATTCTGCGTTTTCTTACAAAATGACTGTGTAGGTCTAGATATTCTCCTCCATTGGCAGATCCTTCTGTGTGCTCTGCTCACTGTGTCTGTTGGAGGACCATAAGCATCCCTAAAGGCTTTGTGGGACTCTTGGAAGGCAGTAGGCACTGTAGGAGATCCTAGGCAGAAGAAAGTTACTGGTTCCTGCAAAATGACCTTGAAAGATGTCTTGGGGTCCTGGCCCTTCTGTCCCCGTCCTCTCCCCCTGCTTCTTCTCCCTCCCCTCTTCTCCTCATCCCTACCCTCACACACAACCCCCACCCCCATCTCCTCAAACAGCATTAGAAAAGCAGTTTTGTTTTACATGGGCACCTTGCCCTGGTGCCTGTGGTAGCACAAGTCCAAAATCAATGGAGTCAAAAGACCACAGCCTGAGAGCTCAGTAACCATGAGCCAACATCAATCTGTCCTCTTATTGGCTTGTTTGGTTTTAACTGTTCTGAGCATCAAATCCAGAGCCACAGGCACGCAAAGCAAGGTCTGTTTTAGCTGATAGACATCCCCCAGCCCATTCCTCCCTTCACATGGATCTTGGATAGCTTTGTCACAGCACAGAGCTACTGTAATATCTAAATGGTACTTTTGACTTTAATTTTAGCTAGAAATGTTTTAGAGTTCTTGAACTTCAGTTAAATTTAATTTTTTTATTTTTCTGCTCTTTAATCTTAATTCTATTGTGTGTGTGAGTGGTAAATGTGACCCATCTAATTTGTGATTGCCTGGGAACTTCAGAATTTACTTACTTACTATGTTTAAACAAACAAAAAGAAGAAGACAACTAAAATAATTTGTGTACTTAAAATTATGCACTTATATCTGTACCCTTTTATATTTAAATAATATCCTATGGCTGATAATTATGACCAGTAGATTAAGTGTATTAACTGTGCCTTTTGCATTCTATATACCTATTTCAGTTGGCAATAAATTTGCATATTTTCCTTTGTGCTGTGCCATCTTTATTTACATAGCTCAGGTGACATATTGGCAGCCTGTAGATTCCTGTTAGGATTTCCTAGACTGCTGCATCTTTTCACAATGAAATATGCCTTTTATTTTCTTCTTTCCCCTTGGATTCCATTTTGCCTGACATTAATGCTACACTTGAGGGGTTTTGTTAGCATGCGATTTCTCAATCTTCTTAAGCCTGCTTTGCCATGATTATAACTCTAGTAAGAAGGATGCTGCAGCTCCGGGCTGATGGGACTTTCTCCCGTGTATCAGTATTCATCAGATGAATGGAATCCACTTACTGCCATTACTGCTATGCTTAATTTTTAAAAGTAGAAATGAAATAGAATCCATTGATGGTATAACTCTGCTCAAGAACCGTTCTGGTCTCTTGAAGATTTTTTTTTTCTGTTAGTTCTGTCCATTCCCTTCTTTTGATAGATGCTACACTTTGGGGATCCAGTCTCGAAAACTTTTACTCCCCTGTCTGTCTGCCTATCATTTCAGACAATAGCTCTGTTCTCCAGCCTATCGTGCCTAACATCTGCCAGTTCTTTTAGCACACCTTTTGAATAATTATGGTTTTAATTTCCAAAACCTCCCATCGTCATGCTTTCAAGCTGTTTTATTGGCTCCAGGAGTATGTGGTCTCCTGTTCCCTCTGAAAACAATCTTCATGCTGCCATTTCCCCGGCTGTGCTTCTGTTGTGCCCCTTGCTCTCCCTGGTTTCATCTGCTCCAGTTTGTTGTGAATTAGGGTATGGCTTGCTGACAGACTCTGTGTGACCTGAGTTTTGTGTTCATGTCTGTCTGTGTTTGAGGCTCTCTCTCTTGCCTGATTGGAAGTGCTGTATTTTAACTTGTTCCAGAGATGCAATGAAGAGGCAGGGTGTGTAATGAAGATGCTGGACTGATTAGCAAGGGGTATGCTGAGGGTGGTCCATACACACTCAACTGTGAGGTGCCATTAGGAGCTAAAGTAGCACCCGCAGTGGAGAAGCGGTCACGCCCATTATCTCATGGCGCCCAGTCTCCATCCTGTGTTCCCTGCATCCCTTGGGATCTGAGAATACCCTTGAGGCACACCTGTAAGGGAAAATAGAATAGACTTTTTCTCTCAGCATTTCCGCTGCCTGAATTCTATTTCATTGTTTTCCATTTCATTTTGTTTTTTATCTCATTTTTCAAACCGGGAGGCTCAGAAGAGTCTGCAAGTTCCAGGTTCTTCCCAGAGTCATTAAATTAAGAACCGATCGGGGGGTTTTTGTGACCTAAGTTTCAGAAAGGCCCAGTTTTTTATATATTGCATATATTAAAACATCTACACTTCAAATTTGCTGAACACTGTCCCTTTAAAAAGCAAGAAAACATTTTCCCATTTGAAGTGAGACGTTTCCTGGAATCATCCTGATCACTGCATTGCATTCCACAGGGCTTATAATTAATAGTCAAAGCAGCACCTGCTCCAAATCTTAATTGCTTTTCTCACCATGAAAACTGCTGCTGGAGGAGCTGGTGAATTGATTTGTACTATACAACTCGGCTTGCAAACTTGGCTTTGGAATTCAGAAGGCAGAAAATTGAGCACGGCATTGGAATTTTTCCCAGAGAAATACGTAACCGTTAACTGTCTCAGATACTCCGTGCAGTCAGTACCTGCTGGTGAACCCAGGAAGGTGAGAATTGCTTGTATCTAGCACTATTATCTGCTGTCCAGTCCAGCATGTGTGTTTGGTGATCGTACGTATGATCCCTCGCCCTGAGGGATTAAAAGGGTACCTGTGACTTAACTGAAAACAGTAGAAACATTCTAGAATCCAAGAACCCAACTCAGCAGTCACCACCTACAAGGCCCTGAATGTTCTAATCCCCTGAGGTTCCCTATGTTGACAATTCTAACCCTTTATGTGAGGGCACAAAGGGATCTGACCCTTACAAGATAATGATGTCACCAATAGGACCCATGACCTCATAAGAGGAGGCTGGAGAGCTAGTTCGCTGTTTGCCTCCAGGTGAGGGCATGAGAAGATGACAGAATGGAGCCCTCACCAGAACTGGACCACACTTTCGGCTTCCAGAACTGACAAAATAAAGTTTCTGTTGCATCCGTCTCTGGTACTTCATTGTGCTGGCCCAAGGTGATGCACAGCCCAAAGTTTTCTTGTAGTCATGTCCTCTGTCACTTTAATTTTAGAGAGCTCTTTTTTCTATACTGAGTGGTGTAAGTGGTGTGAGGCTTTGAGCTCACCTGTACCAGGAAGAACTGTGCATGTGGGCCCATCAACTCCCCTTCTTTGGACTTCAGCTTTCTTTGCCTACAAAAGCTGGTGCAGATTCAACCACCAAAAAACGCCGGGCCTGCTCCCACAAGCGGTGGTGGCGGCAGATTCAAGATGCTGTGGATAAAATCTATTTTGGAAAAAATGTTTATAAAAATGCCAAGTTTACATATTGCACTGTATTTTTTAAAATAAATTTTATTACTTAAACACACACACACACACACAGAGGCACACCAATACCAAATAGCATGTATTTGTTTTTGAGGGGAAAAAATGTGAAAGAAAATAGAGTGTAGGAAATTAAGATTTTTTTTCAGTTCTGCTGTGGTTACAGCCTTCAGTACTTAATCAATTGCACTTTAAATGTCCCAGAGGAGGGAAGAAACTTAAGAGAAGCATAAAATGAATTATTTTTTAATGGGCACTTGATTTGTTAGCTCAATTTTTCGTGTAATGAATTTAATCTAAAATGGGACTCAGGGCTATTTCCTGTAACACACTCATTTATTCATGTGGGCGGCCTTTCTCCAGTTCTCGTGGTTCCAGACTACTTCTTACATTTTAAGTCAGGCCTCTCTACATTGCAATGACTGTTGCCCGTGTGGTTTGGTACAAGTTCACCCTTGCTGAGTACAAGGCCCACTGTTCTGTGGCTGGTTCAGCACTCTGTGTTTACTGATTCTAGATTGCGGAAACACGGATCAGGAAACAGCGCGGTTTCCGGCCCAGTGTCTGACTGATCTACATTGCCATCGCATGGCACGCCTCTTCTCCAGGGGGCATGCTTTCAAACATGGCTTCCGTCCAAGTGGCGAACGTACTCCCTTTTCCCTCGGCTCTTAGATGGGGGAGTCACAGAGGCTTGAATAGGGAGCAGACAGCTCACCCAATGCTGGAAAAAAAATAAAAGTGTGAGGGTCATTTGGACTATGCACTTCATTAAATGACCAAATGAAGCCATTAGATTCAAAGAAGACCAGAGAGGGCTGAGAGCTCCTGGGTCATACCGCAGCCCGGGTCTTCCTGTGGGCCTGACATTCCCTCTGAACACGCGGGCCCATGATTAGATGCCCTAAAGGATCTGTCATCATAAAATGAACGCAAGCTCATTAATTCAGTGACAGTCTTCAGGCTCCCAGTTCAGTTCCCCCATGTTAATGAAACCCCCGCACACAAGCTGACAGGAGTGTGGAAATTAGCTGTCATATTTACGGTTTGCCACAACCTTTCCCTCTGAGAGTTTTAACAGAGTGACAGGGATTTCCCAGTAGTCTGCTACTTTTTATTTCTCTGGGTTTATTTGAGATGTCAGTAAAGACAAGATGTAAGGTTTTTAAAAAAAAAATGTGTACTTTAACAAGAGAACAGTTATTTGATGCCCCCAAAATGTCTCCTCTTGAATAAAACGGAGGTCGCGTGCTGCATGGTCTCCTTATTCATAAGCAGGTTAGACCAAAGCTTATGGATTAGGGTGGATGTGGTGCCAAATGCCTGGAATCCCAGAATTTGACATGTGGAAGCAGGAGGATTGCTGTAAATTCAAGGCCAACCTGATGTAACTAGCAAATGGTATGCAGCCAGACCTACATAAAAGCAAGGCTGTGCCTCAAACAAACAAACAAAAAACCAAACCCATAACCAAGCAAACAAAAAACATAACAATTAGAGCAAATACTTGATGCTCAAACATAAACCACCCTCCAAAATTATTAAATATATTCACCATATCATATGGGCATGTATACCACAAATATGGATGCATTTTATATAACCCTCTACATTTTTAGATAACCATGTTATATAAAATTATATGGTTTTCAGACTCAGTTTACTTGCTTCATGTATATTTTAAAAAATAATCTGAGGTGAATAATTTATTTCTATAACAATATAAAGTATGCTTATACCTTTTAAAAAGGTTTATTTTTATTTTTTGAGTGGGTGTGTTTGTGTACGTATACATGCATGCATGCAATATTTTGAAGTACACAATTAATTATTGTCAAACAGTTTTCCCACTCTGCTTGGATGAGCAAACACAACAGTGGTTTCTACCTGTGTATTTGTTTCTCTTAGGCATTTATATTTTTAATAGTGTTGAGCATAATGTGTTAAAGAAGAGGGTCTAAGTCAAGGTGATATTATCCTCCCATAGGCGCTTGGCCTGGAGGCAGATTGGTTGTCAGAGCATAAGAAGGGAGGTGCTGCTGGGGAATGAGAGGCCATCACTATGTGCTCTGCCAGGAAGCACAGTGCAGCCTCCTCGACAAATAACTGAAAAGATCAACTGTGTCACAGTCAGGAACCCTGTGATGGACCCCAGCATGACTGAAAGCACGAGGCTAGAGAAATCCCCGGGCTGACGGTCTCAGTAGACGTCAGTGCTCTTCTGGAGGTCGGACTCTTGCTTGTGAAAGCTGGAAACACACCTCTTCCTAGACTTCTTGATCCGTGGAGAGACGCTTCAGTGACTTGAATGAAGGTGTGTCACCCGGTGGCTCCACAGTGGAAGCTTCTCCCTGCCCTGCCCTGCCCTGCCCTGCCCTGCCCACTCTCTACATGTGCATCTTTTCCCTCTTCTACTCTTTGACTACACATTTTCCATCCTGAGTCCTGTACCATCCCTCCTAAACCACCTTTATCTCATTCAGTATCACTCTCTTAAATACTAGTTACTGGGACTCACCAATAACCTCTATCTGCGAGATAGAGAACTCAAGACTGCTCCTTAATGCAGACAGCTTTAAATTAAGGAACTTTAATGGCAGGAGCTGATAACAACTGTGCCCACTCCCCTCCTCACCCCACCCCCAACATTCACAGAGAGATGCATATTTCCAAATGGCTGCCTCCTCTTTCCTGTGTGCCATTAGAAGAAACGCATAGCGTATCCCCTTTGAAGTCTTTTCATTACTAGGAGAAGGCAGAGGGGACTAGTTGGAGAAAGCATGAGAAAAGGAACATTCCTGAAAAGCAGTTTCTAGACAGATGACTTGATTTAGGGCCCTGATATGCCCTCTGCTTTTTGACAGTCTGAATTAATTCAGCAGAACAGAAACAAAGAGGGTTCTAAAATAGCGAATGGTGGCCAGGACTGGGGGTAATGCAATTTGCTTTGAACAATGTGCTTACTGTATATGAGTGTTTCAGATGATGACCGGAACACATACACAAAGATCTTTATTCTGTGGGGCCTGTTCTAATCTTAGAAACGGAGTAAACCTTGTGTTCTTGTCAGCATGGATTTTTGCTTCCTCCCTCCCTTGGAAAGACTCACTCCTTCCTGAGGTGTGGGTGCAGGACAGCACATCAGACAGTCACCAATACTCTGAGGCCGAGGTGGCCAAGACAGAGTCTATGCCGGAAACAATGGCAGTTCCCTCCTTTCCGTGGTCAGCACTGATTTGTAACTAAGGCCTGGTTCTGCTTTGAGCCCAAAGACGATCTCAGAAACCACACATCCCATTTGTTTCTCATCGCACCGTGGACTACAAGGAATCGTGGTCAGAGGGATTCCATGTTTGTTTTGTAATAGGTGATCCTGTTAGGCCAGGTTAGCTTCAAATTCATTAGGCAGAAGAGATTGACTTTTGAACTTCACGAATTTCCTGCTTCTATCTCCCAAGATCAGAGAGACATACCACCTTGCCTGATAAGAGAATTTTAAAGTCCTCTTTTCAGGCACACCACAGCCTAACAGATCACTGTCTGCAAAAAAGGGGAACACTAAGCAACCAAATGACTCTTACAGCACCAGAAGTTCCTGTACATCCTGACCAATGCCGCACTCAGTACGAACAGCTGTAGTAGATACAAAAGCATCTCCAGTAGCCTACCATATCGACACGTACATCCACCCGGAAGTTCAAATGTCCTACAGAGGGGACCAAGTTCAAAGGAAAGAAAGAAGCCACTGTGGCCTGGGTGGTACACTGCAGTTGTGCGGTGACTCATGAAAGTGACAGGCTAAGGACAATGCAGGCTGGCATTGAGGTCTGGAGGAAATGCTGGCCTTCCATGCCAAGTGTGGTGTGAAAGCATTGGTGGGTGCTCAGCAGGAGAGTAAGGTGATGTGGCTTCAGATTTAGAAGGTACCGAAGCGGTGGGAAAACATAGAACAGGATCTGACGCAGGCAGACCATCCACAGCTCACACGGAAATCCACTCGAGGTAGTGAGCAGAGCGGCTACCATTGTTGCACAGGGAGACA
The DNA here is from genome assembly GCF_000001635.26 of Mus musculus. Lineage (NCBI taxonomy): Eukaryota > Metazoa > Chordata > Mammalia > Rodentia > Muridae > Mus > Mus musculus. Next base: position 36,020,004 of record NC_000074.6, read on the forward strand.
AGTTTGGCTGGGTGCAGCTCACAAGTCTTCCTGTTGGCGTGGGTAGAGGCAGGGGAGTGGTGACTGAAGGGTTCAGATTTGGAGCTTGAAGTACGGGATGGCTGGAGACGCCATATTCAGAAATGGTGAAAAGTAGACCTTTTTTTTGGCATTTGAGTGGGTGGAAGGTGTAGGAGTGGACATCATCTGCCTGCTCCACATGCTCTATACTAAATAGCTAAACAGAGTTAACTCTGTCACACAGTGGGCAGCAGCTTCTCTCACTGACTTTATATTTAGATGTGGAAAGAAAATTAGTCACCTTTACGACAGTTTTTTTTTTTTAAAACCATAACCAAGACTAAACCTTCTTAAATATGTTGGTGAGAAGTAGCATTTGGTCTTTCTTTCTTTTCCTTTCTCTCTCTCTCTCTCTCTCTCTCTCTCTCTCTCTCTCTCTCTCTCTCTCTCTCTCTCTCTCTCCCTCCCTCCCTCCCTCCCTCCCTCCCTCCCTTCCTTCCTTCCTTCCTTCCTAACAGCTTTGTGTGCAAAGAGTTCTCCATAAATGCACTTAGGTGGTAACAGTGTTGATCACTAACGAGGGCAAGGGGACCCTTCTCCTCTAGATAACATGAGAGTCGTTTGTGAATTCAACAGCTGCATGCCGTCTCCATCCATCCATCAATGGAGGATAAACTCCATGGAAGAGTGCCTTTCCTGCAGAGAGGAAAGGGGAGATAGGTGAGCTACGAACCACAAAGCCCTTAGGATTTCCTTCAGAACCATAGCCCAGATGAAAAGGTCATCCAAAAATACAAACAGATTCGGTGAAACGAATGAGTGAGTGAATGAATGAATGAATGAATGAATGAGCAAATAACTCACCTCACCTGGAAAGGCTGCTCTCTCCAGCTAAAAGGCAGAAGATGGGAAGCCTAGCAAGACAGAAAACCTGCCAACAACCACTGTTCTCCTCCTGACAAACACTGCAGGAAGACTGTAGCCCCATCCCACCCATGAGAAGGACTTGTATCTCCCTCGATTTCATGTTGAAACCCTGCTCTCCAATGAGATGGTGTCTTAGTCAGGGTTTCTATTCCTGCACAAAACATCATGACCAAGAAGCAAGTTGAGGAGAAAAGAGTTTATTTCGCTTGCACTTCCACATTGCTGTTCATTACCAAAGGAAGTCAGGACTGGAACTCAAAGCAGGTCAGGAAGCAGGAGCTGATGCAGAGGCCATGAAGGGATGTTCTTTACTGGCTTCCTTCCCCTGGCTTGCTCAGCCTGCTCTCTTATAGAATCCAAGACTACCAGCCTAGAAATGGTACCACCCACAATGGGCCCTCCCACTCTTGATCACCAATTGAGAAAATGCCTTACAGCTGGAGCTCATGGAGGCATTTCCTCAAGGGAGGCTCCTTTCTCTGTGACAACTCCAGCTTGTGTCAAGTTGACACAAAACCAGCCGGTACAGATGGTGTAGACAGTGGGTCCCCAGGAGGTAATTAGACTACATGAGCCCATGAAGACAGCACTTTTATAAATAGGACCAGTGCCTTTCCAAGAGGCCCAAAAGAACTTACCACTATACTAATATATGAGGACAAAAGAGACGATAATGGTCTGTAACCAGAGGAGAGCCCTTACCACTCCTTGGAGGGATGAAGAAGAAATCATGGTGTTTTTAGGTAAAGGAAAGCTAACATAGCTTATTACCAGAGAATCTCCTAAAAGAGTAACTGCACAAAGTCTCTAAACAGAAGTCTCAGTTAAATAAAGACCCCTGGAACATACAGTTAGAAGCACCAAGAAAAGCCAAGGGCTAATGTAATAGATTTCTCTTCTCCCTTTCAGTGTAGTAATTCGTGCTTGATGGTTAGGACTTAGAGCTTTACAGTGTCTGTAGACGCACTAGGGAAATATTTTGGACAGTAGCAAAAACAAGGGAAAGCAAGGGGCTCAGATGTCTGTCCCTCAGTCACACCAAGGAAGGAGGGATTCCAGCAGACGGTGCTTGTGTGCACAGGCATACAGCAGGACGGAGGTAGCCACAAAAACAGCTGTGCAGACAGACGTGCCCAGTTAGGCAAAATGATAATCCAGGAAAATATCATGTAAGGCTAATAAAGAGATTCAATGAGAGCAGTCAAAGTAGAATCCTAAACGATGATCCAGGACTGGGATAGTTCCATCATAGAAGCCTTGGAACTATAAAGGTCAGAGTAAAAAGGAACTAAAATTTACTGATCGCATGACTGCACTTATGCAATACTCATAAAATGAAAAATGTTATAGAGGTGGAAAAGGCATTAGAGCTTTTCAGGGGCTAAAGAGGTGGTGAGATGGGAGCGGAGTGAGCTGGCTCTGATGGACGTTTGCAGTGATCGACATGTCCTGTATCTTAACCGTGACAATGTCAACGAATATCCAGTTGGAGCATTGGACTCTATAGCTTGCCAGATGTTAACTTTGGAGAAAGCCAGTACATGAGATATCTTTGTTTATTGTCTTTGAAAGCTCTATATATGTATCTGTATTCATCTCAAAATAACAAGATCAATTGAAAAGCTTATTATAAAGTTTTTACAAATAATATAACACAAATCTGTATGGAACCGAAGGGCCAGAAGGGAAGTCAGTAGTAATATTCTAGATTCAAGATACTATCTTCTCCATCCCTCTCTCTCTTTCCCTCTCTCCTCTCTCCTTCCCTCTCCCCCCTCCCCCTTTTTTGTGCATGTATGTATGTACATATGTATGTACATATGTAAGTATGTATGTAATATATGTATGTATCTGTATGTACAATGTGTTTACACATGTGTTCAGATAGGTGGGTACAGATATATGTGCCACCATACATGTTGAAGGTCAAAGGACAGTCTCTGATGTCAGCCCTTGTCTTTCACCTTGGTTGACAGAGGGCCTCATCTCTTTCTGTCACAGAGTCCAGGCTTTCTTGCTCGCAAGCTCCTGGGAATTCTTCCGTGTCCTCACAGAAGCCCTCAGAACATAGGCATGCATTCTAACATGCCAGGCTTTGCTAGGATTCTGGGGATTGAAGCTCATATCTCTTCACTAAACTATCACCCTGGCCCCAAGACAGCATCCATCTAATCACTTCATATCAACCCATAGTTTCATTTGCACGCACACTAAAATGTGTGATTAAATAAAGAAAAGACTTCATGCGTTAATGATTCACAATGTATAAGCTAGAGTATCCAATCCTCAGAGAAATCGGCTATAATAATCTGTCAAGACTGTGAAGGAACATGCATCGTGAGCTGCATCCCAACTATACCTAATAAGGAAGTGTCCTTATAGAAAGAGAGAGATCTTTACTTCATGAAGCCTATATGATTTTGTATGAGATCTTGCCTTTAAGAATGTAGTTACATAAGCCGGGCATGGTGGCGCATGCCTATAATCCCAGCACTTGGGAGGCAGAGGCAGGTGGTTTTCTAAGTTCGAGGCCAGCCTGGTCTACAGAGTGAGTTCCAGGAGAGCCAGGGCTACACAGAGAAACCCTGTCTCGAAAAAAAAAAAAAAAGAAGAAGAAGAAGAAAGAAAGAAAGAAAGAAAGAAAGAAAGAAAGAAAGAAAGAAAGAAAGAAAGAAAGAAAGAAAGAAAGAAAGAAAGAAAGAAAGAAAGAAAGAAAGAAAGAAAGAAAGAAAGAAAGGAAAAGATTATGGTTACATGTGTTTTCTTTGATTGGTGGTTTAGTCCCTGGGAGCTCTGTGGGTACTGGTTAGTTCATATTGATATTCCTCCTATGGGACTTCAGACCCCTTTAGCTCCTTGGATACTTTCTCTAGCTCCTTCCTTGGGGACCTTGTGCTCCATCATCCAATGGATGATTGTGAGCATCCACTTCTGTATTTGCCAGGTACTGGCATAGGCCCTCAAGAGACAGCTATATCAGGCTCCTGTCAGCAGGCTCTTGTTGGCATCTTCCATAGTGTCTGGGTTTGGTGGTAGTTTATGGGATGGATCCCCAAGTGGGGCAGTCTCTGGATGGTTGTTCCTTCAGTCTCTCCTCCGAACTTTGTCTCTGTAACTCTAAACCACCAATCAAAGAAAACACATGGTAGAACTTGTGGCTCTAGCTGTATATGTAGAAGAGGATGGCCTAGTAGGTCATCAATGGGAGGAAAGGCCCTTGGTCCTGTGAAGGTTCTATGCCCCAGTATAGAGGAATACCAGGATTGGGAATTCGGAGCCATCTCTCCAGGCTGAACTGGATGCCATTGACCTAGTCATCTCTCTTTCTCCAGAATTCTCTCAACATAGGAGGACAGTGACAACAGAATGGTGGGTTACTGGAAGCCGGGAGGAGGCAGCCACAGCAGCACTGGTAGACCTGCCAAAGCCAAAAGCCTTAACTGACAGCTGGTGAACATGGGCTTTCCACCCCCTGTCCCCCAACCCTCATCCCCGTGGTCTCTTGACAGCCATACCACCAAGCCGATAACCTCTATCCTTGTAGGGTTAAAGGGGGTTGGGTTCTGAGTCCGTTCCAGCACAGGGCTCAGGCTGCTCCGGGAGGCGGGGACGTGGGAGTTTTTACTGCATTTACCCCACTCAGGCACCAGGCAGGTGCAGGGCTAAGGTAAGCCATGGGACACCGCTCCGGGGGTAGGGGAGTGCAGTCTGAAGTCCCAGAGACAGCGATCTGGTTCTCAGGCACCGCTGGGAGCCTTGGAAGAGCTGAGAAATAGCCCAGAGCTGAGGGGGAAAGGAGGGGGCGCTCTGACTGGATCCCAAGGGGAGGAGTCCTTGGCTTGGCTTGGTGGAGGCTATGGCTGGGAGTGCTGAGAGGCCTTCTGTGGGAGATTAAACGGCTGGCTCTTTAGGTGAAGGCCTTCTCCGTTGCTCCCCATGGGCAGATTTTAATGAAAAGAGACAGTCCATGGTTTTAAAGTATTTATTGTCATGGTGGAGACTGGTGGAGTGAGTAAAACCAAACCCCTCTTCTCAGGGTGGACCTGAGGTTTAATATCTTTTGCAGGGAGGAGCGTCTGGGAAGGAAAGCTTATTGGCTAAGCCCTTCAGGCCTTTAGGGACCTCATTAAAACAGAGATCTGTCTTGAGGTTACATGACCAGTGGTCACATCCTCTACCTGTGGAGGGGCTTGGGGTGTTGTCCTTAAGTGACTGAGGTCCACAAATCTATGGAAGGCTGCGGTCTCCTGTCGGGAGCCTAGTGTCTGAGAACCAGGCAAAACGCCTGCTGTGTCTCAAGGTCACCGGGGTGTCCAATCTGTGCACCACCAAGAACCAGGCTGCCTTTCATGGTTTTACGTGACCTGTCGCTTTTCCTGTCCATGATGCTGATGCCTTTGGAAATCATTTGGGTCACATCAGCCTGGTCTGCCTGTTATTGCACATGAGCCAACATTAACCTGGCGGGTAGATGTGGGGCTTATGAGGACGAGCCTATTGAGTGGGCCTGACTGGGCCTTGGTGTGGGAGCAAGAGCATGCCGGAGGGAGCTGCAGACACCTAGAACGTGTAGTCAGAGAAGGGGCCATAGGTGTGGATTTCCTGTTGTGTTAAGCAGAAAACACAAGGGGGCTCTAGACTAGCACCACTGAAGTTTAGGGTGTGTATCCTGGTTCTAGGGGATTCTGTGTTTCCTGGTTCTAGGGGATGCTGTGCTTCCGTTAAGAAGTGCTAGCCCCCTTTTTCCCCTGCCGCTGCCGACTTGCACGGAGGCGGAAGCTCGGGTGCGTTCAAGATTCGGCGTCACCCGTGATTCACCGCCATGGCCGAGGAAGGCATAGCTGCTGGAGGTGTAATGGACGTCAACACTGCTCTACAAGAGGTGCTGAAGACCGCCCTCATCCACGATGGCCTAGCACGTGGCATACGCGAAGCTGCCAAAGCCTTAGACAAGCGCCAAGCCCATCTCTGTGTGCTCGCATCCAACTGTGATGAGCCCATGTATGCCAAGCTGGTGGAGCACCAAATCAACCTGATAAAGGTTGATGACAACAAGAAACTAGGTGAATGGGTAGGCCTCTGTAAAATTGATCGAGAGGAGAAACCATGGAAGGTGGTTGGTTGCAGTTGCGTAGTGGTTAAGGACTATGGCAAAGAATCTCAGGCCAAGGATGTCATCGAGGAATACTTCAAGTGCAAGAAATAAATAAATTTTGGCGGAAAAAAAAAAAAAAAAGAAGTGCTAGCCCATATGAGAGGCTCAGTATGCTGCCAGTGTTGTGAGTTTCCCCAGACCACGAGCTGATGTCCAGACCAGGAGCAAGAGGAAGACTCAGAGGGGCTAGGATGTATCCAGACCCCCACAGCCCGCCAGCTTTAACTTTCTCTTACCTACCTTTTGTTTATGATGAGAAGTATTGCTTTCTGCTCAGTATGACATTTTCAATACATAGATTCAAATAAATGCAGGCAAGATAGGAGAAGCAGCAGCCATCAGGGAGGCTTGCGGGACTTGTAATTAACCAAGTTCATTTTTTAAGCAGAAAACTCATCCAGAGCTCGTATTTCTACATTCCAAGCTACTGTTTTCCATCGTCTGCATTTTCCCTTTGGCATTCGATGTCTGATCTCAGAAGAACAAAGAACAGACTACATTGGCATCTCTTTTATAGGAGGAAGTCTAGATTTTAAGTTCCTGGAGGTTGGGTAAAATTCTGTTGGTTTATACCTGCTTCTGTCTGGCTAGCTGGCTATGTGCACAGTCACTTCCTGTGCCCCGTCAAAGGCTGAGACTCTGGGCATTCGTCTCTTCTTCCTTAACAGGAATTCTCTGGAGCCTGAAGGCTTATGTGACCCTTGCATTTCTCAGAAGGGAGTAGTTCACTGGAGACACAGTTCTGTGTCCAGGCTGCCAAGGTGAGGCCAGACACAGCTGGCCTGGATGCTCTGAACGCCTGTTTCTCTGTTGTTGCATCCAGGGACCATTTGATGTCCTTTTCTCTGACATAGTTCTCAAAGCTGAGAGATGATCTACCCTGTATAGAAAGCCTTCTTTCTTCTAACTAGCTATATGCCTTCCAGTCCAACTGCCCTTAAACAAAGGTTAAAAAAAAATAGACACAGTGTTGTGTGCCACATTCAAATGTACCAATGAAATAGTTTGAATCACTTTCCTTCTCTAACATCCAAAACCAACCACGAACCTTTTTGGAGTTCTGGGGCTTTTGCTGTTATTTGTTTTGGTGTGTGTGTGTGTGTGTGTGTGTGTGTGTCTGTGTGTGTCTGTCTGTGTGTGTAAGTCTGTGTGTGTGTCCATGTGTGTCTGTCTGTGTGTGTCTCTGTGTTTGTGTTTCTCTTGAGAAAAGGTTTTACTGTGCACCCCAGACTGCTTTAAAACTCATAGGTTTTCCTCTCTGTCTCCCAAGAGCTGAGATTAAATAGATGTGACACCACCCCAGCCATCTTGTGGGTATCTGGACTTCTATTGGTAGAATTGCTAATTACCTGCTTTCATTTGTGTCCTTTCTAATTCCCTCAAAGCTATCCTCTCTGGGAACCTGAACCGCCGTATAGCACAGGTGTGAGGAACACCTGAGTTCAGACAAAGGTTGCCTTCCTCGTGAAAACACGCACACAAGCAGTCCTTGAAGCAAGAATCCGAGGCGCAGATGCGTTTCAGGCGTGGGGAAGCAAAAGATAAGAAATGTCAAAATCGTTCTCGGTATTTGGTGTTTGATTCCAAAAGGCTGGCTGCATCGGCTGCTGCCAGAGACCGTAGCTCTTACCAGTCTCTGAGAACATAAATTGACAGAGACAGCGCGACACAAACCTCAAATGGAAATTAGGCTTATGATTACTATCTGGCAGTCCCTGTTACACAATGTCACTCTGAATGTCACAGAACAAATCTTAACCCGAGAAAAGCATTAAAAGCAGGAGCAGCCAGTTGGAGTGCATGTTCCCCTGTTACACACCCACAGTGCTCACACTCCTGGACCTGATTGGTAGCACACCATCACCACCACCACCATCATCACCACCACCACCACCATCACCACCACCACCACCACCACCACTACCACCACCACCACCACCACCACCATCACCACCACCACCACCACCACCATCACCATCACCACCACCACCACCACCACCACCACCACCACCATCACCACCACCACCACTACCACCACCACCACCACCACCACCACCACCACCACCACCACCACCACCACACACATACTATTGGTACCTCCTGCCCTACTGAAACAGGTCTGGGAAGGCAAGAGTGGTAAGCATCAGTCTACTGCTTTGTAGACAAGCAAACCAGACGTCAGTGGCCTGCCTCTTCTACTCTCTCAAAGAGCATCGGTTCATTCTATGAGTCTTGGGTGACTCAAGGGAAAAGCATGTGAAGGAGAAAGTCCCATTTCAGGTTATAGCTCCAAGCTTCCTGTCTCAGCCCACAAGCTGTCTCTCCACCCATTTCTCTTCCTAGATCCTGGACCATGAAATGAGACAAAGGAGGATGAGGGCTGGTGAACTGCTGCCCAGTCAGAGCATTGCACAGAGCCACACATGCTGCTTAGGTTCTGTGATGTTGAGAAGCCTGTAACCTTGCATGGTAGTTGCTTTTACAGTTCGGTCCTTTGATGTGGTACATAACTGTTTCTTTGAAACAATCATAGCACATTCCAGTGTTTAAGAGGCACACAGCAGACAGCACAGCAAGTCCGTACCCATCCCTTCCTAGCATGGGTAGTATTAAGCTGGCGAAGACTTCAACATCCCTGTGGCTTTTGCTCCTTCGGCTTCTGCACAGAACTAAAGAAGAATGAAATAAGGAAGTAGAATGTCGACACACACATAGACCCTTACCTTCTGGGTTAAGCCAGAAGGAAGTGAAATTAAGGAGCAGAATTACTCAAACCGGTCTTTCTCTCTCTCTCACTCTCTCTTTTTAAGCTATAATCTGTTAATTGTATAGTACACAAACCATAGGACATACGTCAGTCTTGACAACTGTGTACACTGTAGAACTGGATTCAGGTAGTCATTATTTTTAAGTTCTCAGGTGTCTAGCGGAAGAGGTAACTTAGTTTCTCCCTTCTTTTGGAAATGTCAGATCGTGGGGAAGCTGCTAGCCAGAGGAGTAAACAATCTGGTTTTTCCTTGGCCAAAGAGTTGTATTTGTTTCCCTGAGGATAAAAATCTTTTTTTTTTTTTCGGAAGATGTAAGATCTCCAAGAAAGACAGTTTCTCATTCATTCTAGGTATTACAGAAATCATCTTGAATCATGTCATTTTTTTTAAATGAGTCTCAATTTTTAAGAAATTTCCAATAATTTTTATTAGATCCATCCCTTGCTCTCTGCCCCAATCATTTTTTTTTTAATTCAAACCCCAGACATTACTAAAGACATCTAAAACATCTCACAAGTATATCTTAATTTTGGTGTATAATCTTTACTCTGTATATAACTGATTTGATATTTTTGGTTTGGTTTTGTTATATTTATATAGTACATACTGTTATAGCTATAACATGTTATATTATGTGTATGTTTAATGGGACATATTAACTACAAAGACCAGTTGACAAAAAAAAGTTACTTAAACCAGAGGTTCTTGGGAACACCCCTTGGTGGCTGCCCAAGGAGTAAGTGGTTTAGTATTTGCTAATTCCATGTTTGCTGTGACCTCACAGAACATAACTACAGCAAACAGTGAGAGCTGACTGTGTATATGAAGCACTTAAAGCCTTCCCAGGATGGATAATCTTAGAGACTCCACTGCTAAATGAAGAGATCTTAGAAACTAGAACGAGCAGGTCCCACTTGAAGAAGACTCAGCAAAGGGTGGGGTAGGAAGCCTGCGGAACCACATTTCCAAAGCCTTCCTGTGGAAGGGTCTGATTCAAAACAATGGGAATCAGAAGAGGTCCTAGAAAATTTGGTGGCTCAAATTTCCCAAAGTCTCGGGGCTTTTTCCAATAATGATGTTGCAATAACTGCTTCCCAGAGAAAGGGCACAGCACGGGTCACCGTCATGTCTTGTCCCTCACCCGGTTAGGCAGAGAAGATTGCTGCTGCAGATTCATTAGCCCCACTTGAGCATGTACAATTCAAGCTTTCTTAGAGTCACAACCACACAGCCCTAACTGCAAGCCACTCCCCACAGCAGTGCATGGGGCTGGGGGTGGGGGGACAGAGACTCTGGTGGGGTAGAGAGCTTTGATTTGCCGCACAAGGTTGAGTCTCTGTTCAAACCTATCTTCATAGCCTTGGGCAGGTAACTGGAACCCAGTGAGTCTAGTCTTTCTTCACCTGTAATGTGAGAGGACTCTGTGACCTTTGAGCTCCATCTCTGATCTGAGAGATCCAATGTCTGACAGATTGCTGGCAGCTGACCTTCCTGCTTGGTTATCTCTGTCTGCTGGTCCCACTTCCTCTGTTCTGACTCTGTTCTGATGCGAATCTGTCCCTCCCTCGGGAGGTGTTCTGTTACTTTCCAGCAAGATGGAAGACTTGAGTCACTCTGATCACTGTTGCTCTCTTCCTCTCACTGGCCCTCTTCACATCTCTGTTATAGGTTAGAAAAATCTAGGCCAATGATTCTAAACCAGTGGGTTGCAGCCATCGGCAAACACATACTTCCATTGCCTTAGGAACTCCCAACTATAAATTTATTTTCATTGGTACTTCATAAGTAGTAATGTTGCTACTGAGCAGTGTCTCAGTTTCAAAGACTATCAGAAATACATGTTTTCCAATGGTCATGAATTGCAGGTTAATAGCCGATGGTCTAGGGTGTCTAGTCTCTCTGACTTAATGGTTTTCCCTCTTGGGGAAGGCTGCATGGCTGGTTAGAATGTGCATCTAAAGCAAGCACTGGGTCTGATATCAGCCTTCCCAGGAAACTTAATCTGGAGCCCCTTGGGCACTGTAGATGTTATCATAAACCAGGTGGGACGAGAGTCTGGGCCCAGAGTACAGGTGGTCAGCCTTTGCTTTTGGAGCTACGTCTGCCACACTTGAGTCATCTACAGGCTGCTAAGTAAGGCTCCATCTGTTTCCCTGCCCAGGACACAGACCTCCAGATCCTGAGCAAGACTTCTTTCCTTGGCAAGTTGGTTCCACTCAACCTTCTCACCACCTCTATCCCTTCTGTCTGGCACAAGTCCGCCTCCCTTCCTGACTGTATCCATTCTCTGCTCCCATTCCTGCCCTGTATCTAAAGTTCAAGTTTGTTTCCAGTTTACTTTGGGTCATTCCCAGTACTCACGTTATGTCTGGGCCTCAGCTAAGCACTCAGTGAGTCAGAAAACCTCTTTTTGATTAACCATGTCATACTCTCCTGATCTTTCTACAATTTCCCGTAGGTTCTTTGGTCAGTCCCCTGGCCCAGTGTGATGATGGCTTCTCTTCTGTTCCTCTTAGCTAAGTTTTGCTTCAATCAATGTCTGGAGTTTGCTGTGCTTCGGTCCTGACCACGAGATTACAGGCATTGCATGGTCACTTATCAAAGTACTTTGAAGTCAAATGGAATTTCCCCCTCTTTCAAGCATGCTCCATTGTCATCTCCTACACTAACTGAAGAACAGGCCAGCTCAGTTGGATTGTGGGTAGGCGAAGGCAATTCATAGGCAGGTACAGCGACTTTACTTGACTTTTCTTCTCTGCTGACTCTGGCAGGCACCTCTCATGGGTGTTACGTGATAAGCTCTTTCATCTTGTTGACAACCAAGGCACGAGACTGTATTAGAACTAGAATCACCTTTACTTATTTATTTTTGCTGGTGAGGACACTGTTGATTTATTGATCACATGATTTTGAACAAAATCCCTAAGTTTGGTATTAATTGTATTAGGATCTGAAACCAAGCAAACTGTTCCTCAGAACTAGAATTTGCCAGGCCCCTGTGGTGCTTGATTGGAAACTATTGATTTTTCAAGCCGAGACATCATTTAATGTTATGACCCTTAGACCCCATGGGCAGTTAGAATATCAGGGGACACAGTTACCCAGTGTCACCCCACTTCTCTAGGCACCTCTACAGCTCTGACTCTGTTTGTGTCTCTGGTAGACAGTGGGCATCTGGGTGAGTTTTAAAGTAAAAGAGGGGATCTGAGGAGAAGATGTGGCTTGGTGACAGACTGTGTTCCATTAGTCAGGGACTGTTTGCTTAGTGTTCAGAGCCCCGGCACTGAGCAGAAGCTCTGACATATGGTTATGGCCTAACAGCTGTCTGTTGGATGAGCCGATAATGTTCCCACTCCCGCTTACCCTTCTTTTTCAATGATGAGAATCTGAGTGGTACAGAGAAGGGTTTGACAGGGTGGCAGAGGCAGCAGCGTGGCCCTGGAAGTGACACAGCACTGACCGTGCCCTACATCCAGTGAACTCACTAGCTGATTGGCATCTTTATAACTCCTAGGGATTGGAGACTAAAACCCCAAGTTCTACTAGAACCCTAAGTTCCCACGAGTCACCAGCCTGGATGCCAGGATGGGGAGCCAATTCAACATTAAAGATTTTAATCAATCTCCTATCTGTCATCTGTGTGGGGAATCCTCTTTCTATAGGAACAGCCAGAGAAAGCTGTTTCCTCATCTCTCTGGGAATGCCCCCGGGGAAACAACAATATTAAATTTCCCAGGGAAAGAAGCAAACATGTACAGACAGTTATTTGGAAATAGGAGCTCGAGAACACCACATGTAAATGAGATCATTATGAACATTTTATCTCGAGAGAGAGCCTCAAACAATTACCGCAGCTACAGAGTTGCATGGTTCCTGCACCAAGGCATGCTGTTAGGCAGAGGAGAGTACAAATGTACTGAGCCTACTTGTTAGTCAATTTTATCATCACTATGGCCAAAAACTGACAAAGAGGACTTTGCTCATGGTTTATCACTTCATGACTGATGGGAAAGGGAGGGAAGGATACAGGGCCAGAGCAAGACAAAGGTCTGGAGGCCATGCCTCCAGTGACTTACTCCATTCGGGTCCCAACTAATATTTATTGCTCCTTCCCAATAATGCAATCATATTGAGAATCCATCATGGAATAAAGTCACCATGTGATCAGCGTCCTAATGATCTAATCAGTTCTTGAGATGGTCTCCCAGGCACACCCAGAGGTGTGCATGCTTCACTAAAGTTCTAGCTATCTCTCCTGTCCTGCCAAGTTGGCAAGCTTAATCCTGCCATCAGCCCAAGTCATTCCCTTGACCTGATCTTGGCTCAGGAAAAGCTGAGCGTATAGACAACCTTCGTAGGAGAGAACAAATCCTTTGTGAGGGCACTGAGATGATTTTAGAATGTATTTCTTTTAAGCACAATATTTAAAATGGACTTCTATCTCACTTCCACTGAGGCTCGGGTATAATTATCTGAGGATGTTATAGTCAATCACCACAAATTGACTGGCTGAAAAATGGTACAAATTTATCCTCTGAGGATTCCGGCGGTGAGCAGGGCCAGATCAAAAGAACACTGGGCTCAAGCAGAGGTGTCTGCAAGCACCCTATGCCTTCAGGAGGAGCGGGGGGAGAATCTTCTCTTCTGCCTTCTGGGCCATCACTCATCTACGGCGTCCCTCTCATCTCTGCCTTTACAGCTACTTAGCATCTTATGTTGGTTTTCATCTCTGTGGGAAAAAAAAATGTTTGGCGTAACCAACTCCAAAGGAGGAAAGCCGTGTTTGGGTTGTGGTTTTAGAGGCTTCATGCAATGCTCATTTGTCCCCAAGACTCCCTAGAGCCTGTAATAAGGCAGACCATCATGGTAAGGAGTGTCTAGTAGAGCGAAGCTCTATACGTTATGGTGGCCATCAAGCAGAAAGAGAGTGGGAAATGAGAAACTTGATGTATCCTTCCGAGGCACACTCACCAGTACCCTACTTTCTCCAATTATTTCCTCCTATCTCATCCATCTCCTGAAATGTGTTCTGCCTTCTAAAGTCTCTACCACCTTCAATTAGCGTCACTGAGGACCAGCCCATAAACACATGTGTCTTTGGGGGCCATTCTAAACCTAATCTCTAACACCTTCACATTGTGTCAGTTCCTCATCTCTCTTCTTCTCATAAGAACACTCATGCCTGAGCCAAAAGCCTGTTCTCAGAATCCCAGATAATGCCACCGTAAGATCTTTAGTTTAATGATGAGTTTTACAAATACGATACTATTTACAAGTTGGGAAGAAGGCTCATTCAACTGCAGCTTCCTAGAGCCTGGATAGAGGAAACCCCTTGGTGTAAGGGCAGTGCAAAAGGCCAAAGCATGACAAGGAACTTCGTCACCTGTCATCAGCTATCCACATATACAGCAGAGAACAGGGAATAATCCAGGGAGAGGAGCATGGGTGGATTCATCTCGATCTACTTCTTCTCTTGTGGAGGAGGAGAGAACCTCTCTCCAAGTTAGGCCACAGAGACTGCAGCAAGAGCAGAGAGGACGGTGGTGGTGTTCAGACCCTTGTCTTTATTCCCTCCTGGAGAAAAGTAATAGCCTGAGCAGGAAGACCAAGAGAGGAGAGTGGGGTGGCACTGAGCAGGTCTGGATCCTGTCACATCTTGGTCTGCTCTACTCTTTGATTACAAAGCTGTATAAAAGGTGAGTTTTTCCTCCCCCCACCCAAACTCCTGGAATAATGACTCTGAGACTCAAAATATATTTACAATCACCTTGATTCATTCTCTCACCAAATATTGATACTCTATTTATTCCAATCTAAGTTCTGCCATGTGGCTGGTTACCTCTGTTCAGGTCCCATGCTTCTGGTCTTCCATGTTCCTGGGACAAATCTCCTCACACTTGGCCTCCTCCCAGAATCCTCTCTGCCTCCCAGACGTCCCACCTTCTATTCTACCCTTTCCTATAGGCCCTAGGCTTTTTTTTTATTGACAGGTGATGCATCCATACAATACACAAGATGGTCTCTCTACTTATCTGTGGCCATCAAAAGAGAACGTCTGTGGCCTTACCATCCCTCCTTCTCCTTAATTTCAGTCCAGAAGATGCCTTGAAGCAGAAGATGGAAGACGGAAATCTCAATGTCAGATCTGGAGTTCAAGAAGAGAAAAACCTTACAATAAAATAAAATTTTCAATGTGGATGCCTACATTGAATGGGCCGTTTTAATAGTTGAAATATTTAATCCATTTTTGTTGTTGAAATATTTCATTTCTGCAGTAATGTTCATCTAGGACTGGAAGATCTTATAATAACTAACACTGACAAAGTCTTGACCCTACCTGGGCTTTCATCCAATATTGGTGAATGAACCAGCCTGGAGAATTACAGAATGGATTATAATGCACCAAAGGATGCGGTAGGAGGATATATAATGTTCTGCATACATTTTATCAAGCTTAGTCTGCTCACGGTAACACCTGTATTCCTTTTTATCATTCACTCTCAGCTAATTATTTTGTTCTGAAAGCTGGCTTTCACTCCTTTTAAACTCCGTGGCGCGCCAGCCTGAGTAGGTGTGCCAGTCATAATTTCTCAGGAACTTTCTATTCCAAAGGTAAATAGCAGAGACCTTCCTTCATAGTGTGTATCTAAGCCATGGGTAGGCAGGGAGTGCCCATGTCCCAGTCAGTCATCTGAGCTACTGACCTCACCTGCCAGGGAAAGAGTCATAGTTCAGTCAGCTTCCAAATGCCGTGCAGACACCCAGTGTCCGTTTCAAAACAGCGTCCCTTCAGCCTAGGTACAAGGCTCACTCTTTCCCTCATTTTCCCAGCACCGGGAACTCCCTGCCTTTAATAACCTTTTGTAGGTGCTTCAAATCCAGTCTGTGTCTGCATGTAGCGACTCCAGATATCCAAAGTTAATAGTGGGAGCAAAAAAAGACAAGAGTAACAAGGAAGAGTCAGGTACCAGATTACATTTTCAGTGCCCTGTCTCTATAGATAGATTCAAAATGGGAATCAGATGAGCAGAGTCTTATCTTTCTGTAATCCCTGGGAGCCCCAGCATGTCATGCTTTCGGTTTCAGCTGTCCTCAGGATGGCCCAGGGCACGATACCAATGTGCAGAAATGGCTCTGGGTAAGAAGTCAAGGAAACTGTGTCGTACTTGCTGCTAAGTACCTTTGGTTTCCATGACATGCACTGCCTGCACCGTAGACGTTAGGAAGGCATCATAACTTGTCTAATAAGCTTGTGAGAGGCAACTGCAGCCAGGACGGTAAAGGCGCTTGTAGATACACTGGGGTGTCACAATGTTCATCGGTCTTCTGGTTTTAGCAGAGGTTGTGATGGAGGTCTCTAACTCTTCCATCAAGGAATGGATGGAGCATGCTCATTTAGCTACACATCTGTCTCTGTCCCCTATAAAACAGGGTAGAAGATTTCCGAAAGAACACAGAATTAATGGCACCAAGAACAGGACACGGGATAATATAGTAAAATATGGGTGTGAGCAGTGGTTTTTAAAAAGCAGGGTGCGTGACAAGTGACAGCTAAGCCAACAGGAAGGAAAGCTGAGAAACAAGCCAATTGGCATTCAGAGCCAGGCGAGGCTTCAAGGGTGCATAGCACAGGTGCCACGGGAAGACAGTTACAAAAGTTGTTTAGAAAGCTGAGTGTGGTGGTACCTGCTTGCAGTCTCAGCATGTGGAATCTGAGGGGAGGCAGGATGACCACCAGATAAGAACAGCCGAGGCTGCATAAAGAGACCTTGTTTAAAAAGGAAATAAACAAAGTCTATTTACAAAGCAGTGAGGAGTGCTCTCCGTCTCTGAGAGCTGGATAAGTGCTAAGAGATTAAGTATCCCTCTCTGTCCTCTACAGAATTTTGGAAGTTTGTCATCTAAAGAAATAAAACAAATAAATGGTGAACAGTATAAGTGGGCAATAGTATTCCGTTGAAAATAGGAGAATTCACTGAAATATCCCTAATCTTTGTCTCTCGTGCTCCTCCTGAAATACTAAAATCAAGGCTAATACTTTTTTGATGGGGGACTGAAGATGTTTCCCTAGGAACTAGAATCAGCTGGACAGATGAAGCTCCAAGACATGAGTGTTGGAATTTCCTGTATAAATGCTCAGTGCAGCCAGCAGACATGAGTCCATCTCTGTACGGGCTTCTCAACCTGGTCTTTTGTTTGTTTGCTTGGTTGTTATTTTCCCATTCTGCTTGTAGTAAAGATCTAAGGACACAAGACATTTGAAGCAAGTCTCAGATATGGGAAGAAGATTCTAGAACAATATGAAAGAGCCACTTAGAGTCCCAGAAACAATGCCAGGACATGTGGATCGCCTGCTGCATTATTAGTTTCATGTGTCAGTGTGACCAGGCTACCTGACAGAAAGAACTTAAGGCAAGAAAGCTACAGTTTGGCTCATGGTTCAGACAGTCTTGGTTAGGAAGAAGTGGTTGAGTAATTCTAATAGGAGAGGGAGTCTAAAAATGCCTCTCCCATGGAGACTAGACCAGGAGGCAAAGAGAACTAGACCAAATGCAGGCTGGACTCGAATGTGCAAGGCTCTCCCCAGACCACTAGCAGGGCCCCTCCTCCAAAAGATTCTACAAGCTCCTCAATTGCTACTACCTGGAAACCAGGTATTCAAAGGCATAAGACCATGGTGATGTCTTTCATTCTCCATAAAGAAGATAGAAACACTGAAGGTTGGGGGTAGGGGGTGTCAGTTGGTAAAGTGATTACCACACAATCCTGAGTTTGGATCCCAGCCTCTATGTAAACATCTGGATGTGGCCATGTGTACCTGCAACCCTAGTGCTGGGGGCAAGGCTCCTGAGGGATTGCTGGCCAGCTAGTTTAGCCAGTGAGTGAGCTCTGCTTTCAGTGAGAGACCATGCCTCAAAAGAATCAAGGTGGGAAGTGGTAGAGGAAACACATGACATTGGCCTCTCGTCTCCACATATCCGTGCACCCACGTTTATGCATCCACACCACCATGCACATCAAATAGAAGTGGTACTATTACCATCAGAGAGGTATTAAAACTTAAAAGCAGAAATATATTCATGAAAGGAAACAGTAAGCATGTAACAAGGATACCAAGTAACCAAGTAACCTGGACCACTATGAGTTCTACCTTAGAACTATTTCTAAAAGTTTTAAATACCTCTAGGTGTCAGAGATAGGTCCATTAATAGAGCAATTACCACGTAAACCTTTTGATCTTGGCATCCACCTTAAAAGTCCGGCAATGGAGTATGTGCTTGTAAGCTCAGGACTAGGGAAGTAGAAAAAATTTCATGTCTGGGGCTTGCTGGTCAGCCTAGCCTAGCTGGTGAGCACCAGGTTCTATGGTGAGATTCTGGATGGAGAAACAACGTAGAATGAGGAATGACATCCCTGATTGACCTCTGGCTTCCACATGCATGTGCACTCCCCTGCATGGACTCCATCTGCACATGTGCACACACACACACACACACACACACACACACACACACACACAGAGTGCCTCTGGTTTGGACTTGGAGACATCTTTTTGCTTGCTATTCTCTAAACAATGTATTATAATCAATGTGTAACTAACATTTACATCTCAAGATATCTCAGCCATCTAAAGATTGTTTGAAGCATCCAGGAGGCTGTGTGTGGAGTTTACATGCAAGCCCCATGCTGTTTCCTATGAGAAGCTTCGGTATTCCTTGGAGACACTGAAGAACAGCTGTTTTGATGTAGCCCTGTCATTCGATCTCGCTTGTGTCAGGAAAAGTAAGCAAAGACACAGAGTGAGGTCCGTGCCCTCTTTTTCCATGTAGGACAGGGACTATCAGTTCTTAAAACTGAAAAGGCAAAGTTGCATAATAAACAATAATAGTGACAGGAGCAGACATCAATGTAAAAAAAAATCACTGGAAGAATTCAAATCAACAGCCTGGAGAATGACGATAGCTGGTGGAGGAGATAATAGGAAAGAGACTGACACTTGATAATGAGCTTTGGAGAGCTAGTTGGCCCTAAAATATGTCATGTTTTATTTTTTTTTAAGCCAAATTTTAGGAGTTTATGCCCTTGAGTCTGGGTTAGAATGTGACTTTCCTCACTGGCTCCCTTCAAACCATGGGAGATACACTTTAATTCTCTCTTTTGCAATTTAGTTCCTCTGTTTGGATGTAGTCGTAATGGTTCGGCCATATAAAATTATGCTTAAGTCCAAGCGATTACTTGAGAAGACTGCAGCATGGTTCTGTTGCTGTGAAGAGACACCATGACCATGGAAACTCTTATCAAAGGAAGCAATTAATTGGGAACTTGCAGTTTTGGAGGTTTAGTCCATTGTCGTCATGGCTGGGAGCACGGCAGCACATGGGGAATAAGAGCTTTACATCCTGATCTGCAAGAAGGGAGCCTGGGCCTGATGTAGGCTTTTGAAATCTCAAAGCCCACCTCCAGTGACACACTTCCTCCAAGAAGATCATACATCTTAATCCTTCTAATCCTTTCAAACAGTTCTACTAGCCATTCAGATATGTGAGTCTATGAGGGCCATCCTTATTCAAACCACCATAGTAACAGAAAATTAATCGGCCCATTTGAAAAGCTGGCACAGACAAAAGTATTCTAAACCAAAACTCACTTGGTCTGCTAATTAGGTCTCACTTCAGATGGGGATTCCAACATGAGATACTTATTCTAAGACAAACCGAACAGTATTAAGAATACCAAGACAAAAAACAAAAATCCACAGTGTAAAATTAAGGATAAATAATGTTATGGGGGAAAAAGCATATACATATGCTCTAAATTGTTGTTGGAGTCAAATATTAGCACTTTCAGAATATCTATTTCAACCAACCTATATGAAAGCATTTGTAAGGATAAACCAGTGTGGTTTAATTTTAGAGATTCACAGTTCTACCTTACAATTCTGGGTTTGAAGAATGGCATGATTCCATTTGGCTCAAGCAGCTTAAGGGAGAAAAGAACAATTGTGGGCTCATATGGCGGAGACAAACTCAAGATACAACTTACAGAGCAAGAGGAAGAGCTAGGGATCCTCCTGAAGAGGGCAGATTGGAATCTGTATGTGATGTGATCGGAGTAAGGGACAGACTGAGCCATTGTCCCCATGAACAGAACTACCATAAGGATCTTGCACTAGCAACGTGCATGTCCTGTCTCATGAACATCTGAGAGAGCAAAGTGAGCTGTGAGGGTCAGGCAGACAGCAGGTTTTGGGAACTCACAAACTACCGGGAATGAGTAAGATGAATATTCTTCAGACATCTGAGCTATGGAGTGAGTCCCAGGATAGAATGGACATTTCAAAACTCTCCCAAGCAAGCAATGGCTAAATGACCTCTTTGCTGTAGAGAAAATCCACTGTGCTCAAAAATGCAGGTGAGACAGTGCAGTAATCTTCCTGGACAGATACCCTGCTCTGTTTTATACCTAGGACTGTCACAGTGGAGCTTGGTGGCATAACCATGTCACCAGAATGCAGTTGCCTTTCAGAGATGAAGATGAAGGGGGCTTTCTGATGGCTTCCTCATGACTGTGGAGAAAGAGCAGACTTGTGGTTTGACTCCACATGACCTGACCGTTTATCTCCCTGTAAAACCTTGAGTACGTACCCCCTTTCATCTCAGCCGCTGTCTCGTGGCTTCATTTCAAGTCTCACATGGTAGGTAATAACATGGTATCCAAGGGTCCCAACTTCACAACCTCCTATTAGCCCCATGGAAGCTTGTTTCTGACTTATACATCAGACCTCGGCAAGGCCCAGCTTGGGTCATAGGCCCAATGTTTGGATCAATCACTGTTATCAGGAAGATGGGATGAAATGATTGTTCACACCTGAACCACATGCCTTGTGTCCAGGGCGGCAGAACATTTTCTAGTATTGGGAAACTAAAAAAAAAAAAAAAAAAAAAAAAAAAAAAAAAAAAAAAAAAGGCTTTCTGAGAAAAAAAAAATAGCTATACCACATTTTAACCCATGAACTATTACCCAGAATCATGAAGAGTCTGTCCCTTCTCCAAACCCAGAGCAACTTCCAGTCTGGAACATTCATCAAAATGAAGACTGCTCTTTCTACATCAAACAATAAAAGATCCAGTTACAAGCTGCCACAAGGTCACATCCAGATTCAGGATACAGTTTGCCTGCCATTCAGGAGGGGAGATGGCAAAGGTCCCCTGGGTTGTTGCAAAGGTTTCCTCCCTGAGACAGCTGATGAGAGTCTGTATCAAATGTTTGCTACAAAAACATTTCCAGTGGGTTCACAGCACAGCCCAAGATACTCTGTATTTAAAGCAAAGCATTTTGAGTTTTTTGTCTTCTGGGAGACTTTCTGCATTCTTGCCAGTTAAGGAATCTCAGCCTCAAACTAGCTCATTCCCGCAGTATTTGTGTGTTTTGGAAAACTTTTCTCTCTGCAAAATTGCAGTTGCTGATCCCGAGGCACTTACATGCTGTGGTAATAGAAGCTGTCAAAATGTGTGTTTAGGAACTAGTGGGAGTCTATGTGAGCAGGGCAGGCTGGTGCTCCCTGTTAACGTTGTGTCATCAGATCCCCATCACTGGTCCCTTTGTGGCTGACATCATTATCCTCCCATCTAGAACACCTGCATCCACAGCCCCTAAGGAAAGCGGCTCCACTCCACATTGACAGTTTCCCCACACCCCAAAGCACCTAGGACTGTTGATAGTAAACACTGTGAACTAGGCAGGCTTTATTGTTCACCTTTTCTCAGACACCCTCCAGTACCTCCCACTTCACACCAAACTTCCACTTCCGTTCCTCCACCTCCCTGCCAGCCACAGAACAGGTGGCTTCCCTTGTTCTCTTGAACAGCAGACAATGATGGTATTTACAGAGCAGCTAGATGCCCTTGCTGCCCCTCCATAGCTCTGGGCACTCGGATGGGGCTGAGATTCTGGGAGAATCAGAAGCAGGTCTGGTCTCCCTCCCTAAACACAGAGAAGTATGCAATTATAACCCAAATTCTCGTTATGATCCTGGATGGAAGGGTAATAGTCAGCAGAGTAGCCATACATGGGGGGTGGGGAGGGGTGGCTCTCAGCATTCAAGAATGGGTTCAATTTCCACTCAGAGATTATCGCCATCAGGCTGAAGTTGTTTAACACTCCCCAAAACAGAATCTTTGTCCCGGAGGAATTGTCAACGAAGGTACAAGAAAAAAAAGAGTCGAGCTTTCTTTTTCTTTTTAAACTTTATTTTGGAATGTGCCTTTTAAAATAACTTTTTTTTTTATCTTATGTGCATTGGTGTTGAGCCTGCATGTATGTTTTGGTGACATCAGGTCCCCTGGAACTGGAGCTACAGACAGGTGTGAGCTGCCATGTGGGTGCTGAGAATTGAACCTGGATCCTCTGGAAGAGCAGCCAGTGCTTTTAACCGTGGAGCCATCTCTCCAGCCCCAGGAGATGTTTTAAAAATAAACTATCAATACAAAAGTATATTGTCATTTAGGAAGGAATAAACAGACAGCAAAGGGTGTCTCTCAATGGTAGAAGGCTATAGATTCAGATCCCAGTACCAAGGCACACAGAGAAAAATCAATAGTATCAATGAAGTAAAAGGATACATTGATACTAAGGCATTAATTTTTGTTGCCATGGGACAACCTGCAGAAACAATCTGGAGAACATTAAATGAGAAAGTATGAACAATCTTGTCTCACACTGAACCTCCATGGTTCAATAGCTGTACATCTTAGGACAGATGCTACCTGTGTAGACCTGTTAAAGAAGAAATTGAAAACTGGCAATAGTCTCCCAGCTGGCACCAGCTCCCAAGAATTTTTTTGCAGTCTGAGACGTTGAATCCTTCCACCCTCCTGGAGGAATCCAGATCACATTCAGCTCGGAACACAGGAGGAGGAAGCTGTGGTCAGTCTGTGGGCACCAACAACCAGCCTGGCCCCGGTAAGAAGAATACTATGGCTTCTAGTCTTTGTAGATTAAGCAACCTAAATAGAATCACATTATCATAGCCCCACTTTGGCATTTTCTCTACCTTGGGCTGCTCTAAGAGAGAAAGGTGATTGTCAGCCACTCACAGTTGTGTCCTTCGTGGAGAGCTGAGTAGAAGAGCTTGCTTAGACATTTATTCACCCTTTCTCCTTGACCATCTCCCTTTCCTTTGTCTCCTTTTCCCTTGGTTGTTTTCAACTCTTTCCCGGCTTCTGAGGATACTGGCAGCTCACCCACTCCCCTTCCTCGGGCAATAGGAGTTGCAGCTATCTCGTTCCATTTGCCAATACTTCTGGGAAGTCTAAACCTTCTCTCTTCTTGCTCCTGCTCCATTCTGCATCTACAATTTAATCTTTCTAAACTTCTCCTGGACAGAACACACACACACACACACACACACACACACACACACACACACACACACACCCCTCCGTATAGGTGTCACTGGCTCATGCCCTGGTTCTTTAAGCATCATCCAAACAAGCCCATAGCTCCATTCACTTCTATTCAGTGTAGCCTTTCCACACAATGTCTCATGACTCATGACATGGCACCAGAGCATTGTCATGTCTGTATCCCTCTACCACATTATAAAACCAGCCAAGGTCAAGTTTGAAAACACTTCTCCGCAACTGGTACAAAAATGAGCTTTTAATCAATTGAGTGAAGGAAGGAAGGAGATCTGAAGCCATGTTGCTCACCACTGGGCCCTCTCCAGTGGGTGCTCTCCAGTGGGTGCTCTCCAGTGGGTCTGTCAATCCAGCAGAGCGGCGAATACACGGGCACTAACAATAGCAACAACAACAGAGCTCCAGCCATTGTGTATTCCCCTTTGCTTTCCGTGAGAAACCAATTAAGGCTGATAACTGGTTGAGCAGAGACCAGCAGGCCAATTAATTACACACCTTGTTCAGCTAAGAAACAGCCTCCTCCCCACACAAGCACCTGGTCCAGGTAAATAGCTTCTCCTGCCAGCCTGGCCTTGATTGCAGGATTGTTTAAGATCATTTCTGGTTCTTAATCAACGCTCGTCCAAGATTGTCTCTGCATCTTAGGGATGTGGACTTGATGCCAGGAACCCTGACTTGTTCTTGTTTCTACATAATCACTGGAAGTCTACCAATGCTGACCAAAGAACTGGTACTAAATTAAAATGATTAAAATATGACTTTACAAAAAGGTGATTCCCTTTTCTGATCCTTTCCATACAGGACCATCACTTTTTTTTGTTGATGGGGGGGGGGGTTTGCTGGGATTATATATCTTAAGGCTTTGTACATGCTAGACAAGTGTTCTAATACTCGGGAGATACTTTCTAAAATGTGTTTACCTAATTATACAATTTCCGAACTTTGATTGCCAACCTCTCCACCTGACTTCATATTCTCAACCAGGAAAACAAAAGAAATCATAGCTTTCTTTTATACCTGACCTTTACCTGAAAGACACTCTCTCTCCTCTCCTTCTCAGCCTTTTTCCTCTTTCCACATTGTCTACCACACATGGTGTACACACACACACACACACACACACACACACACACACACACACACACACACACACACACTGCTCTCTGACTTGAAGCAAGTTAGACCTTGTTAACCGAAGCTTATTGGTAGCCATACAGAAACTGAGGCCTGCAGATTGTCACAGTGCCCTGACCAAACCTCTGTCAAGGTGCCTTCACCTTGTGGGCCTCACTCTCAGGCCCACCCAGCTGTAGCAGCAATGCATTCACAGAGAAAAATTCCCTCACAAGTCAGGACACTCCACCACTGTTGAGTCTTGAAATAGACATTCTTTGGGGGCTGGAGAAATGGCTTAGTAGTTAAGAGCACCTACTGCTACGATCCAAGCTCAGTTCCTAGCAGCCATGTTTGGCAGGTCACAAATACATATAACTGCGGCTTTAGGAGACTCTGGATTCGGGGGGGGGGGGCATCTCAGGTGCACATAACCATCCATCCATCTATCCATACATACATACATACCCAGAGAGAGAGACACAGAGACAGACAGTGACAGAGACAGACAGGCAATTAAAAAAAAAACAGTGAAAAATAGATTACATTCTTCCCCCTCTGACCATAGCTATAACCACCAGAGGCATCACAGTGTTACCTAGAAAATAATTTAACTGAAAGTAATGAGATGGGAAGATCATCAGCCATCCTAGCACCCAGCACCTAGCACCCAGCACCTCTGAAATGACTCCCTAGGTCTCTCTGGATCCTTTAGATACTGAGTAAATGTGCATTCTCTCCTTCTTCTTAGTCTTGTTCGATTCTCTCTATTTCTACCAAAGGTCACTATGAGCACAGACAAGATAATGTATATAAAATGCCTTGAATCCCTCCCTACCAAGGAGGCATACGGTTTCAAACCACTCCTGAAGTTTAAGATGGTATTTTTAACACTTTGATAACACAGTTAAAAGTCCTGTGGCTGGTTGCTGCTCTTGGGGTGGAGTCTGTGGGTGACCTTGTACTGGTCAGGTTCTCATCACTGTCGAAATACCAGAGACAATTAAGTTAACAGAGAGAGAAGGTTTGGAGCATGTGGCTTCAGAGATGGCAGTCCATTGTTGGCTGTGTCTTTTGCTTTGCTCTGAGACAAAACATCATGGCAGTGTCAATATGAGAGAGAGGGGTCCACTCTCCAGATATCCAGGAAGCACACTGACCATGAGAGAGGGAGAAGGAAGGGGAGGAGGAGCATTCTAAGCAGCAATAGAAGCAATTTCAAGATAATGTTCCTAATTCAAGGTCAAATACAACTGCTCTTGGGAGGAAATAGCATGCAATCCTCTGTGGCAATAATATCAGTAACTGTCATAATAAAATTCAGCAAGAACAGCCTTGGATAGCACATCCACTCTCTGCTGGCTCAGAGGAGCTACAGAGAGCTGAACCCAACTTGGGTTCAACGCTGGGCTTCACAGGCTCCTCCTGAGCTGAGAACACACACCCATGGCTGCTGCTCCAGGATGTGCAGGCAAGGGCTGGTCACTGATCCCAGTGAACAGAACCTGTTTCCTGTCTACTTCTCCATCAGCTTTCTGGGTGGCCGTATCTCAATCCTCTGCTACCCCAGAGAAGCAAATGCCAAGGGTGTCCAGGCAGAGAGTTAACAACTGGGCCATAAACTATAATCAAGGGCCTCTCCAGAAGGTTGACATAACCTCCCGCCACTTGGCTGAGTGGCGCCACTGGAGCCCACAGCTGCCCCTTTCTGGCAAGCACACTCCCTGGAAACCAGGTTTCTGGTTGTGTCTTGTTGGCACACGGCAGGGCAGAGCCTCAGGAAAAGAGTTACAGTTCCATCGGTCACAGAGAACTGTAGGATGTTAGTGCCTGAAAGAGCATTTGCAATCTGGTTAGCTTGACCCCTCTAGTTATAGGTGAGGGTCTGAGTCTGGGGTCTGGCAGGTGATGTGTTCAAGGTCGAAGTCCATCCAGCTGTATCTGGGAATAGAAAGCAGGCTGTGTACCAGCCAGGGCCCAGGACTCTTCTCCTAACACTGTCTACCTATGGCCAGGCAGGTAGAAAGCTGTAGTGCATTTCATACTTTGGAAACAAGTCCATATTCTATCACCCTCCCTACATAGCTCCAAGATGGGTCTACTCTCTGGACCTAATTATTCCTCATTTATTACTTGGACATAATCACTCTCATCTCTTCAGGCTGACATCATGGTTACATTGGATGCTGAATGTGGAGTTCCAACACCGGTCCTCATGAATGGTAGTAGCTATGATGGCCGGTAGACTTTAACTACTATGTCATCTATATATACTGATCCTTATCCTGGGAGGAAGCTAGAGTACTATGAGTCTAGCTGTGGGTGAGGGTAGCCCAGAGTGTAAAAGATGGGCTGCATGATATAATGTAGGAGGGTTCAGAATGAAGTGTCGGGCTAGCTTGGAGCCAGGAAGCACAAAGGACTTTCCAAAGCTTGCTGGGTGTGCCAAGACACTATGTGCTCTGGGACTGCCACATACCCAATGCTGGCATTCAGATGGTGGGCAGCAAAGAATAAAACCCCTCCTTTGGAGTCTGGAAAAAGAAAATCTACCTACTTGGCCTGGATGGCTGGGCTTGGCCCTCCAGGCACATGTAAGTGAAATACACTACTCTGGGGTTCTACAGTGGTCTCAGGAACAGTAACAGATGATACACTACCTAAGTGTATCAATTGGGTTTTTTTTTGTTTTTTTATGATGCTGTAACCAAATGCCCAGCAAGAAGCAACTTAAGGATGGAATGCTTGTCTTGCTCAGGAGCTGAGGGTCCAGCCTATCAAAAAGCAAAGATGAGGAGAATGGTAGTACTCAGCGGGCTTTCTCTTTCCCCATTTTTATTCAGCTTGGAACCCTAGTCCTTGGGATGGTACTACCCATACTTACGACAGGTCTTCTCAGGAAACATCTATACAGATTTGCCCAAAGATGTGCTTCACTACTGCCCTAGGTCTTTCTTAATGTAATCAAGCTGACCATCCAAATTAACCATCACATCAGCAGTCAAACTGTGGGTTATTCCAGAGGCCCAGGACCACCCTAAGGAGTGTGTTTTAAAAAAAACTACAGCCTACCCTACACCAACCTGCCCTGCCTGTTCTGCCCCACCCTGCCCTACAGAATCCGGAACTCTGCAGCAGATCTCCAGGAAACTGTTTCTCGTGCCCTCGGGCTATTCTGAGGTGCCTTGAGCTTTGAAAACCACTGACCTGTGCGTTTGCCCCAGCGTCTGACTCAAACTCTCAAACTCGGCTGTACCTGGAAAACCCAGAGCCAAAGCTGCAAGCCAGATCACCTGAAGTCAAACCTCAAAGACTGGATCCACAACCAGTATCTTCAAAGCTTCTTCAAGCCCAATGGTGGTGGTTCATGCCTTTAATCCCAGTACTTGGGATGCAATCACTGGGTTGCAGACAAGCTTGGTCTACAGAGCAACTCCTAGAACTGCCAAGGCTACCTAGAGAAACCCTGTCTAGAACAACAACAACAACAACAATAACGTGTCTTTCCCAAGATGATTTTCATATGCAGTCAAGCTGAAGAAACACCCCATGTGAATTCTCAATAGGACAGTGTCAAACAACTGGGAATGCTGGGCCAACAAACAGCCTTTGCTTCACCCAAGAATATGTGTGTGTGTGGTTCCCTCTACTCTTTATGAACTGTTCTGTGTGGGTTTTTGCTCTCATGTCGTTACTGAATACACTCACTTCCTACCCGTCTCCCACTGCACCTGCCCACTGACATGATGAAGCTGATGGGCCATTGGTACTGAGGAGGACTCAGAGTCAGACTCCTTTCTCGAAGACCTTTGGGTTGGACCGTGGATTGACTAATTAAAGATAGTTAGAATCCTGTCCTGCACAAGTCTTCGTGCTCTTGCTGGATTCCAACATTTATTTAACCAGAGTGAGCTAATAAGTATCCAACTGCCTATGGTTTGTTTGGCCTTTGTTTCACCTGGTATTTAATTAACATCAGAGAGGGGGAGGATCCACACCGTATGGTACCCTCCCCCAGGTGTGGGGAGAAAGGGAGAAAAGAATGTTCCCCATAGTTTGTACACCACTGCACTATGAGAGGTCTAGTGGGTAGCCTTCCCACCAAGGCTCCTAATTAAAATGCTGTGCTTTGAACTGGGGCAGCAGTGTAGTGTGGCTTGTCATCAGAGGCTAGACAAATGCTTTGAGCTTCTGATCAATTACTCCATTTTAGAAATCTTCCCAGAAGTCCAATTTAGAAATTTGTGCAGTTTGGGCTTTAACAATTTCAGCCTAATGGTGTGTATTTAAAGTCCATCCCTGGGAGATTTTTTTTTTTTCCCCTCAGAGTCTCCAAGAGTTCTAAAGCCCTTCTATGGACAGAAATGGATGCAACAGATAGTGAATAATCCTGTCTAATATTTCTGTCTGTGTTGTGGAGGTGGGACAAACTGATTTCTCTGGAACTTTTCCTGTTTTAATCCTGCAAGTGCCACATGCCAGTTTTAATAATGTCTTTCTTTCCTTGTGAATATTCTGTCTGTGATTCGCACGCTGTCTCTTTAGCACTTGTGTTTAGAAGAGTGTGGAACGCTCACACACACTGTCTTGGTTAGGGCTTTTATTGCTGGGACAAAACACCATGACCAAAAGCCAACTGGGAAGGGAAGAGCTTATTTGACTTACTCTTTCAATGAAGGAAGCCAGCACAGGAACTCAAAGAAGGCAGGAACCTGGAGGCAGGAGCTGATGCAGAAGTCATGGAGGGCTGCTGCTTCCTGGCTTGCTCTCCATGGCTTGCTCAGCCTGCCTTCTTATAGAACCCAGGACTACCAGCCCAGGGATGGCACCACCTACCATGGGCTGGGCCCTCCCCCATTGATCACTAATTGAGGAAATACCCTACAACTGGATCTCATGGAGGCATTTCCTCAACTGAGGCTCCTTGTTCTATGATGACTCTAGCTTGTGTGAAGTTGACATACAAAACCAGTCAGCACCCACACCAAGGCCATTACCCTGTTGCTCATGACATGAACACAGATGCATGCCTGTGTTCTTGCATTTCTCCTCACTTTTCTTATGGCCAGCATCACCCTATCTCACCACAAGGATGAGTCCAGTGGTAGGACACAGAGTTAGAGACAGCCCCCACTCCAATTGCTAGGGGACCAAGCTGCACATCTGTTCCAAATATCTAGGGGGCCTAGGTCCAGCCCATGCCTGCTCTTTGGTGGTTCAGCTCTGTAAGCCCTCATGGGCCCAGGTTAGCTGACTCTGTAGCTGACTTCCTGTGATGTCCTTGATACCTCCAGCTTGCTCAATCCTATCCCACAATCTTCTGCAAGACTCCCTGAGCTCTGACTAATATTTGACTGTTGGTCTCTGCATCCATTTCTATCCGCTGCTGGATGAAGCCTCTTGGGGGACCAGTTATGCTAGGTTCCTTTCTGCAAGCATAGCAGGGTACCATTAATAGGGTACCCAATTATACTTAGTTTATCTTGCCAGCACCCTACCTCTTTTTTTGTGTGTGTACACCGTGTGTATGTGTGCATGTTCATATGTATGAGTGCATGTTCACATGTACCATGGTACACACAGAGCTCAGAGAACAGCCTAGGATGCCAGTCCCCTTCTTCCACCTTGTTTGAGAAATAGCCTCTTGCCTCTGCGTGTACCTGCAAGCTTCCTGTGATCCTCCTGTCTCTGCGTCCCATCAGGACGGAGAAATGCTGGAATCACAAATGCTCTACAGTCTCCAGCTATACATAGATCCTGGGCATGAAAGCACCTACATCTCTGTTTTTGAATGACTAGTTGCAAAGAGCTTTGCCTTTCTGTGACCTTAAAGGTAGACTTGGTTTGCATCATTGCTTTGGCCTCCACAGCACTGTGCATAGAGAGAGACCCTTGGCTTCCCTCTGCTTTCTACCTCTACAGTTCTCGTCGTCTATTGACTTTTTTCTCATCAGCAGAAAATCTATAAACACAACAAAGGTTAAATGGACCCCTCATGGCTGTGAATCCCACAGTGTCTCATCCTGCTCTGAGGGGAGACCGTTCTCCCAGTGTTTCACACTGCCCCTGACAGGGGAAGCGTGAGATGCCATCTTCTTCTTCCTTGGTGTAGGATGTGCGTGTTGGAGGAGGAGGGCTGCCCTAGTCACTGTTATACCAATCATTATTCTACGTCATGCTCCACTGGACTCGGGAATCGGGACCAGTGTGCAGGAGTGCTGTCTCCATATTAAAGCCATTCCATCTGTTTTCTTTCCCCCCTCATCACGAGTGATCCAAAGATCTTTCCAAATGGAGTGCAACCTGGTATGAAATTAAATTAATCTCATATATGTATTGCAACCGAGAGAGTATTTATCCTGAGTGTTAGGAGGCTGCAAAGCTATTGTAGTTATTTTAAAAGAGAGCAGAAGAGGCTGTAAAGGTATTCCGTCTATTTGAAAGGGAGAGGTGGAAAAGTCATCCGAATGGAAGATTTAAAAAGAGAAAAGCACACGCTGTGTTGAGCATTCGAAATCCTCCAAGCTGCCAAGACGCAGGCTCCTTCCTTTGAGAGACAGGCAGGCGTTCGTTCTCTCCCTTGATTTGTCTACCTCGCTATTCCGATTGACCGTGTCCAATCTGCTGTACAGGAAAACCAGAGCTCTCCAGACAGTTCCCTGCCCTGCTGGCTTCAGAGAGATGGCTTTTGTCAGGCTCATTGTTTCCCTCCATGTGACAGTGACTGCATTTCATAAACCAACTCACCTGCTATCGCATACCAGTGACAGAGCTGTCTTTGCGGTGTCTGTGTGCATGCACATACATGCCAGTGAGTCTGTCCTGGGGCTGGGAGACAGCAGCCTGTTTGTTTCTGTGTAGAGATTGCTTCTATGTGTGTCCTCAAGGTGCAGCATCATTCAGGTTGGGGATGCTTTCTGGAGATTGCTACCCCCCCCCACACACACACACATGGCCATGTAAAGAAGGAGTGCCCAGGCAATTCTGCCAAGAATAGAGACACACTATGTGCTAAGAGACCTCTGACTTAACAGAGAGACCACTATGCTGTGGCTCAGAGCACCTTTGCCTTTCTTAGCTGTGAAAAGCAGGAAATAATCACATCACTGTAGGGGCTGCTGTTCTCCTACCTGGAAAAATGATGTGTCTTCTAAACTCAGGGCGTTTCTACCCTGATACTCACTGGACTCCCTTGATTTGAAGAAAAAGATCAGGCATACAAGGGCCTTACCTGAAACCAAATTCAGCCTATGGCGACAGAACTTGAAGGTGCCATGCTCTTCAAAGTCCCCAAGTGAGACTCTGTGTGCCTAGGGTGGAACACCTCTGAGGTCTCACCACAGAGACACTGTGGAATTGACTCCTCCCCCCATTAGGTGCCCTCGAAGCTCTGCTCCACCTCCTTGGCCGGTCATATTGCCCAGCTTTCCATTCCTCTAATGGAAAAAGCCCATGTGCCTAAGTCATTAGATCCACAGCTCCCGCACTGTGTGCTGAGAAACACCTGCAGTCAGCTAGACTAACCAGCCTGAAAGATTCATTTGAGAGGCCAACAGGGAGGGAAGGCTTTATTGTTCAAAGGAATCTTCAGGGCCCCTAAGAAATCAGCAGGGTGGCAAGGAAACTAGCTCTCTTCTCTCTAGGCCCTCCAAGCAGCTAGCTCATTTGCCTGCTTCCACCCTGAGCCGGTCCTCCTCACAGCTTGGAGCTGGGCTGCAGAGATAAACTAATTGAATCAATAACTGGAGCAGGGTTTTCATCTTGTAAGCATGTCACATAATTTCCTTTGCCAAGGCAGCAACACACTTCTCTCTGCCCATCCTCCTCTCTCTTCTTAGTGCTCTTTATGGTCTTACTTCTCAGCTATCTGGTCCTACGGTGGTCATCAAATTGTCCATAAGCCCGGCACATTGCTCTGGCCCTACCATTCTCCTCCACAGGACCCTTCTTGACAATTTATCTCTCTCCCTCTCTTAGCCTTACCCCTTTCCTCCTGTCCTTCCATTTCCAAGACAATATTTCTGGGCCATGGATGGGTGTGAGATATGAAAATTTGAGACACGGGCATGAATAATAAGTTGGGGAAGGCAGACTGAAGCCAGCAGAAACTGAGAAACGCAGCCAAGTCATTGAACGAGGCAGTATCACATTACTGCAATCCCGGAAGCCCCAGACACACTGTTAATTACGAAAAAACCCAGCTCTAAGTAGGAATCCAGTCTTTCAGATTTGGGCTGAGGCCCGAATTCATCTCAGCTTCAAGCAGGCTGAAGCCAGGAGCCACCTGCTCTCCTCATGCTGACCAGCGATGATCAGGCTAGGTGACCTGCTGGCTCATTCCTAGAATTTCCTTGCTAGGTTTCAGGTGGGGGCAGGGAGCAGCTGGATAGGAATTGTTAAAGAGGGTTGGAACTGGGACTTCCACATAGCAGCCAGGTCAGGAGGCAAGAGAGAGGAATCCAGATCCTCTGTTGCCAGAAGGGAACTAAGCCAGGGGCTTAGATTCCAAGGAGTGCAGTCTTGCTCCACATAGTCAACTGGAAGTAGCCTAGGTACCAGATCTCAGCTCAGATATGCCTAATTCCAGGCTGTTTGCAGCTAATCTGAAATGTTCTCTTGACCTTCCTCCACAGGCAAAATGTGGGTCTGTGTTTCTCAGGCTAATTTGGACACTTGTTAGAACTCATTTGAGGATGAGAAGACATAAAGACAGCCTTGAATTTGTGTTTGTTTGGTTGTTTGCTTGTTTGGTTGGTTGATTGGTTGGTTGGTGTATTTGCTGTCCCTTATGCTCATTGTGCCCATCCT
Source organism: Mus musculus (assembly GCF_000001635.26). NCBI lineage: Eukaryota > Metazoa > Chordata > Mammalia > Rodentia > Muridae > Mus > Mus musculus. The sequence continues at coordinate 36,053,195 of NC_000074.6, forward strand.
TGGACCTGCTACCAAGCTTTGTAAAATATAAACTCACCTACTCTTCTCCTGTTACAAACTAGCCACTGGCTCCCTGTTGACTAAAGAACTCAGGTCAAATTCTTAACCATGGTATTCAAGACCTTTCGTCTTCCATATTGCTCAACCTTCCATCTTCAAGCTTGCCTTTGTAGACCACCACCCAGTGATGCTGAATGCCTTGAGCTTTACACACACATCTTTCTCCCCCACCTACCTTTGCTCAGGATATCTCTCTTTTTTTATACTTTTTATTAGGTATTTTCCTCATTTACATTTCCAATGCTATCCCAAAAGTCCCCCATACCCTCCCCCCCACTCCCCTACCCACCCACTCCCACTTTTTGGCCCTGGCATTCCCCTGTACTGGGGCATATAAAGTTTGCAAGTCCAATGAGCCTCTCTTTCCAGTGATGGCCGACTAGGCCATCTTTTGATACATATGCAGCTAGAGTCAAGAGCTCTGGGGTACTGGTTAGTTCATAATGTTGTTCCACCTATAGGGTTGCAGTTCCCTTTATCTCCTTGGGTACTTTCTCTAGCTCCTCCACTGGGGGCCCTGTGATCCAACCAATAGCTGACTGTGAGCATCCACTTCTGTGTTTGCTAGGCCCTGGCATAGTCTCACAAGAGACAGCTATATCTGGGTCCTTTCAGCAAAATCTTGCTAGTATATGCCATGGTGTCAGCGTTTGGAAGCTGATTATGGGATGGAACTCTTGATATGGCAGGCTCTAGATGGTCCATCCTTTTGACACAGCTCCAAACTTTGTCTCTGTAACTCCTTCCATGGGTGTTTTGTTCCCAATTCTAAGGAGGGGCAAAGTGTCCACACTTTGGTCTTGTTCTTCTTGAGTTTCATGCGTTTAGCAAATTGTATCTTATATCTTGGGTATCCTAAGTTTCTGGGCTAATATCCACTTATCAGTGAGTACATATTGTGCGAGTTCCTTTGTGATTGGGTTACCTCACTCAGGATGATGCCCTCCATGTCCATCCATTTGCCTAGGAATTTCATAAATTCATTCTTTTTAATAGCTGAGTAGTACTCCATTGTGTAAATGTACCACATTTTCTGTATCCATTCCTCTGTTGAGGGGCATCTGGGTTCTTTCCAGCTTCTGGCTATTATAAATAAGGCTGCTATGAACATAGTGGAGCATGTGTCCTTCTTACTGGTTGGAACATCTTCTGGATATATGCCCAGGAGAGGTATTGCAGGATCCTCCGGTAGTACTATATCCAGTTTTCTGAGGAACCGCCAGACTGATTTCCAGAGTGGTTGTACAAGCTTGCAATCCCACCAACAATGGAGAGTGTTCCTCTTTCTCCACATCCTCGCCAGCATCTGCTGTCACCTGAATTTTTGATCTTAGCCATTCTGACTGGAGTGAAGTGGAATCTCAGGGTTGTTTTGATTTGCATTTCTCTGATGATTAAGGATGCTGAACATTTTTTTCAGGTGCTTCTCCACCATTCAGTATTCCTCAGGTGAGAATTCTTTGTTTAGCTCTGAGCCCCATTTTTAATGGGGTTATTTGATTTTCTGGAGTCCACCTTCTTGAGTTCTCAGGATATCTCTTTAGCCAGCACTGTGTTTCCCACCTGCTGTGTCTAGTATAATGAGTTCCAGTTTAACCTCCAGGACTTAGCTTAGGAATCCTCTCTTCTGAAAGGGGCCTCTAGGTTGGAATTCCATTTATGTTCCCATGATGCCTTCTGGCCACCATACACGTTTAACCTGGATGAACTTAATGAGGGTGGAAATCCCATGCCTGAAATGCAGTAGATGATAATTTGTGTTTGTTGGGTGAACCCTACCTGGGAAGGAATTGAGGACCTAGGATTCCAATCTTACCAGTATACAGAGGACCACAGCCGCTGAGTGCAGAATCTAGCAGTCTGAACAGTGCTCCCCTTCTCTGCCTATCCCCATAGCAAGCTCCCCAGCAATGAACCTTCCCCAGCCCGAGATGCTCCAACTGTGAGCTCATGGAATCAGATGCTCCTGAGTCCCCAGGCTCTTCTGGTCTTGGTCAGGCCACAGCAGGCTGCAGACACGCCCCGATGACTCTCACGTTGCCCCTGGAGAACTGAATCCCTCCAGCAAAGCTTAGGTCATTGTCCCTGAAAGAGGGCCATGTCTGAGTCAGGTGGAAACAGGTAAAGCAGGCGTGACTCTTCATTTGCAAAGGCAAATGTGCAGAGAGAAAGCCAATTTAAAAAAGAAAAAGAAAAACAAAACACCAACCCTATTTCAATGTCCATTTTGGTCTCTTGTTTATTTTAGGAGTCAGCCTTTCATGATCCCTCTCCCCTTTCCAGGCAATTGAGCTCTGAGAAAGCATCACAAGTGGTGAAAAGGGCTAGGATCATCTTCAGTCTCCCTGCCATCTGTTCACTATGGCTATCAATGAAAATGGCATCTTCTCCAACATCACTGACCACCCAGGTGGTGGCTGACAAAGCCTTACTTCCATCAGAGGAGATTTCATTCCCATTTGCCATATCTAGCGTTTGGTGGCCACAAGGCCATGCAGGTACAAGGACAAAGAACTCAGTGGACCCACAGAAGCCACAACCACCATGCCTCAGCAGACATTGCCACCTTATAGTGATGAGACATGGGACCACTGTGCTTTTTGATCATCTGAGTTCATATGTGCAGGGTTTGGGGTCACTTCGGTTCTAGCTCCAGCACCCCTAACAATGGGCAGAGGAGCCAAGAGTAGGAAGTCTGTGTCTCAGAAACCTACCAACATTTGTGATTTCACAACATCCCTCTCCAATTTGCTCTCCTCCAGTAGATGACATCCGGTTCTAGCTAATGTGTAATTGGGGTAAAAGGACAGAATGACTTCCTATAACCATCTATAGTCTACCAATCAGTTATCTCAGCCCTGTTCCCATTTCCTAAAAGCTTATCTTTTGAAAATCAAAAGCCTCGGAAGATTTTTTTCTTCTTTTGATCTCTTCAGCCCTGTCCTTTTCCCTTGCCAATGATCACAGCCTAATGTAGTCATTGACAAGAGAGAAAGGACTAGGCCTGCAAAAGGGAACATGATAAAGGAAGTACAGTAAAGAATATAGTGTGTTCAGCAGACCCACCCATCGCTGCTGTGAAGATTTGAAGACATGAACACTGAAGTCCTGGAAGTCCAACGAGGCAGCTACCAATACCATTCCATTCTACAGTGAGGAATCTGACTGATCACAGCCAAATTCAGGCAGGAGCTGACCAAGACAGCAACCCTGGCTCTGGAGCTGTGGTTCTCAGTCTGTGGGTCACCACTCCTTTGGAGGAGGGAAGAGGGCTCAAACAACTCTTTCACAGGGGTGGCCCAAGACCATCGAAAAACATGAATATTTATATTGCGATTCATAACAATAGCAGAATTACAATTATGAAGTAGCAAGGGACTGATTTTATGGTGTGTGTGTGGGGGCGGTCACCACAACAAGCAGAACTGTATTAAAGGGTCACAGACTTAGGAAGATTGAGAACCCATGCTGTAAAGTCTACACTCTACCCCTGTTAGAGTTTCTCATAAAGGAATGCTCAGTCAAACATTCCTTCAGGATCTGTAGAAGAAGGCGTGTTTAAAATATTGTGACGGAGCCTTCCTATTTCTGCTAAATGAACGCGTGCTGAGATTTAATTTTGATGGCTATGAGACACCTGTCAATCCTCTCTCTGCATGTCAAAAGAAATCAGGAGAGAAAAGGAAGTCCTAGGAGTATTGAGAAACAGGACTGCCATCCTCAGCCCTGCCGTCACTGCCCATATTGTCCTGTGGCTATTTCCTCAGCCCTTTCAATAGTAGGGTACAGCACCTGACCCCTGGAAAGGTTGCCAATTCCGGGGGGTTGCCTTTGCAGACCTTCAGTGGCTCTACCCATTCTGAGAATTACCTTTGAATGAAAAGGCATTCTGCAGGCTATTGGGTATAGGAGGCAGGAATACTGTACATATAGATCAAGTGTGCGTACAGTTTTGTTAAACACATTACTCGGGGATGTACTGGGAGAAACCAGAAGGGAAGTTGCTCTTCTAATTTCTGAATCTTTAATACCCAGTTAAAAAAAAAGAAAAAGAAAAGAAAAGAATTGAGTCTGGCCCATTCCACCATGACAGCCCTGGTTCATCAGTGGTGTCCCTTATTAGTAAAGTAAAAGACAAAATTAGCTGAAGATGCTAGACACTAACGAAGGACTCAGTCACTTGCACACTCATTGTGCAATGTGCACTGGCCTCCAAGATCTGATTAGAAGTCAACTCCCTTGGTTCCTGGACAACTTGGAGGTTACGCTTGTGATTATAAGTGTCTCGTGGGACTCAGGCAGGAAAGTTCAAAGCTTTTATCTTCAGTTTAGCTTTCAGAACTCTTCGCCCTATGGTCCAAGATAGGCAGCCCTCTATTAGGGTTTTCCCCTTTCAGAAGAGAATTTCACATCTCAAGTTTTCAAACCTCTCAAAGAAAACTATAGGGTTACTTATACCTCTAGGACATCAGTTCTCAACATGTGGGATGCCCCCTGGCCACATATCAGATATCGTGCATGTCAGATATTTACATTACAGTCCATAAAAAGAGCAACATTACAGTCATGAAGTAGCAATGAAATATTTTTATTGTCGAGATACACCAACTGTATTAAAGGGTCATGTCATTAGGGAAAGTTAAGAACTACTGTTCTAGAATATCTTGGGACAGCAATTACCTCAGCTTCTCACCTCTCTAATCGGGGAGGAGAGAGAAAGCTTGGGCCAAGGCCAAACATTACTCTCTCTTTGAAGGAAACACTGAGATGGTTCGGGATAAACTCTGTAAGCAATTCAAGGCTCTCTACAAGAAATCATTGTACCAGCAAGCACAAACACTGCCTAGATTATCATTTGTGGTTAGCTGGATATGTGCCGCCAGTGTGACTATTAAAAATAAGTAGGTAAGCCAAGGAGAGACGCCCAAATGGTGTTGGGAAATAGTAAGAATACGTTCTTAGTTTTCATTTCCGCTTTCCTTTCCTCTTACGATGTGATAACATGGTTGATTCTTTTTTATTCATTCAGATTCACTTTCTCTACGACGCATGGTTTCAGCCTGCAGCCTATTCCTGTTACCGAGTATTAGGATGGAAACTGTATTCGTGCATTTCTGGATATACATGGGATAGGACATCTTGGTTATTTCCAGTGTCCTTGAGTATTACCCTACACCTGTCAGTAAGTCCTGTTTTGTTTTGCTTTGTTTTGTTTTGTTTTGTTTTGTTTTGTTTTGTTTTCCTTTTGCAATGTTGGAGATCCATTCTGGAGCTTCTCACATGTTAGCCAAGCTCTACTGCTGAGTCGCATCCCTAGGCAATGAAGCTGTTCTTCATAGACCTTCCATTATGAGTGTCCATCTGTGACTATACAGATGACATCCATCTAAAAGCATGAGTGCAAGCCAAGCACTATAGAAGACCATACTTTAGCCCATGCTTCAGGGTGAGGCAGGGTTGGGGCTTTGGGAAGTCATTAAACAGGGAGGTGAGGCTCTTCAACTTTTTATGAGCTTCTGGTAGAATCACTGAATCTGTTCTCCCACTGGGAACAGCAGAGGGAGATGCTGGTTTTGCTTATTCGACTTTTCAAAATTAAAGCTCCTTCTAAATTAATTCACAAGGAAAAGAGAAGAAAATCATGGGACGGTAAAAGTTGACCAACGAGGGAAAAAAGTGTACTGGCAACAAAGCGAGCCCTGAATTTAGGTTCTGTACTGGGACTATTCAAAGCCATGAATATTCTGTTAAAACAAATGTATTAATTGGGAGAGATGTGAGCCAAACTTTTTCATCATCATCCTTTGCATTCAAGGAGGAAAATCCAAGAGTGGCCACGGAATACGGAAGAAGGTAAGAGCCCTAGAGCAGGGACTGTTTCAAAAGTTTGTCTACCTGGGCATAGCACACACCTTTAATCCCAGCAATTGGAAGGAAAATGCAAACAGATCTCTGTGAGTTTGTGGCCAGCCAGGTCTACATAGTTCTAGGCCAGCACCAGCTGTGTAAGGAAAGACCCTGTCTCAATAAAAAAAATTAAATTAGATTAAATTAAAAAAATAGTGCCCACTTTCAAAGTAATTTTCATCCCAGATTTGTCTTTTAAGATATTTTAAAATATTCACCAACTGGGAGTGCCCTCCTTGAGCCATCTTACATGGAAGGACCTTGCCTTCAATGAAGACCTCAAAATTAGTAAAGGTGAAACTCCAACAAGAAGGTGTTCACAGAAACGTTCACAATAAGCATACATAATCATACACAAGATACTATGAATTGATTTTAAATCAACTGAAAGATCCCAAGACCATCCAAAAAATACTTAACATTAAAATGATAGGAAAAAGCAGTCAATCCAGACTACAGGGAAAACAAATAAACAAAATAGAAAACAGTAGTGGAGGAATTACAGTTCGGCACAGAAAAGAATGAACAAGAAACAAAGAAAGGTAGAAAAAAGACATCAAGGGCTCTGTCTTAGTCAGGGTTTCTATTCCTGTACAAACATCATGACCAAGAAGCAGTTGGGGAGGAAAGGATTTATTCAGCTCACACTTTCCACATTGCTGTTGATCACCAAAGGATGTCAGGACTGAAACTCAAGCAGGTCAGGAAGCAGGAGCTGATGCAGAAGCCATGGAGGGATGTTCTTTACTGGCTTGCTTCCCCTGGCTTGCTCAGCCTGGTCTCTTATAGAACCCAAGACTACCAGCCCAGGGATGGTCCCACCCACAAGGGGACCTCCCCGCTTGATCACTAATTGAGAAACTGCCTTACAGCTGAATCTCGTGGAGGCATTTCCCCAACTGAAGCTCCTTTCTCTGTGATAACTCCAGCCTGTGTCAAGTTGACTCACCAAACCAGCCAGTACAGGGCCTAAAGAGATGTCTCGGTGGTTGAGAATTCGTGTTGCTCTTTTAGAGGACTGGAGTTCAGTCCCCAGCTAAGAAATCATTTTGAAAGTCATTAAGAACCATGTACTATTGCATTCGTTTCAGAATCAAACAATCACGCAAGAATGTAATACTTGGCTAAGGGTTTTCTGTTATAGTAAAAACCCAATGTTCACTGGGCAGTGGTGGCACATGCCTTTAGTCTCAGCGCTTGGGAGACAGAGGCGGGGGATTTCGGAGTTCGAGGCCAGCCTGGTCTACAGAGTGAGTTCCAGGACAGCCAAGGCTACATAGAAAACCCTGTCTCAAAAAACAAACAAACTAATAAACAAACAACAAAACAAAAAAAACTAATGTTCGTGTTTCAAAGACTAACCAAGTCAAAGAAGATTAAATTTCTAGAAATAACAGAAAATATGATTCATTTACAAGTAAGCAGAAAGAAAAAAAAAAAAGACAGATATATTCCACAAAGTAGCTACGATTAGCCCAGCAACTGACTTCTTATCCCAGCAATGGAAGTCAAAAGACACTGGAATGAGATTTTCCTATAACCTAAAACAACAAAAAAACAAACAAACAAACAAACAAAAAAAAAAACCAAACTCTGCGGGAAGCAGGAGCGGCCCACACGGGCCAAGATGTATCGGTGACCGACCTGAGCTCGTTCCTGGATCGTGTGTGAATTCTGATTGGATGAGGCAGGGTGGAGCTAGATGAGGTCAGTAGGTTCGAGGATAGGAGTGTTGTTGTTTAGCCCTTGCCCTAAGTAGAAGCTAGCTACTACTAAGATGTAGTAAGAGAAACTGTTGTAAGGGGAGTTGTAAGAAAAGCTGCAAGAAGGAGAACAAGTAAAGAAGCTATTGCGTGTCCGTGTCGTTCATGTCAACACTGGCTCAAAGAACCTGTAGCAAAACTCAACAACTAGAATATTGTCTCTGTGAGTTTATTATTCAAAGATAAGAATAGAATAGATATTCTAAAACAAATAAGTAGTAATGTGTTGAATAGACTATGTCTATAAGAATTTCTGAATAAGGATTCCCTAACAAAAAATATATACCCCAGTCACAATGTCTGGGATAAAAAGAAAAATATGAGTAAAGATATTAGTAAAATTCTGGATATATGTCATCAAATTATAATATTAGTGAGAATAATAATATCATCTTTCCATGCAAACAACAAAAACAAAAGAGAAAACTAAAAGGTCCGATAGGAGAGCAGTTCACATGAAGTAATCACAGTCAGTGTGTTTACAGCATATATTATTTAAGACAATCATAAATATAGAGATTACTTTTAACATTCTAAGTTTATGTTCACATAAACTGTGTCCAAGGTAGCAACTAAAGCAATACATAAGCAATAATACATGCATGCACATGACAAAGCAATACATAAGCAATCATACATGCATGCACATGACAAAGCTTGCCATCATGGAGCTATACACCTCTATGAAGAGAGACCAGACAAGTCGTTTGCCTCTCCCTCCCTCCTGTGTAATAACAGGGCTGTCTAATCCTCTTATTTGCTGTAATGGCCAGTATGAACAGTAGCTCTTGCCACCTCTGCAACTCATGCAATTACACATTTCTTGGAGATCTGACTCAAGTCTGTGATTTCCTTTCTAGGTCCCATAAACATGCAGTCCTGGGTATTATTTGTATCCGGTGCTTAATTAATCATTGACATATATGAGGTACTATGAACTATAATTTGTGGGTTCAAGACTTTAACCTGATGCTTTATTTGTATCATACGTATGTTTTAACACATAAAACTGAATGTCATGTTTATGAGTTTGGGATGGGTTTAAAAATCTGAAGAGCCACTGTTTTGTTTTATCTTGATTTGTTCCCTTCTGTCTTCTAAACTGCTTGGTAAATTGGGTATTTTAAAGTCATCTTGTTTTAGGCATTTAGGAAAGAGAACATCCAGGAACACAGACTCACAAATTACAAATTTATCCTATGAGCAGCCATACAATCACGTCTCAGTGTCTTTATTCCGTGTTGCTAAAGAGAGAGCATACAGAATGCATTTTGCAATCATGTTTGTATATGTCAGACTTTATTTGGAACTAGGAACTCAGGAGAGGGACAGAATTGAGTGTTAGATAGAAGCAGGGTCTTGGGTGTGCAGCTGAGGGTGAAGCGGCTCCAGGTACCTTGGTCAATACTTATGAGACTCTTTAGAGAGCTGAGAATTGACAAATTGGTTGTAGCTAGAGAAGCCAAACTATGACTTAGGCATTGAGGAAGCCAATGGCTTTCTAGAGAATGAAGGCACCTGGACCAAATCACTTTACTGTGTATTCATTTGTATGCTAACTAACCAGATACCATTATTAAAAAGAAGCACAAGAAACATCCTTACAAATGCATGTGCTGGAGAGGATTTTTCTCTTACTGATGGCTAATCTTCATGGTCAACTTGATTGAATTGAGAGATATCTAGGGCATTATGATAGTTTGAACTGTCAACTCAACACAACCCAGAACTACCTGGGAAAGAGTCTTAATGATGAAGACTTAGCTACGTCACATGTGGGGCAAGTGTAACCAGGGAGAACGGGTCTGGAACAAGAGTGAGGTCAGGAAGTGGCCAAACCTCAAATATCTCATTTGGAGACTGGCAAGAGTAAGGATCAATCCCTCCCTATTCTCAGCCTGCATGCTCCACCTCTACCATCCTTAAGGTGGTCACGTAGCCCTGATGGCCAAATCACCTGGAATCCCTCGTCGTGCAAATAAAGCATTCCCAGTACCTCAGCCCCAGCCAATAATGTACACTCTTCTTGAAAACCCCTACCCACTCCCCAAGATTTATATAGCCCTTGTTACTCCTGAATAAAGAGAGCTGCTGTTTCACAGAATATAGTCTAAGAGAGCTGTATAGTCACTTCCCATAATAGAGAAGAGTTGTAACACTGAAAAACTCACTCTGGTACTCACTCATTGGGACAGAGATCCTGTGAATTCCCTCTCCTCCCCCCCTTCCCCAACCTTCATTCCTTTCATGCCTGCCTAGTTTACAAAGGTACCCGAATATCCCAAAAGCAGTAGAGCTAGGCTCACAATTTGGTCTGTGCGCACACCTGTGAGGTTTGTCCTGATTGTTAACTGAAGTAGGAACGCCCAGACAATTGTGGGTGGCACCATTCCCTAGGCAGGGGTTCTTGAACAGTCTAAGAGAGGAGAAAGCTACCTGAGAGCAAGCAGCAAGCAGGGGTCTATACATGACTTTCTTTTTTTTATTCTGCCCTTGACTGCCTTGCCTTCCCGACAATAGTAGATTATTGTGAACAAACAGTAAATAAATCCATTCTTCCCAAGACTTGGTTGTTACAAACATGAGACACCGTGGCCATAGCAACTTTTACAATGGAAAACATTTCACTGGGACTGGTTTTAAAGTTTCAGAGGTTTAGGTCACTATCTCCATAGTGGAAAACATGACACCATGCAGGCAGACATGGTACTGGACGAGGAGATGCGAGTTCTACATCTTGATCTTCAGGTAGTAGAAGGAAACTGTCACATTAGGCCTAGCTTGAGCATAGGAGACCTCAAAACCCACCTCCACAGTAATACACTTCCTCCACCAAGGCCATACATCCTAATAGTGCCAATCACTGAAACACAGGAGTCTATGGGGGCCATGCCTATTCAAACTATGGCACAGGTGTCTATGAATACAAATTTACCAGGCAGCTGTAGGTATATGGTACAAAACCATCTTTCACAGCAGAGCCAGGAAGGAAAACTACTATGGAAGGTTACCCCACCTTAAATTGCCAATAAACTGATAGGTCACAAACTTTTAACTCAGTCTACATTATCATAATTTCCTGTGCACCCCATACATGAGGAGGAAGTACCAGGTCTTATCAGGTTGGTGGAAAGAATTCGAAGAACTTGTTTATTGTAAAGCAGCACTGATAACAACACAGAGCCTAAATTCCACTCTTCCAAAATTATCTTAACAAAAGGAAGCAGAGTGTCCTCTTGGTGGTGTGGAATGGGGAGGGACACCAGCTGGAGCCCCAAAATAAATAAATGCTATCCCAGGGCTTCATCAGGGACTTTCTTCCTGACATTTGCCTCGGTTGGATTTCCATGAATGCACAGCTGCTCTGGCCATACAAAACTGTTTCACAGGGAGACAGCAAAGAACCTGACATGGTAGAAGAGCTGCTGCTCTTAAAGTAAGACCGGAAACACTGAACACATGAGAGCAAAACAAGAGAAAGAAAAGGCACGGGCTTTCTGAGAAGGCTCCAGGGCACAGGATTAACCACACAAACTGGCAAACAGGATGGCATGAAACAAAATGGCTCTGAACAGCTAAGAACCATCAGCAGAATAGTAGCCTATTGAATAGAAGAAAACCTTGGCCAACTATATGTCAAACATGGGTCTAACATCTAGAGTGTGGACAGCACTGCAAAAATTGAATGTAAAAAATTTAATATACAATTCTCAAGACAGAGATCAATATCTAATAAAAACAAACATGTCTGTGTTATGTGTTGCATGTTTGAGTGCAGACACATGTGACATAACACACATGTGGAGATCGGAGGACTACTTTCAGGAGTCCCTTTGTTTTTCTCTTCCCATCCCCAGATACGGAGTTTATACCATTAAGTTTGGCAGCAGTCACCTTTAATCGTGGAGCCATCCCACCAGCCAACCCACGCAAAGATATCTATAAAGACTAACCACTGCTAAGCAAACAAGGAGAGTTTGAGTGACCAACAAGAAAGAGGTTGCTATTGTCCTCTCCCATTAGTGCAACTTGGTCATTCATTTTTGCTCATCAAAATCACAACTGAAATAGCTGAAGCTTAAGTGAGGACGGATGATCAAGGGGAAGAACCTGTTCCTGAAAGGGGCTCGGGGGAGTAAATATGATAATCACGTAAGGAAAAGAAAACCACTCCAGTCCTAAGAAAACATAGTGACGTCAATGATGATTATGATGATGACAATGATAACAAGAAAGAGATGATGATGACAAGGAAGATGATGATGAAGATGACGGTGACGACAATGATGACGATGACTGACAATGACAGTGAAGATGATGCAAATGATGATATGATGACAATGGCAAAATGGTGGCAGCAGTGGTGGACTGCCACTTTCTAGGATTTCTTTACCCCTTTTTTCCCAGCTGCCTCTGCTGCAAGCATACAGTGTGACTTAGGAAGTTTCTTATTCCCTCAGAAGGGAGACTACACTTGGATGAGCCACTTATGTTTAAAAAATGCACTTACCACTTCAGTAGTGACATTCCCAGTGTGGCAAGTTGGGGCTGTATGAGCGTTAACTCCGAGGCACAGCACTCATGATATGCAAGTTTACATTTCTGCTCTCGATTAAGTCATGCTTTTCTTTGGTAAATTTTATAAAGACATATGTTTATGTCTATTAAGAGTTCCCTTTGGCACACCAATTTTATCCTCAACAAGATTTACTCTATTCTTCTTGAAGTTAACCATATTTTGTTTGTTTGTTCTGAGTGCCAGGAATTGAACTGGGGTAAATATCCTACCATCTTTCCACTGAGCTATAGTCCTAGCCCAGATTTTTTTTTTTAAAGAGTGAATTGCATGGTTGTTACATAATCAGAATCTGTGAACCGTCATTTGAATACAAGCTCTCCCGCTGTCCTGCTGTGTGCAGTTAAGCAGAGTTAGGTGGAAAACTATAGTTTTCTGAGAGTTGTAATCAACACTTCACATGGCATATAAGAGGACAGATTCAGGTTGGCACTGTTGGCAAGCATGGGTGGTTCCCATGCTATTGATTAGCCTATTTCCTCTTTTCAACAAAGAAACAGCAGCCACTTCCTTTATGCCATCTGGGCACTCTTAGTTGGGCACACAAGAAGGACATCAAAAGCTTGCAAGGGGCAGAGTTCTACCTGCCAAATATCTGGGCAGAGTCCTGTGGGTTTATTGAGGGGCTAACTCTTAGCCAGGTCGGAAGTTGAGTCTACACAGTGGCTAGGCATTTGCTGTCTGAGCACGTTAAGTATGACAGCGTCTCAAATGTCCATAATTATCTGACTTCCACCCAGAGTTTAGCTATCCACTTCATGTGTCTGTGTGAAGATCAAGGCCTGTGATACCAAATAAGGAATCAGAATGCATTCTCCCTTGTGCTAAATCGAGAAAGCAAACAAGAGCTGATGTCTGCCTCATCCCCTGTGCTGTGCCATTGTGTATGCTTTCCTTTGAAACAATACAAAACAGAGAGAGGAGAGTGAAAGCCACACAACCACACTGGTAAGGAAAATGTTATTTGGGGGTGGTCCAACCTGGTTTAAGCATTTTATGAAGGACGCGGTGCTCCATACAGGTTTAGCAAGCTTCCACTTACACGCAGGGCACCTTGGCTATTTCAGTAAAATTGCAATCAGAGGTTTCTTAGAATAGAATAGCATAGGTCCTCCACCTGCTGAGAGCCTATGCATACATTGGGGTCTACATACAAGGACTAAAGAAAGCACAGCTGCTATGAGCGTCTGTTAAACTATTTGAAATGTGTTCCAGTTTTAGATGTCATTTCTTCTGTTTTATTGACTCCCGGAAATTGTTTCTGGTGATCGATATCTTGCTTTTTATGATGGAAAATGAATTGAAAAGTATGATAGAGATGCAGAGCTCTAAGTGTGACGTTGGTGTACCCAAGACTCCCAGGAAATGACGAGCTTCACCTGGAGCTCTCGGGGTCTTTGTCCTCCTAAAATATGAATGTGTGAGCCCCTCCTAATTCAGTTGCTAGAATGTGCCCCCCACAAACACACACGTGCAGCTTTATCCCTGACCGCACAGCTATTCTGAGCTTTCTCAAGTGACATAATGTGTCTTCTCAAGGACAAGTCTGAGTTTGTTAATTTTTATATTTATTTTAGTTCCTATTGCCACTAAGGAGAGTGCTTGACCCCTGCCTCTGCCTCCAGAGGGCCAGTCCCCTCAGCTCCTGGTAGCACATGTAAACATAGTCCATAGGATGTCTGAAATAAGAATCTTGCATAGGACTTGGGCACAGCTAAGTATACTCATGGCTCCTTTCAGAATTTCAATCCACTCATAATTTCAGGCTCGGATCTGTCTTCTGCAGAGGCCTTACCAGGCTTTGTTTGTATCACAAGCCACTTGGTCTCTCAAGGGCAGGGACTGCCTTTCTCCAGGCAGTTCAAATACTCCTCTCCCCTCCTCCCCTCTCCTCTCCTCTCCCCTCCTCTCCCTTCCCCTCCACTCTCCTCTCCTCTCCCTTCCCCTCTCCTCTCCTCTCCTCTCCTCTCCTCTCCTCTCCTCTCCTCTCCTCTCCTCTCCTCTCCTCTCCTCTCCTCTCCTCTCCTCTTCTCTCCTTTCCTCTCCTGGAGTAATTAATAAGAGTTCCTTTTCTCTAGGAACTCTTCTCTAGAAATTGCTCATGCACATCACAGAAGACAGGAGAATGTCCTAGTGGCTGGCATAGCCACCTCCTATCCTCACTCCTATGGGCCCTGGCAGCAGCATGAGTGGGGGAGAGGGCTCAAGCAGCCCATTGCCTCTGATCCTGTCCTGAAGGGAGTTGGAGAACTCCTTGCTATGTCCTTGCTCCCCCTGTCTATTTCCAGCCTTTTAGCTAATCAGCATGGCCACATACCTTCCCTGGCTTCCAGGTTCCCTGCAAGCAGAGATAGTTGTTTGACTTACAGTTAATGTGCTAAAAGGTACCACTCAGCTGCACCCTTACTACAAGGTGAGGCTTCATCCCATCAATACTGCCTATGCCCTCAACCCTGTTGTGTGCACTCTCATCAAAAGAGCCAATCCTCTGTCCACAGAGCGCCTTATTTCATACATGCTGATTTTCAAGTCAGCATTTTTAGAGCTTTTCAACTCAGTCCTGCAATCTTAGGATATTGTTCTCCTCTGTTCTTCAATCCCACCTCCTATTATAGCATTCGTAGAAATGGTTCTACAGTTCTCATCTGAGGTACCTTATATCACCATTGCAGATGTGGCCATTCCAGGAGTTGGGTCAGGTGAGGATTTACAAAGAATGCATCGATGCTATAAGAAAGATTTCTTGTTAATTCCCCAATGGTGGCCAGCCCATTGCCTCACCTCCGATCCTGAAGAGCAGCAAACAATTGTCTTTCCCTTCTTTATTGACATAATTTTGCATTGTACAACTTCATTAGCAGCTTAGATAATGTGGTTGGGGCAACAGACACAGTTTAAGGAAAAGCAAGACCATAGGTCGCCCGCCAGGGTAGAGAAGCATAATTGTTGTTTTCAGCATTCCTGGGTTGACAACTGGGATTCTAATTTAAATTGTGCTGGAGGCGCATGTATTAGACGAAAGCTATGGAACCTTTGGTAATTATTATTCTCCCCTGAAATTTAAATTGCTTTAAAAAAAAAAAAAGAAAAAAGCTAGAAAGAACAAGTTGTAGAAGAAAAATGACCCTAACCATATGTAAATACCAGCCTCCCAAAATAAGAGTTTTGCAGGTTCTGGGACCACTGGGAGTGGCTAAACATATCTAAGGATTCAGGGAATTTCAGAGAGGTGATGTGATTGTCACAATTCAGTTTCTTTCCTTGGTGCTTTCAAGAGGCAGATACCCAAGTCTCTATTAATGCAAGGACATAAAGCATCTGAAAAGTGTGTGTGAGAGAGTTTTACCCGCCTGCTGATATTGTCACAGTGCCCAGCATAATATAGACATAATTTTAATACTCCAAATACAAATGTAGTATTAAATCCTAGTTGGATTCATAAATGCCCATGGATTATCAGTTTTCCTGGATGCTGAGTGACTTTAAACATTATGTTCCTATTTCAATAAGTCCTTGCAAGAAGAACATGTTACAATGAGTACATTTTAAAGACTATTTAATGGTCCAGACAAAGGAGTTTCCAGATATAATCCTGTGAAATAACAAAAGCAAGAGTTGCCATATGAGATGAAATCAAAACAAAAGGCTTTCGGGAATCAAAGAAAAAAAATCAAAAGAATTAAAAGAAAACCTACAAAATGGGAGAGGCTGTCTGTGACGTATTCAGCTAACATGGGATTATGCTGGAGAGACTAGGAACTCTAACCCCTGTCATGGTTTAAATAGGAAGTGTCCCCTTCAAAATGCGCATGAGTTGAAGGCTTGATTCTCAGCTGATGGAGCCAGGCATTGATAATGACTGGATTGTGGGAGTTTTGACCTATTCTGCTAATGATTTAATGGAATTGTTGGGAGATAGTGGGAGATCTGAAAGCAGGTCCCTTGAGTGTCTTTGACATTGGGAGCTGTATCTTATTCCAGCATGAGCGAGCTTCCTCCCCTTCTCATGCTCCCTCTCCCTTTGTCTTTCCTTTTCCTTCCTCCTCTTCCTCTCTCTCTCTCTCCTTCTCTCTCTTCTCTTTCTCCCACCCACTTCTCTCCTTCCTAGTCACCACAAAGTGAGCAGCTCTGTTCTACCACATGTTCCCATGCATGAAGGAGAACCTCACTATGACCCAGGAAGCATTGAAATCCCATAACCATGGGCCTGATCTCTCTGAATTTCCTCTCAGGTGTTTGTCCAAGTGACAAACCACAACACCAAACCCAAATGTCTCAACAGCAAAAGGAAAATAAATAATTGATGGAAAATGGACAATGACTTCAGTAGACATTTCTCAAGATATAAATGGCCAATGCAAAGAAAAACTTTCAACATGACTAATCATTGAGGAAAGGCAGATCAAACATACACCAAGGTCTCATCTTACCTCAGTAAGAATGGCTATAATACTATTTTAAAGCCCCAGATAACAAATACTAGAGTGGACAAGGGGAAGGGGGAACGCTCAGCCAGTGCCGGTGGGAATGAACGAAAGAAATCCCTCGGAAAATCAGAACAAAACTACTCTATGACCCAGCAATACCACTGTGCATATATGCAAAGGGATGAAGTCATTCTGTCAAGCAGTTGCTCTCCCATATGTATTTTATTCTATTCATAACAGCTGAGACATGGGGTTGAGCCCAGGGGTTCACTAGTGGATGTAGATTAAGAAAATGTGGGGGATATTCCAATGGAATGCTATTCAGCTGAAAAACTAAAATAAAATTCAGTTACCTGTGGCAGCATGGATGGGCTCACAGGGCATGTTCTATGAAATGAATCAGGTACAGAAAGACATTCATGTTCTCATTGATGTAGAAGATAAAACAAAACAAAACAAAAAATCAGGTCCCAAACATGCAGAGTAGAACAGTGGTTACCTGAGCTCAGCAAGGTCGTGTGAGAGGGAAGGAGAGAGAGAGGTTGGTAATGTGGTCAGAGGGACAGCTGGATAAGAGAAGTGACTGCAGGAGAGCTGTGGTTGAGGACATTTCTTAAACTTCTGATCCTCCTGCCTCTACCTCTTATGTGCTGGGATTACAGGTGTTTTAGAGCTGAGTTTACTCAGTGTTGGAAATGGAACCCAGGACTTTGACCAGGGCAGGCAAGCCCTCAATCAACTGACCTACAACCCTCATCCGGGTTGACAATAGTGAATTGCAAACTTCAAAGTAGCTACCGGGATGGATTTCAAATATGGCCAATATGAAGAAATGATAAATATTTGAAGTGATGGACACGCGAATCCCTCTGATCTGTCACTGTACGTTGTATATTGATATGTATTGAAATGTCACATGGTACCTCATAAATACACTCAATTGCTGCATGCCCTCTGAAAAATTCTTAAATGCCAATCATATAGGTCATTGGAGAATCCTGAGATTGAATATAGAAAGTGGCCAACGGAGCTGAGTGCATTGGAAGAACCAACCACCATGGAGGGAACAGGATGAGGGGCTGACCTAAGCTCCTTGGGAAATAAACACAGCCTATCAGAAGACAAAGAATCCATGCCCAAGCATTGTCTGTGCTTTGACCAGCACTGCAGCTTCCCATGGGGGTACAAGCTAACACATACATGCTGCTGTATATGCAGACTGGAAGTGAGCAAGTGAATGCATGGTGAGTGGCAGGGCTCAGACATTGCCCGCCCCCACTCCCCCGTTGGAATAAAAGTTGACAGGTAAGCATCCATGAGTTCCTGCACTTAAATTGGACCACTCAATATGAATTTATCTTCAGCTTATGATAGCTCCAAATGCATCTGAGTGTGCTTTGCTTACATACAGAATATTTATAGAGGCGCTTTGCTGTCATGCCAACTTAGAGGGACTAGGATAAATGCCAGGTTACAAACCTAGTGCCCAGATCTTGTTTCTAAATGGCACCTTCTAAGTCTCCAATAGAAGAAATGAGGGTTCATGGAAAGAAAGATTAATTGTTGGTCTGGCGTCAGAAAATACAGATGAAGGGACCAGAATCTCACCGTGCCAGAAAGTAAGACTGTACCTCTAAGTCCTACAAAACAAGCCAGGGAAATGGCTCAGTTAGTACAGTACTTCCTGTATGTGAATAAGGATCCGAGTTCCATCCTTAGGACACATGTGCAAAATCTGGGCATGATTATTTTTGCTTGTAAACCCAGTCTTGTAAAGGTGGAGCCAGGAGCATTGCTGGAGCTTGCTGGCCCAGGCTAGCCTATTGGGCTAAGGAGCCATGGAGGGTGGCTTCTGAAGACTGATACCCTAGGCTGACCTCTGGCCTCCACACACTCATGGAAACACATACACATGCACCTTCCACACATGTGTACTCCACACACATGGATACACATGGACATATACGCACAATGAAAGGACATCTCAAAGAGATGCAGAAGCCGACAACGATCACCTCATGCTCAAAGTTAGAACAGTTTGAGCCACAAAGAAGAATCAGCATATGGCCTGGTAAAATAAGTGTCTATGCCAACATGAAATATTGAATAGAGCAGGCTCCGGATCCCACTCCAGGCAATATGTGACACCTTATTGTCACGTGTTCCTAAGCCCCTGTGTGGTGACTTTGGCAGTTTAGAAGATGAGGAATGTACCTGTTTTCTGGAACGTACCTCAATTGGAATTCATTTTCCCTACTTTTCCTTGACTCCACACGGGTTTCAGGTTTTGAGGTAGAAGAACACAGAGTAAGAGGAACGAGGTAAGGAAGAAATATTTGCACACGAGGGGAAATCAAATACTCAAAGTGCATCATGTCCCTGATGGAGGTGAGACCAATACTTGTTGAGTATAGGTTGTACAGGGTAACTAACTTCTCCCAGAGAGTATGTGCAAAGGGAGAGGAAAGTGACTGCTTGCTAAAGCAAACAAAACGCTCCCTCAGAGATCACAGCCAACAACAGTCAACAGTCACAATAAGAACAGATCCAGTGGGTTCAATTCAGCCAGACTCTTGCTTGCTCCTCAAACCTATGTGGGGTCATGAGAGAAGGGGGATGAATTCCACTTAAGCTACATTCTACAAGACAGGTGACTACACCTCATCTCATAAACGGTCAAAGTCATCAACCAAGGTGCTTAAGAACATCTGATAGCTGTCACATATTGCCTGGAACGGGGCCCAAAACCAGAATAAAGCGGGGGGGGGGGAGACCAATTACTTAAGAACTAAGGAAATATACATAAATACACTGTAGACTTGTATTCTTTATACTGCGTTAATATTGATGTATGAATTATAGCAAACAGACCATAGTAACATGGGACACTAGATTCAGGGAATGTAGGGGTTTTCTAAATTATACTTACATTTTCCCCCCTTTATAAATCTGCCAGCTTGACACCAAGGAGGCAGGCCTCAGGCACACCTGTGAGGTATTATTGACCTTAAGGTTAACTTCTGGGAATGTATGTGAAGAATGGTCTTGATCTCCTTAATTAAAGTGGAAAGCCCACTCTAATTGTGGGTGGTGCCATTCCCTAGGCAGAGGACCCTGGGCTGGACATCAGTAGAGGAAGAACTGTAAAAACAGTAAGCAAGAACTCGCATGCAATAATTCAGTGGAAGGCTAGAATGTGACTTCTCTCATGCTCCTGCCACTCTGCAATGGTGGACTTTAATTTGGAACTGGGAGCCAACTAAACCTTTAAGTTGCTTTTGTCCAGAGTATTTCATCACAGCAACAGAAAAATCCAAAACTGGTCCAAAATGTAAAGTTTTATTTACTTATTTTTTCCATAATGTAACCACATACGTGTGAATCCTTAGAGAAATGGGTTTGAAGGCAGTCTGGGTGGCTGGTGACTGTCTGCACTCAGGAGCTCTTTGGTGGCAAGGCTTGTGGCTCATGGAACACAATGTTAAACTCTGAACCTCAGCCGAGATAACGCCAAGAGAAGCTCAAAGATTTATGATCTTGTTGTTTAAGGAGTGGAAGAAGAAGGAAGGCTTGGGGAGTCCGTTAATGATTAACCCACGTGTTTGCTTTGTTCCAGTTACAAAGGAGAAAAAGAAAAGCCCGTCATTTACAAAGAATTAAATCAACCACTTATCGGTAAGACTGACTAAAGTATTTTGTTTTTATAAAATATAAATATGATAAGTAAGGAGTCTTTATTTCAATAATAGTTCTTTGTTGACTTTTAAAATCTTTTAGAAGTTTACGGAGACTGTGTAGTCACTCAAGAAACAGATTTTAGTAGCCCCTTTATTTTATGTTCTCTTCTCTGCATAGCTAATATTATAGGCCATTCTTAGTAATGAAAACTTACCCATTTAGTTTATATTTATGACTTGCAATCCCATTGTATTACACTCATTTTTCTTTGCATAAGGCCCATATAGCACCTGTTAAATTATAAATTGTATTTTGATCCTAAGTAAATCTTTCTTGGCTATAAATATTTTATTCTCCTATTAAATGTTAATGTTTTGTTTTATCAGACTACATACAAGTTCTATCTCCCCCAGTGTCTTTGTAGATGTGATAAGTGAACTTTTGCTTTCATTCTCCATTCTTCATGCCTCTCTCTCTTTTCTTTCCAAAGTACTTGGTGGGCATCTTCTCTGGTGGGCATTTAGGGAAACCAACATAAATGACAGCAGATATCAGCAGCAGAATGTGTAAGAGAAGCAGGTGAGAGGGAGGGTAACCCAATGTCACTGTATGAGGATGTGGCTAGAGACTTCGGAGGATGCTCATGAGGAAATACTGAACCTATGGATGCTTTTAAGGTGGAGGTGCCTCTCTGTGCTGCTTTTCCATGCTCAAAACTTGATCATCATTTCCAGAAGACTCCCTGTGTGTCTTGAAATGAATCTGGAAGTTGATACCTTCGATCAGCTTTCAGAGGTGTCAAGTGTAATGGACTCAACCAAACTGCCTTATAATGACCTGACCTCTTTTTTAGCAACACCCTCTACAAATACAAAATGAGGCATTTGTATTAGTAGTACAAATTGGAGTCCTTGAAAGAGCTCTCTCCTGATCAAACCCATTGAGCAGAAGGGATTTGTAGAGGTAACAATAATGATACATTGCTTTCTACAATATTTAGTCAAATATTTGAGTGGAAACCAAGTGTTAAGAAAGTTACTGAGTTCTTCTTTTTTTGTTTTTTGTTTTGTTTTGTTTTCCATTTGGTCCTTGGGAATTTGACTAGAGGGGGTCTGGTTCTGTTTGTTTTTGTTTTTGTTTTTTTTTTTCGTCAACTCAAAGTTATAAATAGTTAACAAACCATAATCTGAGAGTGATTAAGCTGATCTCCATGGCTGTCTTGAAAAAAGAATGTCCCCTTTGTAATCTACAAGGGGTCAAAGTAGAATCCTGTCAGAGGTCTTAGCGTCATGCTTTTGCTCCAAAATGTGCTGAATGCCAGGAAGTTGTGTCATGTTACTGTGTGAGACAGTGTCTATTTCAATACACAGAACTACAGTATATAGAATAAGCAAGATCCACCAGCAAATTTCAACAGTGACATTGGACTCTGAGCATTCATTATTTCAGCTCAGTCTACCAGCACTTAGCAGAGTGCTTTTTAAGATTTCTGTTAAGTATGAATGTTATTTAAAATCTGATTTTACGCAGGTGGCACTGTAGCTCTATCAGCATTAGTGGGAGAAAAAGTTATTTACACACAGACTCAACATGCTCACTGCTCTTTATACTGTACTTAAGTTACACCCCAAAATAGAGTTTATTAATGCTGAGTGTTCATAAAAACGCTAATGAGACCATCAGGATGACATCTAAATTCTCCTACATGAAAAGTAACAATGTCTGGAAGGGAAGGGAGGGAAGGTTGCAGGGTGCTTAGCATATGACCTGGCTTCAGTGTGCTGTAGATGAGTCCAGGTATGGCTGTGGTGTTTTCACAGCTGTTTCATTAAACATGGAAAGTCCTGATGGTGGGTCTTAGACCTAAATGGCTTCCCTGCCAGAAGAGAATGCTCTATTCCAGTCTAAATCAAGGAGCTGGCGCTGCCCTTGTTACACCAACTATTCCAGGCATCTGGGATTCACAGAGAGTGCTCCCTCACACACAGGGCTGGGTCTCATTCATCTCCCCCAACACTATCTGCACTTTGGCGGTGGGCCATAGACTGAGGCAGAAATCCCACCTAGTAAAAGGCTATCCAAAAGCAGCTGCTGAGAAGCTGCCTAAGACCCCTCTGCTGCCTGCCTTCTGGAACTTTCTGCCCCTCCCTTGCTTTTCTTCTTTACTTTCTTGGGAATAGCCATTATTAACTCTTAAAGTCCTCATAAGGTCCAGCCAGGAAATAGCTCTTGTACCAGGATAGCTTAGACAATGTGTGTTCCCATCACACCTATGGCAGGACCACCCTCCAGTGGGTGAGCACTCTGTGAATCCCCTTGATGGTGTCATGATCATGGCTTGAGCCTTTGCCCATGAAGATAGAGTGAAGTAATATGGTGATAAGGAAGAGTGATGGATTGGTGTTGGGAGGAGAGTAGCTTGCAAGATGGATACTGCCTATTCTGAAATCCTCCGGAGAGATTTCAGCATATGGGAGAAAGTCACAATGTTGTCACTGTCAGATGAGAATTTTAATAACTGTGTATAGGCTTAGATTTTTCAAAATCTACTTTAATAAGGGTTCTTAAATGCTTTAACTTCTCTTCTAGCCTATCACCCACCAGAGGTAGTGGGAAGGAAAGGTTAATATGGCAAAAGAGAATGTGAACCTGCTTAGAAATAGTTCTTTGGGGCAAATCTAATCTTTGCTGTTGGGATATCAGTAGGCAGCTCAATCCACTTGCAAACACCACTCAACATCACCATCATCAATGGCAGTTCGATTCAGAAGAAACCTGAGTCCACACAGAATCAACAAGAAGCCTCTAGAGTATCACGAGAAGTCCTTTGGCGCATTTCTGTCTATGAAGTCACGAGAAATGGTAATCAGCAAAGAAGGCAAGGCGAACCAATGCCATAGTGCCGTCCACTGTCTGTTCGGTTACGCTCATACCCTTTCCAAACATCACTTGTCCTTTCAAGCATCCACTCTAGCAAAACACCATGTGCTCTTTTCCCAAACAGCTTCCAAAACCACCACGTGTCTGTTCTAAAAAAAAAAAAAACAAAACAAAACCCAAAACCACCCTCCCACATGTCTGCTTCAGCAAAACATACTTTCATAAGACAGTTTTCAGAAAAACATCACATGGCACAACTGAGTCTCCAAAGAAACCAGAAATTTCCACTTCATTGTGCATCTTGGAGGAGATGTTACATTGAAATAAGTCCCAAAAGGGAAAAGGCTATGCCTGAAGTGTGTGTGTGTGTGTGTGTGTGTGTGTGTGTGTGTATACATGCAACACATAGGCGCATATATATATATATATATATATATATATATATATATATATCACACCCTGCTTTGTAAAAGAATGTGCCAGCCACCTGGGATGTGTTTTCCTCTGCCTCTGAGAAAAAATTTCTTGGCTTGCAATGACTGGCACTAATTCAAGTGAGATAATCCCAGATGAATCGCTCACCTTGTCATTCCAAAACCCAGATACTATTTAGTTTTAAAGTAATTATTTCTGTCCTTCTCTCAAAGGTGATTAGTCCTTACCACCAATTCCCAGAAATAAGGTGGTTCAAGTTTGCTACTCTTGACATTGGTGTTTCCATAGAACCAGAAAGATCCTGGTCAAGAAAACAAGAGGACTAATTTTAATCACAGCATGATCACTTTGGCTATGAACTTCTAGAAAAACCGTCTGGTGTCTCTAAAACTTTCTGCAATTGAACACAAGGAGACCTGTCTCAAAATGGGAATGGACAAATATGGCTTGTAATTGAGAACACTACTTGGTCAAATTGCTTGAGAAAGTCTATTTTCAGAGGTCAGCAAACTTTCTAGAAAGTGCCAGGTGGTAAATATGTTCTGCTCTACAGGTTTCATAGTCTTGGCCACAGTTGCTCAGCTCTGCCATAGAGATGTGGAAAGGCATGGATCCCAAGAAGAACCAAATACATTGTAAGCTCTGAATATTTCTTAGGTTGTAATCATACAGAGTGGATAAAGGATTCTGGATTTGAACACTTGCTCTGCCTCTATTAAGACATATCCTTTGACTTTCTAAGCCTTGATTTCCAGAGCAGTGTTGCCACTAATCAGTTTGAATTGTGTTGAAGATTGAGGATGGTAAGAGCTGCCAAGCACGGTAACTGTGTGATGATTATAATGTCACCTGTATACAGGGTCCTCAAAAGTCTGCCTTTGTCAATAAGAAAGCCAAGCATTGCTTTCCCTGCCTGTAAGCTGTATCTGGAAGCTAGAAGCTCTATAAACTGGTTCCAACCATGATCAAGCTTGTCTCCCGGGAAGTCCCACAGCCTTACTGGCTCCTCCAGGATCTCACCTAGTGATCATCATTAAAGATAAATATTTACTCATTGCCTTTAAGTAGGTCTGTGTAGGGAAAGAATCTAAGCTCTTTCCTGGTGTTTTAAACCCATTTAATGGCAACATTTAATTGCAACCGCTCACATTTTTGTGTTCCCTTCACTCTCCTTGAAACATAAAGCTTCTTTTGTCTTTGATTTTTCCAATAATTAGCACAGTAATGATCACATAGCAAGTACTCAGTACATGTTTTTTGAAGGACTGTTGGCTACAGGACAGAATGGAGACAGGAGCTATAAGACCAAAGTAGCAGCCTGTGATTCCCATGGTGTTTTCCTGGGACTCGGATTCCTTACCCTACGTGGGAGCCCCTTCCAGGGACAGAAGATTCTCAAAGGGAAGAGTCTTCTCAGTAGCTTATTTCAGGGAGGAACAAACAGATAACACCACACATTCTGTATATTCAGTTGAACAAAGCTATTAGTAGATTTTTTTTTCTATAAACCCAAATAAAATTGTGATTCATGCTCCTCTACTCTCAGTGGAAGACACTTAGTCTGGTTCACTCCAGCTCCTTTTTTCTTGAACCATTCTGGAATCTAGACTTCCCCTAGTCCTAGTTCACTCCCTGTCCAGTTGCATCCCTTAGGGACCGCACACCGTCTAGCCCTCGGCATCAGGTACACAAGAGCCAGTGTGTTAGCCAGGCAGTGGTGGCGCACGCCTTTAATCCCAGCACTTCAGAGGAAGAGGCAGGCCAATTTCTGAGTTCAAGACCAGTCTGGTCTACAGAGTGAGTTCCAGGACATCCAGGGCTATACAGAGAAAAAAAAAAAAAAAAAAGAGCCAGTGTGTTGTTGCTTTTTATCATCCTGGCAGTTCCTGCCAATGTAGTGCTTTTCTGCTCTGTCTCTGATCCATCAGGCACACCAGTCCTTGACTCTGTCCTCTGTATCCTAATTCTTTGGCCGCCCTGGGGCAGGAGACTCTAATGTCCTAGGTGATTTATGAAAGAAGGGTGAAGGGTACAAAGAAATGAAATGGACACAAGTATATACATACAAAGTGGGGGGGGGGGGGAAGACCCAGTTGATAGTTCAGAATCACTCTGCCACATAGATCATTCAAATTAAGATGGATTGTTGAAATGTGCACCTCTTTCTGAACAGCCTGGGAAGGGCTTGGGAACAAAGCTGTTCTAAAGTATAGAAACCATTGGGAAGTGGAGTAAACCTGCTCTTTGAAGCAAACAAACAAGGACAACAAAACTGTAATCATTAGGGCTGTCCAAAATGGATAGTAGGCTGCTTTGGGAGGCCAGAAAGCTCCTGGACAGAAAATGATCAGCTGAGGTTCTGAGGCTTGTTTAGACAGATACTACAGAAGAGATGAACGAGGCCTGGACAAATTGTCTTTAATATCATCTGGAATGTGATTCTTTGGGAAGGAGAGAGAGAGAGAGAGAGAGAGAGAGAGAGAGAGAGAGAGAGAGAGAGAGAGAGAGAGAGAGAGAGAGAGAGAGAGAGAGAGAGTTTGCGCATATATATTCACAGAGAATATGGAGAAGGGGAAGAGAGAGAGATGGGAGAGGGAAGAGAAAGGAAGAAGAGTAGGAGGAGGAAGAGAGAAAAAAGGAAAAGAAAGAAGAAAGAAACAGAGACAGGTAAAGGAAAGTGAACGAAGGAGAAGGGAGAAGGAAGGGAAGGGGAGGGAAGAAGGAAGAGGAGGGAAGGAGGAAGTGCAGTTGAGGTCCACGGTCATCTACTGACTCCGCTCTTGTTCTGAGGGGAGCTACCGCTTTGGTCTACTAAGGCCTCAAGTGCCTGGACATGGCTCATCCACATCTCAAGGATAATCTTTCTTCTCTTTTATCTAAGAAACACCCTCCCATAAACACTCTAAACCACAATTGACCACGTACCCAGGCAGCCCAGGACTCAGCCAAGTTGACACATAAAATTAACCACCACTCTATGGTTCATAATAACACATTCCAGTTCTGCTGAGCGTCCCACGTCCTGACAGTCATGTACTAGCAAATGGGTCTGATTTTGAAAACAATTTGAGACTCTATGATACAAGGTCCTATAAAATTGCCCATGTTTTCTACTCCCTTTTCCATCCCCTCCTCCCATTTTCTCCTCTTACATCCTCCAGTCCCCTAGGCCCTCTCGCTCAAGTTTTTCATAGAGGAGAATGATGCTGGAGAAAGAAAGTTTAACTGCAGTACTTTTACAGGGCGATACCCCAGCATGTTGCAACACTCTTATGCCCGAGGCGAATGTGCGTGAGACAAATTCCTCTTGTAGGCGCACACCATACCGTAACTCAGCACCTCCTGATCTTAGCCCTTTGATGTCTTCATATGTATTTTTCTTCTTACTCCAGTGGGTAATTTTCAAAATGAACGAAGAGTTTAAAGCACTGAAGTTTGGCACCCAATTTCCTGTGGGAAAGGTTTTAAAGCCTTTTGCACACAATTATTTACATAGGGTCAATTGTGAAAGGACCAGAGGAGAAGACACCTGGGGCTGCTGCAGTCTCTGTACCTACAGCTACCTTTTCTCTTCCTTAAGTACATGTGGACAGGGAGGCATGTGCTCTTCTCCATGTGGAGAGACTCAGACCTAGAAGTGCAGAGACATTGCTGCCCGTTGGAACCTCTGTGATAAAATGCCATGACCAACCTGCACTGGTTAGAATTATATTTTAGAATCTATGCTTCAAGCAATAAGCAAAGGACAGGTCTTTTATTTTACACCAAACTAAAAGTAAGTAAGTTAGAAGTTATTGGCGGGGGGGGGGGTTGGGGGGGTGGAGGAAGTTAATAAATAATTCCGGTTTAAAAAAGAAAAGGAAATGATTTTTAAAAATTTTTTTTAATTTTTTTATTTTATTAGATATTTTCGTTATTTACATTTCAAACGCTATCCCGAAAGTTCCCTATACCCTCCCCCCACCCCACTCTCCTAAATTCTTTTTTTTAAATGAGCATCACTTAAAGCCACCCAACCTGAGAAACAGCCCAGATATTCATCAACTTATAAATGTATAAATGAATTTTAGTAAATTCCCATGTAAAATACTACTTAGCAAGAAAAAAAGAGCAAACACTTTTACGTAGGACATGGTGAATAAGTCTCAGAAGTGTTAGAGTTCATGAAAGAAGCCTAGCTTGAAATGCTATATACTATACTGTCCTATTTGTATGACTTCTGGGAAAGGGCAAAACTATCAAGACAGAAGCAGAAGAGATCATGGGAAGACAAGAAGGGTCTGACAACAAAGGAGGGAAATTAGGGGCTATCTTGATTATATAGGGTGGGCACGTGTCTGTCCCAACCTGAGAAGGGTGATTCCACTTAAAGTGATAAAGTTATAGCATCTAAAGATGGCTAATTTGGTGTCCATAAAATATCTTAGTACATGTGACCTAGAAATAGGGTACCCAACAACACTAGAATCTCAGAGAAGTGATGACTCCTAGAAACTGGTTGCTGGGGAAAAGGGAAGGCAACTGGGAGAGGCCTGCTGACCTTCCTTCCCATCTTCCTCCCCCAGGGCTCTAGGCATCTATGAGCATCCAAATCTTTAGGAGAAAAGAGAAAGAACAGGGCAAAATCCCTGACACCTAAGCTATTCTGCCAGGTGAGCTTTGCTAGCACCCTGGGTTGTTTTTCCGAAACTTCCCTAACGTCTTGGAAGACTGAAAAGGCATAGCTCAACTTAAACCTTCTGGGTAGCTCATGGCAGCCTATGAGTGGGGCGATACCCCAGAGGAGCCTGCTGTGGCTCCAGCAGGTTTGCTATCTGCATGAATACTTTAAGTGGGCAGCACACAGCTTCTTCTGCTTTTGCACATGCTACTGTTTGAGTATGCCTTGTGGCTTGCTGACTCTTGTTGGAATTTAACCCTCATTGTGAGATATCCAGAGGATGGAAATTTAACCTAATCTTGGACATTTAGAGATAGGGCCTCTGGGAGGTGATTGGGGTTAGATCAGATCATCAGGGTAAAGCCTTGTTAATGAGTCCTCCTGTTTGTATAAGAGAGAAACCAGGAAATAGACACACACACACACACAGACACACACACACACACACGCCCTTCTTTACCATGTGATATACCACATTACTTTCTGACTCTGTTAGCTAGGAAACTATTGCTAGATGTGGGCCCTGAGTCTTGAACCAGAGCTGTGATCTAAAATAGACTCTTTATAATTTACCCAGTCTTTAGTATTGTGTTACAGCAATAGAAAACAGACTAATATAGCACCTTCGGGTGGTACATCAAGACAACTAAAAACATAGACACAAGGAGTTCCAGCAGGAAGAAACAGGAAGGGATTCCAAGTGACCACACACACACACACACACACAGACACACACACAGACACACACACAGACACACACACACACACACACAGACACACACAGACACACACACAGACACAGACACACACACAGACACATACACACACACACACACACACACACACACACACACACACACACACACACACACCAGGGCAACTGTTCTAACTGAAGGACCTCATCTATTCCTATGCAATCCTTATCATCACAGGTTACTGTTAAGCCAACACCAAGGTGATAAGTTACAAAAACAAAACCCAAGTCAGTGCTCCAGTCTGCAAAGCTGAGAGTCCAACTCAACCCAGAGCCTCAGGTTGTTGAGAAACAGTAAACTATGTGAAACTCAGAAAAGGGGACTTGGTTCAGGGAATGTGCCAGATGAGTAGTCTCAGCACAGAAGAACACAGGTGGCCCAGAGAGAGCCGGCTTCTGAACTTGATATCCAATGCTTGGTCGAGTAGATGATAGCACGGTGCTAACGATGTGGTTTCTGCAACTTTCACAGGAAGGGAGGGACTGCAGTGGCGGTGTAGTTAGCTGCAGACCAGGCAGCAGTGCATGATGCATTAATGACCCTATTTAGCTGAGAAGTAAACAGGTTTAGACCCTGGTGAATATGAAGAAGGGAGGACAATATGCAAATGACCCTATGGAGATGGTTCATAGTTCAGGTCACCGCTGGGTGCAAGTTGAGATAGTCACTTCAGTCAAGGTTGGCTTATCTATCTGTCTTGTCCCAACCCTGTCAAGATTCTGTTTCTCTACCCATCCGTCCTCAGTCAGCTAGGACTGAATTCTACTGTTCTGGGCTAATAGGCCTTGAGTTCAAGTAAAAATCTGGCTGGCATTTTAAGTGGCACATCACTGCCCTGCAGTTTGATAGCTTTACCCTAAGAACGCTCATTCTTACACTTTGTTTCAATCCTTCCAGGCAAACAAAAATCCTGTCTTTTCAGTTATCATCGAGACAGGAACAAGATGTGAGCCTTCAAAACGTTTAAAAGCAACAAAAAGGTTTGGAAGTAGACCCTAAAGAAGGCTGATATAGATGGCTGCAATCCAGGATGGACTGGACAAGGGAGCAAGGCCATGGGGAATGGTGGAGACAAAGGACCGGACTGCAGATGAGCATTGCCAAAACAAACAAAAACAAAAGCTGGTTAACAACATTAAGTGGGAGAAGAGAATAGGAAATGAGGGTTCTAGAACTGATTAAAATAGAAATCAAGATGGGAAAAGTACTCAGATCTGCTTGTCAATGGTGACACATGAAAAGAGATGTCACCTAGGTACCTTTGTATGATAAAGCTCATGGAAGACTAGGAGGGATATAACCTGAGAAATAGAAATTAGACCTTCATGGCAGCTCACAACAGTCCAGAGCTCTAGTCCCAAGGGATCTGATGCACTTTTCTAGCCTCTTCAGGTTCCAGGCATTGTGTGGTGAACAGATATACATGCAGGCAAAGTCCCCATTATAAAATAAATAAAATAAAATATTTTTTAAAAAATTAAAGTAGTTCCCCCAGAAGATGCGCATACACCATCTCATTTGATAAGGAAGCGGAAGTTAACAGAAACACCAAGAAGAGACATCCCAGAGTCAGAGGGATAACAGTCACATCATCCTTGTTTAAATCCTTCAAAAGCGTAGTGGAACTAAGTTTAAGAGTCCATGTATCTGTAAACCTAGCCATCTCTGTAGAGAGACTAATACACAAATTGATATTTACCGAGATAAGAGATAAATCTGGGCTAAACTGGTTGGTTATGGAAGGCATAGAATTTTTTCTCATTCTCCCCCACACCATGGTGTCTAAATGTACCTTCTTTAGAAAACAAGAACTAAGACGGATGGTCTGCCCACCCTCCCCCCCCCTTCCCCCATGAGTTACTCCTACGGGTTTGCCCAGCCCAGGTTGCCCAGTGTTAAAGACATGGCTCTCTCTGGCCACTCTCTGCAATACAATAGCATTATGGTATGTGCCACTGGCTAATAGACAAAGCCAGTCTGTGCCCTGATCTGAAAGTCACATTTCTCTTCCCCTGGACGCAAGCTCTGTAGGGCCCTGAAAGTAAAGGCTGCTGTCATCCCCGCCTTAGTCAGCTGAGTCACAATAGATTTTTCTGTTTATTTTAATATTTTTGAGAGAATCCATTTCTGTTTGAAAACGGATTCCTTTGTAATCAAAACCTCCTCTCTCGTGTGTCTCGTGATGCTGACCCAGGGGTGAAAATACTAGACACTGGAATATTTATTTAAAAGAGAATCAGTGGTCAGACTCTTGAGTTCCCTCGTGGCAGAAGTACATTTTCCTCTGCTAGTATACTTCTGTGGGGCATCTTTCTGGAACCTGCTTTCTCATCCAATGCTCTAGCCGCTTCTCCACCCCTTCATCTTCCCCTCTCCCCACCCCCAGCATCCCGACCCTGAATCCCTCCTCCCGCCCCCACAACACACACCGGGCAAGCCTGTCTGGCAGCTCTACGGGTGTCCCCTCAGCCTTAGCTCACAAAGCCTGCTTGTTAATCAGTCCATCACGTGTCTTTTGACCCCCTTACTACCCTGCTTTCTCCACATCTCTTCCAGCCAACCACCGCTACCACTTCCAAAGGAGAAAAAGCCAAACAGCCAGTCAAAAGAACTATTATCCTAAAGAGTCCTTAACAAGGCCTACAGCTTTTCCAGTAAATGAGTCGAAGCTGTTGTTCCCTCCTCCCCCTTTCTAGACCAGCTGGCCCTGCCCCTCAAACGTTCTCCCCTTCCTGTGTCGCTGCAAAGTTTTCTAATTCTGTATGCTGTGGCCACTGGACATTCTGTGAAGCCCCTAAGCTACCATCCTGTGCTCTCCCCTTCTGTACTGGCTGAGAATCTCCGTGCTTGTCACCTTCTGATTATTTATGAAGGGCAGCAGTTATAATACTGTGCACAGTTGTTGGGTTGTTTAGACTAGGGGTGTGGTAAATTGAATGAAAATGGCCCTCATAGGCTCATAGGATGTGGCAGTATTAGGAGGCGTGGCTTTGTTGGAATAGGTGTGGCCTTGTTGGAGGAAGTGTGTCATGTTGGGTAGGCTTTGAGGTTTCAGATGCTTAAGCCAGGCCCAGTGTCACTCTCTGTTTCAGTTGCTTGAGGAACTAGGTCTAGAACTTTCAGGCTATGCCTCCAGCAACTTGTCTGCCTGTGTCTGTCTGTGTGACACTACGCTTCCTCCCATGACAATAAAGGACTAAACATCTGAACTGTAAGCCAGCCCCAACGAAGAGCTTTCCTTGCTGTGGTCATGGTGTCACAACAATAAAAATCCTAACCAAGTCCAGAGACTAGGAAGAAAAATCTGTTTTCTAGAACCTTCTGAGGTGAATTATTGACTGACTGGTATAGCTATGAAAGTCTCCCATGCCTCACTTCACTGACATTCAAACAAGAAGAATATTTACTGTATGCATTATGATGTAGCATAGGAAGATGCGGTTGTATTTGTAGAAGGCCCTGCAGTTGACACAATGGGCTTGGAGAGGACTTTGCCTACTGTGTACTGAGGACAGGAAATGGAAGGAAGGCTTCACACACCCACAGATCCCAAGAGTGGACGTTTCACTGCCTCCCCAGTGTCAGCTCACTCCATCCCTCCCAGCAGTCAGACAACATCTGTCTCTGGGCCAAATTTATGCCATCAGAAACTCAAAAAGAGAGACGCTAAAATCCATATTTTATTTGGATTGTTTTTATCTTGGGATGTACCATGAAGAGAAATAAGAAATTTCCCAAATGAGATGTCCCCAGCCTTGGTTAGGAACAAAATGCCAGAGATAACTGAGACCCAGTGGTGTCCATAGAACCCATTTGCCCCACTGCTGTGGAGAGGTAGAGAACAGACTCCAGGCCGTTGAACCTCAGCAAACTCCGTACTGTTTTCTCATGAAGAGTTTCTGAGCAGCAAACGAACCATGGGTTCCATAATTTTATAGGATCAGAGCTTGAGCTCTTTCCTCCATAGACTTTATAAACGATGGTCTTTTCGGTGACTAAGACAATGGGTTTCTCTGACCTATTTCAACTTCCAAACTTCTTTAACTTCAACAGTTAAAGAAACTGATTCCTTTTCTCTGGCTCAAACCATGAGAGGTGTGTGTGTGTGTGTGTGTGTGTGTGTGTGTGTGTGTGTGTGTGTGTGTGTGTGTGTGAATTGATAGACATCATAAAGTTTACTATTTTATCCATTTTAAATACACAAATTCAATGACAGTGAGTAAAATTTCCCACTGTTCTATCAGGACTGTCCATATGCAGAACTTTGCATGTGCTAAAAGGGTAGCTTTGTGCCCATTAAACTTGAGGTCTCCACTCACCCTTCCCCAGCTCTGGATGCCCCCGTTTTCTGTCATGCCTCTGTGAAGCTGACTGCTCTGTGTATCCTAAATAAACTGAACTGTATGGTATTGCCATTGTATGACTGGCTTTTTGACAAGGCACTGTTTCCTCCGTGTTCATGTTGTAGCAAGCATCAGAATTTCCCCATTTTTCTGGCCTGAATGTCAGTCCTTTGCCTTTCCTCCTATAAGCAACTTGTCTGATAATGGATCATTCCCATAAATTAAGATCAGTGATTTATAGCAAACTGGTCATGTTTTTCAACCATGGTCAAAAAAAAATCTTGCTTTAGAACATTCTCGTGTGTCCCTTTAGCTACCTCGGCCCTATTTCATCCCCTAATGTGCTTCCTGTCACCACAGATTTGCCTTTTCTGGATATTCTATACAAATAGATGATACCACAAGCCATCGCCCACACGGCCTCTTCCACTTTGCATAGGGCTGACAAGGTTCTAGAGCAGCGGTTCTCAACCTGTGGGTCTTAAACCTTTTAGGGATTGAGTGATGCCAAAGGCCATCCTCTATATCGGACGGTTACCTGACAATCCACAACAGCAGCAAAATAACAGTTAGGAAGTAGAGATGAAAATAATTTTATGGTTGGTGGGTTGGGGAGGGTCACCACAACATGAGGACTTGTATTAAAGGCTCACAGCATTAGGAACACCGAGAACCACTGTTCTAAAAGAACATGGAGTGTTATAATGTGAACCAATAGTTTATTCTTCTTTCTTTTTCTTTTTTTTTTAATTCCCAAATAGTAATTCCATGTACCAAGTATATCAGATATTACTTAACTCGTTCTTGAGGTGATGGACACATGGGCTCTTCCCATGCCGGCTATTATTGGTTATGGTATGCCTGTGTGTGCAAGCCTTTGTTTGAATCTATTTTCACGTGTCCTGGGTAGGTGCCAGAGTGGGACTGCTGGATTATGTGACAAGTTTATGTATAACCTTTAAAGAAATTGTGAAACAGTTTCACAAAGGATTTGCCCTCGAGAGAGGTTTCTTTAGACTGGTGGACCATTCAAATGAGATAGGGTGTTTCCTCCTGTGATGGTTGGTATATGTCCAGCCCAGGGAATGGCACTATTAGAAGGTGTGATCATGTTGGAGTAGGTGCGGCCTTGTTGGAGTAGGTGTGTCACTGTGGGTGTGGGCTTTAAGACCCTCATCCTAGCTGGCTGGAAGCCAGTATTCTGCTAGCAGCCTGCAGGTGAAGATGTAGAACTTTCAGCTCCTCCTTCACCATGATTATTTGGATGTTGCCATGTTCCCACCTTGATGATAATGGACTAAACCTCTGAACCTGTAAGCCAGCCCCAGTTAAATGTTATCCTTATAAGAGTTGTCTTGGTCATGGTGTCTGTTCACAGCAGTAAAACCCTAACTAAGACACCTCTCCAACTCCTCCTCCTGTGAAGGGCTCTGCTTCACTCTGCTCTGATATAGCACAGAGACCAAGTCAAGCAGTGGGAGTCACGATTGCTCCCTTGTGGCTTTGGTGCATGTCACTTCACATTGCCTTCGGGAAGAGATCCACTTTTCCA
Organism: Mus musculus; assembly: GCF_000001635.26. Taxonomy (NCBI): domain Eukaryota; kingdom Metazoa; phylum Chordata; class Mammalia; order Rodentia; family Muridae; genus Mus; species Mus musculus. The sequence goes on from NC_000074.6 coordinate 36,088,231, forward strand.
CCCATACACACGAAGGTTAAAATTGTGGAATGAGGCCTTGCTCCCACTCAAACACCCTAAAACTGGAGAGTGGAGTTTTTGAAAATGAAAAACGGGCATCCTCTTTGCAAGTCAGGCAAAGACTGAATTAAGGGACAGGTAAACTTCCTACTACAAGGTGCCTCTCGCCAATCTGGCTCCCATATTATACTTTTACAAGGTGGAGCTCAGAAAAGGGCTTGCCTTCTCAGCAGGAATGCCTGCCACTCATTGCAACATTTTTATTTTAGAAACAATGTTTGTTTCCTACTAGCTACTCTGAAAACTATCCAAAACTGATAAAGTCGCACAGATTTTATTCTCAAAGTTCTGGATTCCAAAATCTGTCTGTTAACAGGGTCAGGCTCTGGCTCTTGTTTAAGGAGAGAGTCCTTTATTGTCTCCCCCTGGGTCTGATATGGTTCATGGATGTCTGATGCCCTCTTTCTCAAATGGTAATGGATGTTGGTAGACTAACCCTGGCATTCTGTGGCTCCCGTGCATGGCACTACTCGGACTGTCTTTTTCCTGGGTGCCTTCACACTGCCGTCCTTTGTATATGCCTGCTTCTGTCCGAGTTTCCCTTTTCAGAAGGACATCAGCTATATTGGATAAGGGCCCAACCTCATGACCTCTTTTTACCTTAGTTAGGCCGAAGAGAACTCTCTACCAAATAAGACCGTGCTCCAAGTTCTAGGGGTCATCGTTGTGTCACATCTTTTGGCAGGAGAGGGGCACAGTTTAAGCTACAGCAGCCACATTTTAAAGACTGCTTCTTGTAGAAACATATGAATGCATCTGTCACCGAATGCACATCTGATAAAAATTATATCATATCAGATATAATAAAAAAAAAGAAAATGTGAAAAAAGAAAATGTGACAACCCCCTCCCCATACTGACATCTGGGCTCTAGATAGTGTGTGGGCAGAAAGAAAGATCATAAAGGCCAAGAAGTGAACTTCTAGCTCTCAGGTCCCTGTGGCTTGTGATTCAGTCATCCTGCATATGTTATTTAAATGTTTCCAGTTTGGGCAGAAAACAAACAAACAAAAACAACTGTTGAGTGCTTAATATATGAGAAACATTTCAACTGTTTGACCCTGAGTGCAGCTACTACCTAGGACCAAAGTTAGAGACGAACCAAGGGTTTGACAAGTATTACTTACACATTGAATTGGCTGGGCAGTGATGGTGCATGTTTTTAAACCCAGCACCAAGAAGGCAGAGGCCGGTGGATCTCTGAGTTCGAGGCCAGCTTGGTCTACAGAGTGAGTTTCAGTACAGCTAGGGCTATAGAGAAACTGTTTTGAAAACAAAACAAACCAGAAATTAATTTGGATTCTTTGTATAGGAGTGAGGTTCAACTTACTTTGGGGTGGGATTCTGTAGGTCACCTCTAGTACGTGGCACATGTTAAACAAGCCCTCTACCACTCAGTGCACCCCGGCTCAACCTAGCCGGTTAACGCAGTTTAGTTTTGTTTGCTTTGTGGTGAGATGGGTGTCTTACTGCATTGCAAAGACTGGCCTCAAAATCCTGGGCTCATGTAACCCTCCTGCCTCTAGATTCCTGAAGAACTTTGGGTCAATATATACCCTTGTGCCCACTGAATGAATTTTATTTTAAAAATCTTTTTCTTGTTCTTTTTTTCCCCCACAAGGGTGTGACAAGGGATGAACTCATAAGACTTCCTCAGATAAGGAAGAAATAGTTCTGGGTTGGTGACTGTAAGACTCTGGGGGAAGGATGTGGAAGAATCAGGCTATAAATGCTTGTCAGTTCAGCCTTTCTCTGGTTTGTAAAGAATGTTACTCACAAGTGGGACAGAAAGAGCACCGAAGGGTATTGTTTTTGTTTACTATTATTATTACTATTTTAAGATTTATTTTATTTATACGGGTACACTGTAGCTGTCTTCAGAAACACCAGAAGAGGGCATCAGATCTCATTACCGATGGTTCTAAGCCACTATGTGGTTGCTGGGATTTGAACTCAGGACGTTTGGAAGAGCAGTCAGTGCTCTTAACCACTGAGCCATCTCTCCAGCTTTATTATTATTATTATTATGATGATGATGATGATGATGATGATGATGATGATGATGATGATGATGATGTGCATGGCATATGTGTATTGTGCACAATGTATTGATATGGGCATAGTGCCATGGTGGGTATGTGAAGGTCAGAGAACACTTTGTAAAGGTGGATCTCTCCTTCCAACTTTCCTTGAGTTCCAGGGGTCAAACTCAGGTCACCAGCCTTGTGCAGCAAGTGTGTTACCTGCTACACCAGCTTGATGCCAGCTCTGTTCCCTCCAGGAGAGTTTGCCACAGCAACTTTGGGGAAGAACTTTTTCTTCCCCTCTCCCTTACTCTCCATCTCTTCTATGGTGGTCTTGAGACCCTGAATGCCACCATCTGGGGCCTGACATTGGGACCAATTCTCAGAGTGTCCCTGCTCATGGCTTGCTGTCTGTCTTAGTTAGGGTTTTAGTGCTGTGAACAGACACTACACCCAAGCATCGTCAAGCCACCACCCTGGCCGATAGTATTTTCCTGCTGTGCATGAGGTATGCCTGTTCTCCCTGTGGATCCCTGTCCAGACCAAGGTAGACAGCCCACAGGTCCACGTGGGTTCTTCCTGCTCTGACATCATCTGCAGCCTTCTACTGCAATCCATAAAAAGATAAAGAATTGAAGCTTATCCCAAACTCTCCCCACATGCAAGTAACTGAGCCCAAAGCTCCTGGGACTACCCCTCTCTATTCCATGGCTCTCTATTCTTCAAAGACTTCTATTCAGACAGGCTCTCTTCAGTCAGGATTTTCAAAGTTTGGAGGAAAAGGGGCTAAAGTTCCTTTTTCATGGTCTATTCTAGGCTGCTGTGTCCCCCAACCCTCCATGTCTCTGTGTTGTTTTTTGTTCCTTATTGATATGCCTCCTTATATGATATGCCTCCCCGTACCCCTCTCAGGACTTCAGTGCCATCCTTGTCTCTGCCACATGGCTACTGGGGATTGCATGCGGGCTCTCCTGCCTGCCAGGCAGGCTTTCTACCCCTAAGCTCTATCCCACTGACGTTCGTATTTGTAGTAAGGATGCTACCATCCTATCCATACATTGTGATTAGAAATCTGCTAGGAATCTTTAATTCCTTGTCTTCATTCTCCATGCCCTCTACACAGTAGTTCGGTGAGGTTCACATGAGAAACTCCACATTCATCATTGTGCACTTTCAGCTTGACACAGCCAATGCTTCATTGAGGAAGCTAGTAAATATGGCACTCGGTCAATCAGTCCTGCAGTTCTCTCCAAGTCTGAATCTCTCGAAAGAAGCTGTCCTTGCTCACCTCCTTGCCGTGTCCCTATCAAAGGTCACTGTCTCCCATCTGGACCCAGGATAGAAACTGTCATGCTTCTTATTTCTAATCTTTTTCCCCACTTCCTAGTCCACCTGGAAGGCAAGATCCAAGGAACCCTGAAGAGAAACCACCTTAGATGACATCACTCTGTTGCAGAAATGCCTGTGCTTTCTTATTGGCTCACCGGCAAGCCAGCTCTTTCCACCCAGTGTCACCTTACACTGTGCTGTGTCTCTTGTCCTCATACTCCTGCCAGACTGCCATCGAAGTCGGGGGGGGGGGGGCACTCCCAAATCCATTCCTTTGTAGAGATACCATTCCTTCAGTCTGGAAAGTCCCCATTGTCCCAAAATAGCAACCTTTCTCATTACAAAGGCCCCTTCCTCCATGAAAACTCTCTCTCTCTCTCTCTCTCTCTCTCTCTCTCTCTCTCTCTCTCTCTCTCTCTCCCTACCTGACTCACTTCCATTCCCTTCCGAGTGCTTCTATTTGTCTCTTACTTTTTCCCTATAACTTCCTAAGGAGAAGCAACTCGATAAATATTAATGGACTGAAATTGAACACCTTTCTGACATTAAGGTGAGAGGCATTTCTGTTTCATCCAGATGGAGAAAGACCGGGCATGAGAATTCTTTAGCCCAGTCTACATGCTCTCTGAGCCCTCTCAAATATCCCGGCTCCGGTTTTCTTAGGATAATTTAATGGCACACACTTCTTGCTTCTGCCTCTTTGGTTCTTCAGTTATAAACTACATTACCTTACCCCCAAGCACCCCTGTCTCAATCTTGTCTCTCAATCTCCTAAAATTTAACAGCTCTCTTGTACAGAATGGCGCCCAAGCACTAAAACACCCAAGAGAATTGCTCTTACAAAAGGTCTGATCTGTATCAAAGAGCTCCATCCCTGAGTAGAAAACACCATGAAAAGCAAGTCGCCAGATGCAAAGTGCTGAGCACACACAAATTGCACTGCATTGCAGGGTGCGGGGTGCGGGGTGCGAGTCTAAGCCAAACGTCCACCACATGCACGAGCTTACCAGTTTCACAGGGAATTATAACACACCGAACAGCTGCAGGACAGGCACTGTGCAAGTGGGTGGTATTTTGTATACATCTTTGCCACTTTTGAAGATTTGTTTTTCATTAGGCAGGCTGAAGCCTTTTTTGCTGCCACATAGCTGGCATAAAAGGGGAAAGAAAAAGCCATGTTATGGATCAGCAGTGGCAGTATTGTGTATTTATCTCCTGTAAGCCCAGCAAACCATTTGGGAACCATTTATTGAGCAGAAATTCCAAATTAACCCTTCACTTGCTGTGCCATGCTATAGAACCACAGCGGTCTCTCTGTGTTGCAAACTTTGCTTCTTTATTGTGTTCTTTGGGTTCTTTGTGCATTAAGGATAAATTGGGTAAAGAGAGTAAAAAGTGTGGAAGTGTCTCTTATGTGCTTGGCATGGCCTTTATTTATCCTGGGAAGTGTCTATGCCCCCTGGAGAGGACTGAAAGATGTGGGGAGCTGAATGCTGAGAGCCATGAATGATCCAAAATCCCCATGAGAGGGCCCAGTGTCACTGAACTGAAAGCCCCTCTTGGGTCCGGATTGTGTTTGTCCAGTGCAAACCATTTTGTACCTGTCTGCTTGTTGGCACTTTCCCCTCTGGTGTCTTCATAAGTAGACTGGACCCCTCAGGAGAATGTAATGCTGCTGGCGCCGTTCCACCAGAGTTTTCCTTATGTACTTGTTGAAATGATTGACTGGTAGGGCAATGTGGTGGACTCTCGGTGGAATCAGGCAGCTCTTGGTTCCCATCTCAACACTACCACTTTTCACCTGAGGAGCCCTGGCAAAGGATAGGACCCTTCTGGACCTGTGTTATGCTGTGTCAAATGTGCTAACCCTGCCCTGTGACGTTGCCTGGCACGTAGTAGGTTCTTCATGAATGTTAGTACGACTCCTATTCACCTTCCTATCAGTCTTTCCGTACTTAAATGGGTAATGAGGGACATTGAATGATAAGTAAATTCTCCTTATGGTCCCTTTGCACTCCTTACATAGAAGCCACACATATCCAAAACATGTCTTCTTCCTCTTTCATATTCTATATAGCGCTGCCAGTGTTAACACCACATAAAGGCGAAGAGGGGGAGGGTCTGAGTGGTGCCTTCCTTCTCTCCGTGGAATCATCCTGATTAAGGATGTAACACCGCGCTGCCTCTGTAAAGCAAAGGGAAGCAACCAGATGTGTTGAGGGGGGGGTGCGGGGGAGGATTCCGTTTTCACTCAGGCTTGGCCCTGAGCAGTAACTTCAGTGCCTGGCTTCTTAGGGAACACCCAGGGCAAGGTGCAAGTCTGTCCTACTCAGGCAGCTGGAGGAAGGGAGGCGACTGGCTGGCCCTCTCCTGAGAGTTAAAAAAGATTTTTCGCCCGAGGAACAATATCTTGAACTCCTTGTATCTCAGCCAGTGACTCACGCACTGGAAGCGGTGTAAACACAGGTGGAGGACCTGGGTGCCCCAGCATGATTGAAGGCCGGTCCTCCAGGCCAACATTTGCATTCCACTGTTAAAACACTAAAGTTCAAAGAGATGTGCTGAGCCATTTGCTAGAGGCCTGGACATGAGGAGCTGAGCAGGACCTGAAATCTCTCAGCCAGCCCTGCTCCAGCCGGCTTGTGGTTCTCCTAGGATAACAGTACGTGGCAGTGAAGGCGCTCACGCCTCTTTCAGAGCCCACCGCCCTAGATCTTATTATTGTACTCCGGATCCCCTCTCTTCCATGTTTCGTTCTTTTGCTCCCTCCCTACCAGGGTCTCCTAGGGTCGGCTGGGTGGAGGGATGAGAATGCATTTACTCCGACAGACACACCTATCTGTGCATTGTGGTTAAGGAAAGCTGGGAGCACCAGAGATCTTCCAAGCAGAACTGCGCTGAGCTGGGATTGAGCTGGGGACGCTCTGGGGGGCTCAGCTCCAGGTCTAGGGGCGCCAAGGCTCGGGCTGGGGGCGGAGCCTCGCTGTGGCGAGCGAGGGGGCGGGGCGCGGTGCGGAGTTCCTAGGGACCTGGGCAGGGGCGATCGCCCGCCCTCCTGGACTGGGGACGAGCAGAGTGGCGGGACGCGCAGGCCCGGTGGAGACGCGGGGCAGCGGCAAGGACTGCGGGGGTGCGGCGGGAGCGGAGCGGGCGGCGTCACCCGAGGCGGAGGGGGCGGAGCCGCGATCGCAGCTGCCACCCGGCCGCCGGGCCCAGGCAGAAGTCAGCCGCCCGCGGCTGGGCAAGCACTCCGCGCAGACACGCTAAAGACAATGCTCCGAGGCGTCCGGCGGGGCAACGGACTGCTGGGTCACCGACGGCGAGGCTGCGAGACCGCAGACCCCAGGTGAGCCCACCACTCTCTCTCCAGATCCCGCCGCTTTTTGTCTGACGAACGTGGCGGCCCAGGGGCTTTCGCAGAGTCGCTGCGGTGGCCCGGCGGGCCAGCCCCTGCTGGCGTCCCCAGGGGTGACAGGCTACCGATCCGGAGCGCGTGGAGAGTCCGGACCTCGTGCTCAGGGTTGTGCCCTCGGTGCAGGTTCCGAGACGGGAAAGCTGGGGAGTCGGAGGGGTATTTTCAATTCTTTTGAGAAACGCTCGCTTTGAAACTGGGAAACTTTTCCTTGGAGTTCCGGGAAGGGTGATCGACTGCTGTAATGGTTTTACTGGTCTTGCTGGTCTGGCTGCTCTGTTTTGTGTGTTGGGAACTGCTCCTTTTGCAGTGAGTATTGTCAAAGGAGCAGAGGGGCAGAGGCCGTTCGGGCTGCTCCGGCCAGACCCGGAGGTGACGAATTGGGGGTCCAGGGAAGCCACCTTTAGGCTGCAGCTGATCTCTGAAGGAAGGTGCTATCTGTTTGATGAACCTTGGTGATCATTCCATACCTGGAGCTAGCTCCCAACCTTTGCTTGTGATGTCCCCTCTGCAGCCGGGCGCACACACCCACATGCACCCACATGCACACGCAAGCACGCTTACCCTTGGAAAATAGAATCTCTGCTTGTGTGTGAGTCCTGGGAATGCGAATGGAGGCGGCTGAGCAATTCTCAGCCCACAGCGCTCGCTCACTGTGTCTGTTCTCCCAGGTAAAGCTCAACCATGGTTTTGCAGAGCCTATTGTAGAGCCCAAAGGTCTAAGGCTGAGGAGTTTTGCAACGGATTCAGTTCAGACTCAGGTTGGAAAGGCTTAACTGATCACAGTTCTCAACTCTACCTTACAGCCCCTTCTGAGGAGATTTGACAGGAGGCCCCAGAGAAAGCAAGTTGGCTTTCCTAGGGTCCCTCAGAACTTTGCTCCCCTTATTGGATCAGACTGCAGGCTTCAAGTCCACACTCCTCCTACTATGATTGCTCAGAAAGTAGAAAATAAAAAGATATGTAGATACCATTATATACCCTCAGTGCTGGGGCTGGGGTGAGGTGGGGTGTTAGGGTAGTCATGTCCTGCTTTCTCCCTAGACCACGCTGGCTAATGGAATATAATGCATTAATCTATATACTTTCCATACATACTATACCTTTGGGGGGTTGCATTATTATTTTTTTTTTGTAAAATACAAGAAGCAATATTATTTAGATGGAAAATTGTGGAATTCTATCAAGTAAGGCATGAGCAAATTTGGGTGCAAATAAGAGGGGTTTTGACCTGAATACTTAGGATCTGGCCACCCTGATTCTTCGGATTCTTTTTGAGATGGGGGTGGGAGTGTATCTGACAGCTCAGCCTTGTAAATCGTAGCGCCCCGAAGTTTGCAGAGGCAAAGCTCTGTTATTGTGACTTGGATCACAAAGAAGGCTGCGGATCTTTTCCTGATCTTACACTTGCAGCCTCTCACTGAGAAATGGGATCATTTGCATAATTCTGCACCTACCCTCTGAGGTAGGCATGTGAGAAGGTGCCATTCCCAGGCTGTGCAGAGCTGGCACTACCCAGGGCTCTCTCTACTCCTGCTCTGAGAGTCATTTGCATAGTTCATCATCTTTTCCCTGAAAGCAAACAGGAGACAGTTCCAGGCCTAGAAGGGCTGCTCTAGCTCCAAAGACAAGCTGGGAATGTCTGTTTGCAGAGCCTAAGGAGCCAGTTTTAACAGGACACAATGAGTCAGTGACAGTGGGCAGCCCGGGGTTTCCTTTGTTACTCATATTCAGCGACTTCTCTTAAAGATACTCTGTGTTTCTGGGCAGTTGTGTGACCCATGTGGTGGTCAGCCTGCAGGAAAATGTCAGAGTTGTGGAAGAGAGCAAAGGAGTGCCCGTGAGTGAGTGAGTGCTCTCAAGGTAGCTTCTGGCAGTACAGTACAATAATCAAGAGCCTACTGAACTCCCCAGGCTGTCAGAAGCTGATGGCAAAAAAAAAAAAAAAAAAAAAAAAAAAAAGGAAAAAAAAAACCACACACAAAAACAAACAAAAAAAATGGAAAGGAGGGAGGAGCCTTACAAAGTGGGGTGTCTGGGTGTTCTGGATTGCCTGTTAAAGAGGAAATGAGATGAGGCCACCCCAAATTTGACCTGTGTGACTGTGTGCAGCAACCTCTGAGGAAGCCATTGGATGTCATCCCCACAGCTCCCCCAGCCTGCCCTGGAGCTAGCTTCCCAGGAGCCCCACACAGCTGTCTCCCCAAAGCCCACTGAGGGTCACTGGAGTCTTGCCTACAGTAGACATGGGCCCGCAACGTGGCTTTGCTGTGACCTGGAAGGTCTAGTCAGGCTTCCCATACAAATCTGGCCCTTAGAATGGCAAACTCAACTTCTCTGAAGACTAAAACAAAACATTTCCTCCACCCACCCACTCTCCCCCACCCCTCCGCCTCCCACCCTGCAACTGCACCCCTTATAAAACTTAGCAGCAAACATTTAGCTCTCTGAGGCTGGTGACTATAGGAGAGAGAAATAGCCTGGCGTGATTCCTCTGCTTGTTAAAAGCCTGTGACTTCTTTTGGAAGATCTGATAGAGAAGGAATGGGCTATTTGGGTGTATTGGGAGGAGAGGAATCTAGCCAGCATCGTTAAGGGAAAGAAAGACCCTATACTGACTGTAGAAACATTCAGATCTCAAGACTGTGTGTGTGTTCATTTAGCTTAACGTGGAAGCTGTTTTCTCATTAACTGGCTGGAGCAGGGGTACATTTGGCTTCTATACCCATTGGATAAGCACCTTGTCTGTAAGTGTGGGAGACGAGAGATGGAGTGCTTCCCACAAGAAGTCTGGAATGATCTTGGGAGCTTTGGAGCTCCCGGGTGATCCTATCTGGTTAGTCCTGTTGATTGCTTAGAGAGAATTAACCTCGGGCAAATTCTCACCCGATGGGGTGGCGTAGCCCCCCAAGGGCAGTGCTTGCTAAGTTCCAGGAGCATGCTTATCTCCAGATCTCCACAAGGTTTTCTTCCATAGCACTCTCCTACAGGATGCCGAAGCATCCTCAGTAAGGAAAAGAGAGCAGTGCAGAGTAAGCAGGGAACAGCTAGCTAGCTGGGATCCTGAACAAGGTGAAGAAGGTGTGGTGAGGTGGTCCAGTCAACTGGTTTATCTTTGGAGAACAGCAAGCTTGGTGTCGATAGCCAGGTCTTTCTCTTTGCTGTAACATCTGCACCTGTAGAATGGGATGCATGGCTACCTTACAGGTTGCTATTTGGAGTGTCTGGAGTGATGCCATAGCCCTTTGAGCTCTTGCTGAGGAGCAAATTTATTGGATGCACGGCTACCTTACGGGATGCTATTTGGAGTATCTAGGTAATGCCATAGCCCTTTGAGCTCTTGCTGAGGAGTAAATTTACTGAGGTCTATGGGAGCAAATGGGGCTTTTATATTTATTTTCAGAAGCAGTGAGCTGCTTTGACAAAGTGACTACCTGTCTCCAGGGTACGATAGGCAAAACTTCTCTCATATTCTGCCCAGTCTCTCCTAGGCCAGGACTGTGGAGTCAGGCATTTCTGTCTTCTGTTTCCAACTTGGCATGTGGCACCCTGCTTTGTTTACCTCAGCACAGAACTGAATGGTGTAGATTAAGCAAGAGGAGGGGGCAGAATTCCCGTGATGCCAAACATCCTGACAAGGTGCCCCTGCGGGGCAAGTCAGCACCACATCTCTCCCACTTTCAACAAGGTATCGGAAGCGTGGATAACAGTTTCCATTTCAGAGTCCTTGCCTCCTTCTCTTCCTCTGTAGTTTCTGTTCAAAACTTGCATGTCATTACCTATAAAGCCTCAATTCTACAGGTGGTACTACTTTGTAGTTCTTGGGCAGTGCCCCAGGCTCTGGACACCTCAGGGTCTGAAAGAATGTAGGAAATAGGTTCGGGCCCCTTCTCTCAAAATCTAAAACACTGTGTTTGGGGGGGGGCATTGAAATGGTGTGTGTGTGTGTGTGTGTGTGTGTGTGTGTGTGTGTGTGTGTGTACGTGCATGCCCATACTTGCATGTGTGGAGGCCAGTCATTGACATTGGGTGTCCCCATCTATGGCTGTATACTTAATAGTGAGTCGGGATCACTCACCAAACCTGTAGCTCACTGATGCTATCAAGACCCCAGGATCTTCCTGTTTCCATCTCCTGGTACTGAGATTACAGATGTGTACCATCGTGTTCAGCCTTTCAACGGGTGCTGGAGATCTGAACCCAGATCCTAACACTTGTGTGGCAAGCCTTTCCTAAGCACTTCTCTAAGGCCCTGGGATGTCTTTTATGCTCTCGATTTGAGAAAGTGGGGCAATGATTGTTCATCAGTTTCTGATAGAGCTGCCCAAGGAATATCAAAGCTATCAAAGGGCTTCTGGCAGCTGAGCACAGAGCCCAGAATAAAAGGACTATTCCCCTTTGGCGACTTTTCCTCCTTTACTTCCTTCTTCCTCATCTCCATTTTCATAATGGGCTCTTATTGCTAATGCACACATCTCTTAATCATTCCTAATCAGGCAACGATCTGCCTTCCAGGGATTTGATCTGGAACTCATCGCTGCCTCCTGCAAGACGGCAATCAGAAAGCCTGGCCCAAGATGAACTCGAACCTTATCGGCTCACAGTGCTCCAGACCATTTGACTGAACCCCGAGAGCCCAAAAATGTCTGCGTGCAGCGACTTTGTGGAGCACATCTGGAAACCCGGGTCTTGCAAGAACTGCTTCTGCTTGCGAAGTGATCATCAGCCAACAGCTGGCCATCCCAAGGCTAGAGCCAACAGCCTACCCGCTGGAACTCGCCTGCCTGCCAGGCCTGAGAATTGCCGCCTAGACGACGAAGGCGTGAATGGCTTGGCCTACTCAAAGCCCACCATTGCTGTAAAGCCCACCATGATGACTTCTGAGACCTCCGACTTGTGGACTGAAGCCAGCCTGAGCGCTGAAGTCCCAAAGGTGAGGCTGACTAACCCAGCTGGTATTTTTACAGGGGCTGTTCCTATTCTAACATATGGTGGCTGGCTGGCGGCCATGGAGGGCTGTTGGAGCAAGAATTCCTGTAGAATAGCTGCCTGTTGACTTGCCTCGAGGTTGCTACTCCCTGACAGCTGCTGTTTGGCTAGCTATTCCAACCATCTACCTTTCTATGTCTTCCTTTAGGCTAATATCTATTAGCCCAGCTACATCAGGGTTTTCCCCTGACTTGGAGACTTATAAAAGGGAACACAAAAACAAAGACAAACAGAAGCTTTAAACTATTGGCTGTGACTTTAGATATTTACGGAAGCGACAGCCATTGTACAGTGACTACCATCCACCCAGTACCCTTCCACGTGAGCCCCTGCATCACTGACTCATGACCAGTATTTTCATCGCCCCTGCACCCACTTCCCTTCCCCGTACATCGTAAAGATCATAAGCACATCTATTTCAAGGATAAAGACTTAAAAAATGTAACCACAATGCTTAGTCTCATCTAAAATATTAGCAGAAGTTCTTTATAATAATGCCTTGTCACAGCCGATGTTCACACTTGTAGCTTTTCTCCTTAATTTCTATGTGTATGCGTGTGCACAGGTGTATGGGGTGTGCGCATGCATGTACCTGTGTGTGTTCCCTTGGTCCGCCAGGTTCTCGCCCTCACTTGCTCTCGGCCTTTCTATTTGTTGTCTCTCTACTTCAAAAGATTTATTTATTTCTATCGTATGTGTATGAACACTTGGCTTGCATATGGGTGTACCGTGTGCAAAGGCCAGAAGAAGGTTGTAGATCCCCTGGAACTGGAATTCCAGATGGGTTCCTGAAACCATCAAACCTAGGTCCTCTGGGAAAACAAGTACTTTTAACTGCTAAGCCATCACGCCAGCCCCCTCTATTTTAGTTTTGAGAAACTCGCTGTTTCTCAGCCAATGAGCCCCCAGCATCTGTCTGCCTCTGTCCACTCCCCCATCCCTGGGGTTACAGATTTGTAACACCACACCCAGCCTCTTATGGGAAATTTTGGGGATCTATCTATCTATACATAGGACTTTTTGCCCACTGAGCCATCTCCCCAGCCCCCATACTTCCAGTTTTGACGTGTAGGTTTTGCCAGCTTTATCTAGGACCACAAAAAAACATTTATACCCCTAGAGGTTCAACCTTTCTTCTTCTCCCAAAAGAAGGTCTTAGGAAGGTATAATTATGGACAGGGTGTGTGGGCCAGGACTGCTGGAGGCTGCTGTCTGTGGACGTGTCTCTGAGACTATATGCCTGAGACATTCTAAGAACCCTTGTTCCATAATGACCTCTTCCAGTGTCCTGGATTTCCTCAGCCAGTGCGATACAGGGGCCAGGAAGGGTGTGTGAGTGCATGAGAAAACAAAGGTCAATTTTAACTCAAGAGAGGTTTATGTGAAGAGAGGCATTTCCTGAGGAGGCAGCAAACTACCCCTCCCCCAGGCAGGCGACACCCATTCACTCAGCCAATCTTGACACCTTCAACTTTCACCCATATAAGCCAGTGGCCCTTTGTATTCGGAATCCCCTGGGGTAAGGAGCCCCACCAAACCCTGCCATGAGGCTATCTGTACGAATGGGACCGGGTAAGAAGGAGAGGAAAGCAGAAAAGTCACTCTATTGACGGGGATGATTGACAGGTGCAATCAGCTCCCAGCTTTGCCTTATTGCCCTACTAGTCCAGCCACTTAAGTAGGTGGGAGCTGAGGTGACTGCCGGAAACTGGAAGAAAGGGCAGCTAGCTGTGTATGTGTGGCAAAGCTCAAAGGAGAACCTAGCAAAGAAGAGCCAGGGAGCCTGCACCCAGCTCAGAAGCCATCCCTTTGTCCCCTGGCCTGCACCGACTCATATGAGGTGCTTTTAAAAATCATATGGGGGTAGGGGTGTGGGGAGGAAGGCTGGAGTGATGGCTACACCCACATGTGTGCTCACAACAGATGATGACTCCAATTCCAGGAAGTCTGATGCCCTCTTCTGTCCTCCTTGGGTACCAGGCACGCACATGTAGCACTCAGAGATGCATGCAGCAAACGTAGAATAATAAAATATTTATTTTTAAAGAAGGAAAGACAAAAAGAAAAAATGTTATAGCTTGTTTCTTCGGGAATGTGCCGTAGCTGGATTATCCAGTAAGGAAGCATTAAACAAAATTTCAAACTATTTTCCATCCAGTGGAATTGTTTCGCCCAGCGCTTATGAGTCTTCACTTTTTCTGGGTTTGGTGCTGATTTTTGTTACATAACAGACGTGAGCCAAAGGCATTAGCGTCCCTGGGTGGGATGCATAGCTCAGCGTTTAGAAATAGAGACGCTTTCTGTGTGTCCAGTCGTGAAGGTGGGATGGCATTGCCATTGCTTGCCCACCCACTGTGATAGACCTGAGTGCTCGGATGGTCTTGTGTGCTGTCTGAGACAGGTGGTGACTTTTATCACTTGCCCCATACTTTGTTTCTCTTCTCCCTTCTCTGATAAAGTGTAACAAGTGTTTTTTGTTTTTTGTTTTTTTTTAACCCCTGGGGCTATTTAGGTCAATTGGAGACGAACCCCAGGCAAGCTCCTGCTCCCGAAACAGGAAGATGAGCCAATAGTTTACCTAGGCAGCTTCCGAGGACTGCAGAAGCCTGCAAGCCCTCTTGCCTGCACAGATGGCAACTCTCGTTGTCCCCCAGCCTATACCATGGTCGGACTGCATAACCTGGAGGCCCGCGTGGATAGGAACACTGCCTTTCAACCAGTGAGCTTCCAGGAAGAGAAGGCTGGGAGGGAAGAGCTGCCCTCAGCTCACGAGAGCTTTCGCCAGAAGCTGGCTGCCTTTGCAGGGATGACATCCAGCTGCCCCAAGGGCCCCAGGCCCTGCACTTCTCCACAGCCCCTGCGGGAATCCCTGCCCTCGGAGGATGACAGTGACCAAAGGTGCTCACCCTCAGGAGACAGCGAAGGTGGGGAGTACTGTTCCATTCTGGACTGTTGTCCAGAATCCAAAGATGCTGTGCATAGCACCGAGGGCTCTGGCAGACGTGGAGGGGACTGCTCACCCACGTGCAGGGAGCAGGGACCACGTACAAGACCAACAGAAGAGGAAAAACAGGGTCTGAGCTTCCCCAGAGAGTGCTGTGGTCAGGGATCCACAGCGAACCCGCCCCGCCTGGGCCCCAAGAAGCCATCCCTTAACTCTGAGGCCGCCAGCTCTTCCGATGGTCTGTCCTGTGGCAGCAGCCGCAGCGGGGCCAGCAGCCCCTTCGCTCCCCACCTTGAGAACGACTACTGCTCTCTTGTGAAGGAACCGGCCTCAGGGAAGCAGCAAGACCTCAGCGGCCACTTTCTCACCTCTGGCAAATGTGTGGGTCAAGCTGCGGAACTCCAGCCCGCCTCCCTTCTTAGGGACCCTGTGCAGCCTGAACCCATCTACGCCGAAAGCGCCAAGAGGAAGAAGGCAGCTCCGGGGCCTCCGAGGCCCGAGCCCAAGAAAGAGCAGGTCCCAGCTGGCCATAGCCAGGGCCAAGTATGGACAGGTGATACCTGGATTCAGAAGACACCCCCTAGCTGGAGCCAGGACAGGGAAGGCGCAAACCCTGCTCCTCAGGTGGCAACCACCATCACTGTCATCGCTGCTCACCCGGAAGAGGACCACAGGACTATTTATCTGAGCAGCCCTGACTCTGCCGTGGGGGTGCAGTGGCCACGTGGGCCTTCGAACCAGGACTTACAAGCCGGTGAAGAGGAGCCTTTGGTTGCGCAGGGGCTAACCTCAAGGGAGAGCCATCCACATAATGTGACTGAAAACACGGCCAAAGAGAAGCCTGCCATTCCCCCCAAACTGTCCAAAAGCAGCCCCGGAGGGTCCCCTGTGTCTCCCGCGCCCCCACTGACTGACCACAGCGACGGGAACACCGGTGGCAGCAGCGTCGGACCCCAACTTTTGTCTAGAGTCCCTGCTAACCTAACGTCTTCCTGCCACACCAATGGCGTTGCCACTGCTGGTGACTCTGCCAAGTGTCCCCCACCAGCCACCTCCTCTTCAGTCTTGGACCAGAGGCGGCCAAGATACCAGACTGGTGCTTGGAGCCGCCAGTGCCGGATAGAAGAGGAGGAGGAGGTGGGGCAGGAGTTGAGTCAAAGTTGGGGGAGAGAGTTGGAAAACGGTACCGCAGACCATTCAAACTCCTCTACCTGGCACCGTCTCCATCCCATCGATGGCACCTCTGGGCAGAACAGCAAAACTAACTCTGGGATGAGCAAATCGGCTTCCTTTGCGTTTGAGTTCCCAAAGGACAGAGGCAGATTGGAGGCATTCTCACCCCCTCCCCCACCTCCAAAGTCAAGGTGAGTACCCCGGGGCTGACATGGAAAGAGTCTTAAGAAAAAACACCTGTCTGTAGGGCCTTTCCCAGAAACCTTTGCATTTGCTGCCTCTCAGGAAAGCCTCGGGCCCATCCTCGAGTACTGCCTGTCAGGCACCAGTGTCTGCCCAAGGGCCATTGTGCACTATGTAAATTTCCCAGAGGCCCAGCTCAGCCTTGAGAAAGCAGGAACTCCTGTTTGGTGTGTGTGTGCTCTGCAAACAAACCTGGAAGCAGTGTGTGTGTGGTGGGGGACGACTGGCTATTTGAAATGAATCTTACAAAGCAAAGAAACACCAGGGGGGTTGGGGATACCAGCTCAGTGGCTGATGTAAGGCAGCAGAGTTGGTCTCTAGCTCCGTGAAAAGAAAAAGCTGGGATGGACAGATGTACAGTGACAAGAGCCCTGTGCTTAGCCTGAGTGAGGCCTGGGGTTGGATCCACCGCTTCCCCCGTGTCACAAAAGCAAACAAAACAGCCCTAGCAAATTGTTGCTCCTTTTGCTACATTCTTATAATCGACTCCCACATTCTTATAATCGTCAGCTCCCCAGATCTCTAAGTATCTCTTGCAGTGTTTTGGGGAAAATTCTGAAACTTCATCTGTTGCAACATAGACTAGAAGGCTAAAGGGGGTCATGCTACAGGGATTAGGCAGGTTAAAGCCAAGCATGTATGCAATAAACTATTACTGCCGTTTGGCCTTAACAGGGTTAGTTGTTTTTTTGTTTTTTTTTTAAGCTTTGCACATGGTTAAAGCACCTCTATTGTGGGTTTTGCAAGGGAGCAAGAGTACCACTTGCTGTCAGCATGCAGCTTTCTCCATTGCCTTGCTATTCTGCTAGGTTCATATGCCTTTCAAAGGCTCCAGGAAAATAGATGTCTTCTCTAAGCTATTGAACTGTGAATGGAATGTAAATTCCGGGGAATTTTTTTTTCCCCTTTTGGCGAAAGCAAAACTGATCTTGATCAAGAGAGGAGTGACCCGATATGACAAAAGGCCATGCTTCCCAAACGGTCTCTCTAGTCTTGCTGCAGACGGGGTTCTGTTTGAGAGGCAACCTCTGGGTCGCTGTCAGAACCGAGGGAATTGACCACAGAGAGAAGCCGCTGTAACAGTTGGCTTTGAACATCAAGGCTTTTTGGGCTGTGATGTGATCTAACAGAGCCTTGTTCTCATGACCACGGACGGCTCTGCCTGCTATTCCCTTGGCCACCCACCATGCAGTATTGACACCTTCCAGAGCCTTGGTGATTGTAGACTTTGTCTGGTCCCTCTGTTACAGTTTTAATTCCCTGAAGGCACGAATGATTCAGCAACCGCGTTTGCATTATAACAGGGAAAATGGATTTTTCAGGTGTTAGACATAATAGGTCATTTTATTCTTAGACTGGTCCCAGGAGAAACCAATCGCCAGCTATTGTCCATGGATGCCAAAAACGGATTGATTGCTGAAGAAATCTACATGAGGTTAAAGCTGTCCTTGGCAACTTAGCCAGAACTTGTAGTGCAGCTCCGAACCTTCTGGTGCACGCAGAACAGAGCAGGGTCTGAGAGAAAAACCCTACAGTTGTGCCTGTGTGACTCAGTCCTAGGTGCTGCTGGAGAACCAGAGTCAAGCTCTCAAAGCCAGCTCTCCGTTCTGTCTCGTCCTTAGGAGGAGAGCAAGCCACATGATGTCTCCTTGAGCCTCTTAGATGGGATGCTTACACTTGCCTAGTTCTATCTTTCAAGGTTATTTTTTTTTACGCTTACTTTTGTGGGCAGAGGGCAGTTTGCAGCAGCCAGTTCTCTCTCCTACCATATTAATTCCTGTAGGTGCTGTAGACTTGGCAGCGAGTGCCTTTCCTCACGGAACCGGATGAGGCTGCAACCCCATTATTGAAATGAAATGACCAGAATTCACTGAGGAGATTAATTAATATCTAGGCAAAAGGCACCACGGGTGTTAAGTGTGGACAGTTGCACCCCTATCTTGTAGGAATCAGTCCTGGGAATACCACCAAAGTCTTAGAGAAGTAACTAAAACTTCTCACTTAAGCATCATTTCTATGACTCTTGGTGAGATCTTGGTAACCATAGCAACACGACTCAGGAAGTGTTTTAAATTAGCATCTAGGATGAATCCAGAAACCCTTGGTCCAATCCATTACAACAGAACCTTTGGGTTAGATGCAGCTCAAGTAAGGTGGGAACCTCAGAGGTTATGGGTTCCATTTCTTCAAGGACAAACAAATAAGCAAAAAGAATCTCAAAACCATGGCATTCAAGAATAAGAGAAGCTACCTCACTTGGGGAAACAGCCTGTTTCCCTGTGCTGCTGGCATTGTCTTTTGACTCTTTACATATCCCTGTGAGTAGATCAAAGGCAGGCTTGGGGCCATAAACTGGCTTTGAATTCTGGAAATCAGCCCATGTGGAATTCTCTTAAGGAAGAGACTGCAAAGAACCCCGAAGTACTCTGATGTCAGAAGTCAAGTTGTCGGCGAATGAGAATGTCAGCGGCCCGCACAGCCCCAGCTGAGTCAGGGCTGAGTCCCACCAATCATGGGACACAGAGGTAATTAGGGAAGATGATATCAGTTTTCCAAGATGAAAATCTTGGAGCATCTTCAGGCAACATAGAAGAGTCATCTGATTTCCAGGGGCCAGACTGTCTCTAAACGATCAACTTCATCATGTGTGTTATGTGCGCTTAGCACCTAGACAAAGGTTGCTGCATGCAGGACTGCGTTTCGTTCTACTTTCATAGTGTGGAGAAACAGAAATGGATTCACCTGATTGCTTTCTGACCCCTATCCTGAGGAGGGTGGCTTGGCTTTGTAATGTCCTATATTGAGTGTTACAGTGAGTAGCTTATTGCTCTTATTTAACCTCTTGCTGTAACGTCTTGCAAGATGGGCTCTCTGAGCCTATTTAATGCGCCTTCCTTGTGCCTCCTCCTCATGGGATGGCGAGGCTGAATCTGGACTCTTTCTTATTCACTGCTGCCAAGGCAACTGCCTACATCCACAAACTCACACGGCTTAGGATGATGGACCTTACCTGGTTTCTGGGTCACCTTGTTCAAGACAGGATTACAAGATAAGGGTTGACAAGTACTGCTGGTTGTTGGCTAGGAAACCAAAAACTGCAGGCAAGAAGTGTGGGCTGTGCGTGCGTGCGTATGTGCATGCATGTGTGCACACTTCACCTTCAGGAGGCAGCTAAAGGAGAGCGGCAGGACCTGGGAAAGCAATTAACATGCCCAGAAATCCAGTTGCTTTGTGTCTTTTGTTTCTGGGCAGAGCCAAATCTAGTTTGACATGACTTACGAGTTTTGAGTGACACGGGCAGTAGATAGCCATTTGTCTCATTAGAGCAGCAGACAAGCAGTTCTCAAAGAAACCCCAAATTCGAACGATAGGCCCAGGGTCAGAGATGAACTTGATGGCGGAATCAGAAAACAGTTGGGCTTATGTTTGGTATGGTCTGGGTCAGGTAAGGTAAATAATGTAAGAAAAAGTTTCCCCACGGAAGTGGGCGATATTTTTGTTCTGCTGTTACCAATTTTCAATTTAACCCACTACATTGTACGCTGTTTTTTCTCTCTTTGGGGTGCCCAGAAATGAAGCTCTTCCTTGTTCAGTCACCTCCTGTGTTGGAGGGACAATGTCACCAGTAGAGTTCTTTCCATGCACAAAGGCTAGGGCATCTGTGCACTTTGCTAGTGGGAAGAGCTGACACGTCTTCATTGTGTGGTGTCCTCCCGAAACGTGGTCACACAGCACGATCCCCCAAGAATGGAAGGAGAGTGACTGAGATGGCCATTTATCTTCAGTGTCCATATCCAATCTGATTAAAGCTTCTAACACTTTATATCAGCCCCAGTCCATGTTGGAGCGAATCATAGGGACTGACACCAGGGCATAGGAAGTCTTGAGACTGCGTGGGCCTATCTGGGTGGCAATTTGAAGTCACTTTATGGTTAGGAAGCACTGTGTATAGAGAATCTTCTCTAGCTATGTGCAGCCTTTCTGGCCATGTTTAAATGAGAGGTGGAGTTGGGTTAGGGTGAACACATGCTGAGCACATTCTGTGGGAGAAACTGCACACTCTCTACACACAGCAGAACAAATGGAACAAGGCCCATGTGTCAACAGTGAAGACTATACTCTGCTACACCATAGGCAAGCCAGCAGTTGGCCTCTTCCCATGGGCTTGTAGACAGAATCTGGAAACGGGGAATTATATATTTTGCAGGCAGGAATTATTAAAATTAATTCCCCAAATTAATTCCTGTCTTTTAATCTTATAATGTTTTAACAATTGCTGACTTGATGGATATATATATATATATATATATATATATATATACATACATAGGTATGTATATCTGTGTGTATGTGTGTATATAATACAATCTTTAAAGGACTTCTATACAGTTTTGAGCATATGCCCATGACTATTCCTAGGAGTTAGAGATTCTTTAAATCACTGGATATCTACTAATGACCTACTTTTTATATTAGGCTGTGTGCAAGATGCTAAAAGCCCAGCAATAGGGTTTTTTCCCCTCTTGGGTTCTGAGGATTGCATCTGTGTGAATTCAATGAGCAGGTGTGCAGTGTGACCTCAGTGAGCAGGTGTGCAGTGTGACAACCAAAGGCTGTTCCCGGCTTTGACTGTCTTTGTTAAGACCTGTTCTCGTAGATCTGGGTTCTCGCCGCAGCCTGTGCTCTCTGTTCAGTAACAGAGCCATGAACTCAGTTCAGTGTGCACGAGTCATGAGTTATATGTCCTGTTGACTAATTTTTCCAGAA
Organism: Mus musculus; assembly: GCF_000001635.26. Taxonomy (NCBI): domain Eukaryota; kingdom Metazoa; phylum Chordata; class Mammalia; order Rodentia; family Muridae; genus Mus; species Mus musculus. The sequence goes on from NC_000074.6 coordinate 36,109,171, forward strand.
AAGCACCTACCTTCTTACTCAACGTGATGCTCAAGAGAAGTTGACAGAAGAAGCAAATAACTTGGAATATGAAGTGTTCTGAGCCTAAGTCCTGTGGTAGTCCTGTGCCCTGTTCATACCTCATTTCGTGATGGTAGCACAGTGTGCCTTGCATTACATTAAAACTTGGCCCACGTTTTCATCTCTTCAAGAGACTACATTCCCGAGAGTGCACAAGTTATGTCTCATGAGTTCTTGCTTAGAATTTCTATCACATCTTTTAGCAAAGAACCATATATAGTAGATATTCAGGGAGGAATTTTTTTTTAAATTATTATTAGGGGGATGGAGAGATGACTTCATAGTTAAGAGTGTTTATTGCGTTTGGAAAAGACCCAGGTTTAGTTCCCAGCATGCACCCCAACACTGTCTTCTGAGCACCATGCTCTTGATGTGCAGAGTACACACATGCACACACATGTGCACATAGCACAGAATAAATAAACATCCAAAAATTATTGCTGAGTATGATGTGTGTAGGTGCATGTGCCAGGCTGTGTGTGTAAAGGTCAGAGATAACTTCGTGGAGTCAGTTTCCCCTTCGGGTGGGTTCTGAGCATTGGGTTCAGGGCATGCAGATGCCCTTACATGCTGTATCATCTTGCCAGCCCAGAATAGTTAGTTAGTTAGGTTTTGTTCTTGTTTTTGTTTTTCGAGACAGGATTTCTCTGTGTAGCCCTGGCTGTCCTGGAACTCACTCTGTAGACCAGGCTGGCCTCAGACTCAGACATCCATCTGCTTGTGGCTCTGCCTCCCAAGTGCTGGGATTAAAGGACTGTGCTACCACCGCCCAGGCGGAATGTTTCGTTTTTAAGAAGGCCATAGCACACTATGGAGTAAGCAAGTTTCTCTCTAGCTTTTCACTGGGCACCCATTGTAATTCCCTGCCTGCCCCTGCTCAGTGGAACGTTGCCACCTTGAGTTGAATAAGCTGAGGTTAATAATTGTCCATGCTTCAAGGTGGGCAAACACGGTGGGGCTCCATGCATTCTTTCTTGGATTAATTACTCTCCAGTACTTGTACGTTTCAGTCTTGCAAGTGGCCTCTGCTACTTATTGCTACTTAGTTTTTTGGTTTGGTTTGGTTTGGTTTGGTTTTAAGCTGAGCAGTTGTGTGGAACCAATCCCCTCTTACCAGAAGAATTCTCTTTTCAGGTAGTAATCATCTAGAATTTTCCTCTGAGCAGCAAATTACAAGAATTCTAGGGTGATGTTGCTTCTCTGAGTAGAACTTTTTCATACTTTCTGAGAGAAGTCTGGAAACACAGACCGAAGCTAGATGACAGTCCTCAGTCTGCATCTAGTCGCCAAATGGACTTAGCTGCTGGGAAGTCCTGACTGCTTCCGAAGCGTGGAATTAACCAACTGGTAGGCAGCTCTCTGCTAGTGCCCCAAGGCATGCTATGGGAATTGTTGATTTGATTAGCTATAATTCGTTCTTTCACGGTTGAGAGATTAGCGGCAGACAGTCCTTGCTATCCTCTGTGCAGGCAACAACTACTACATTTCTGATCATAGACACCTTCAGGCGCTGTGTAGAAATCGGTGAGCATTTGCTTCTAGTGGCTGTAGACAGATCCCAAGCAATGTTTCATGTTAAGCGTGTGCTCGTGCTCTTCCTATGCAACTCTGTAAGATTCCCTACTTCAACGAGCTTATGCCCTGCGCGCTGGGTGACTTTTTCTGTGTGCTTTCCCAGAAGGCGGACTTTTGTCACAGTGGCTGGGTGACAAGGGAAACCTCCACATTAAAGGCTGTTTTCACAAAGAGATCTTTCCCTTTTGTTTATGTTTTATTTCTTTACAGTGTGTTTGGGTAGTGAATGCACATGTGTGCACGTATGTGTGCACGTACTTCGCTCTGTGAGCCTGCACACAGAGGCCAGAGTCCGAGGTCTACCTTAACCACTTCTCCACCTCAGTTTTTGAAGACAGGCTCTCTCACTGAACCCGGGGCTCATCATTTCTGCTAGGCTGGCTATCCAGCCTCCACATCCCACATACACACCATTCTACCTGTCTTCCCCAAGCAATGGTGTCACAGGCTTGTGCCACAGTGTCCAGTGGATCCTGGGATGCTGAGATCCCAAGCCAGGTTTTCATTCTTGGTCAGCAAACCTTACCAGTGATTCACCTCCTTAGTCCAGCAGCCTTCTCTTTCCCCTCAGGTATTGTTCTTTGGCAGGTTATTGTTTCTGTCACTGGCAAATGACTCCTTGACTTCCAGCAGTTTGGCTTTGAGCCATTTCATACCCGTTTGCCTAAGTGGTTTTGTTTTCGAGACAGGGATTGTGTAGCCCTGACTGTCCTGAAACAAGCTGTGTAGACCAGGCTGGCCTCATACTCACAGAGGTTCACCTACCTCTGCCTCCTGAGTGCTTGGATTAAAGGCATGTGCCACCATTGCCCGGCTGTTTTAAAACATGTTTAATACTCTCAAACCAAGATAGGGTGTCACTGTATGCTCCTGAATTGTGGGAAACCCATCAGGATGGCCTCTACCTTTGGGTGTTCCACGTAGGCAGTCAGGATTAATGGGAATAAAATACACTGCATGAATACGAGAATTGTTGATATCAGTAGACATGACAGTAAGTAACAGAAACTTGAAGAAAGTGAAGACGAGCCTAGAATTTTAGAACCAGTCATCATTTAAAATAGTTCATAACTAAAATGTATAGATCAAAGCAAAAGTAAGCTTTTGTGGCCCAGTGCCCACTATCAGGAGGGCAGGATCTTCTATGGCAGTTCAGGTCAGGTAGAGACTTTTCTAGCACTTTATGGGAGAACCTAGCCTGTGATAAAGGTTGCTGCGATTGATTAGTAATGTCTGCAGGGCATGCAGAGATGGAAGTTCTGACTCTGACACCTGTGCTAGCTATTTGAGAAATTGGCGTTAAAGCCTAAAATCGACCATCTAAGGTGCTAAAAGGCTGGCACTCAGTAACCAGTCTCTACATTAACTTAGGAGTTCAATACTTCCTTTATTTAGGGGATGGGGTCTGTTTTCTGTCTAGCCTAGAGTTCTGTAGTTGAGTGTTAGCAGAAAATGTAATTTCTGACTTCCAACTGGAATGTCAAGATGTTTTGCTTCTGCTCAGTGAGTGACTAGAATGATCTATGAACACTAACCTTTCGGAGCCCTGCTGGAGTAAATAACACTTATTACTAACTTACTACCTGTCTCTTAAGGTAGTCCTTCTCTTTATATATCTTAACTTTATTTTTCCAGTCTTTAAATCTTTAAGCAGCGTGTGTTCATCCCTCGCCTTGTTGGCTTTCTGCATCCAAAACTGGAGGGGGAGGGAACAGATATGGGAAATGTGTCAGAATCCTGTGGAGGGTTAATCTCACTGTGGAAATGAAATCTTATGAATTTGAACTAGATAAACAAATGCTGTGATTTTTCTAATACATACTGGTAATAAGATAGATCATCTTTTATGTAAAGATATTCAGCAGGGCAAAGGGCACATCTATAAGAGTTGATAGAAGAACAGGGCAGCTATGTGCCGATGTGTCACACTTACTTGGTATTACGGCTCGGGTAAAGAATGTCCCCGTGTATTTGAATGCTTTGTCCTCGGTCATTTCTGTGGGTGTAGCATTTAGGCGAAGTGAGATATCTCACCGAAGGAAATGTGTCACTGGCGGCTGGGCCTTGAGATTTATAGACCCATTCTATATTTCCTGTGCCCTGTGCCCTTTCTGCTTCCTGCCCCCTCTCTGCTCCTGACTGCCCATGAATATAACCAATTACCACTCGCTCCTGTTGCCACAGTTACCTGCTGCCGGACCCTGCCCACTGTGATGGACCGTATTGCAAACATGAGCCCAAGTAAGCCTGTCTTTCCAAGTATCTGCTCACACTGACAGGGAAAGCATCAACTCGCTTGACAGCCTTCATTCACAGTCAATTCCCTCCCTCCCTCCCTCCTTTCTTTCTTGCCTCTCTTTCTTTTGTGTATGTTTAGGGGGGATGTGCAAACACGCACCTGTGTATGCAGAAGCCAAAGGTCAACCTCATGAGTATTCCCTCTGAAAATCATACACCTTATGTTGTTTAAGACAAGATCTCTCACTGGGACCCGAGCCTTGCCAATTGGTCCAGGCTGGCTGGCCATAAGCCCCATGCATCTCCCTGTCACCATCGCCCCAGCCTGGGATCATCAATTGCCTCTAGCCCTAACATTTGATGTGGGTCTGCGTGCTTGCACAGAAAGCACTCCTCTGGCTAAGCTATCCCCGAGCCTCACTTACTATTTTTGTAAGTGTCTGTTATCTATCCCTGTCACCTCCAAAACTGACAATAGAGAAATTTTCTGTAAAGTCAATTCTAAGCATATATCCTTGATCCTTTGTGCATACTCCTCTCAAAGCATGTCCACATTCCCTACAAAAGTAAAGAAAGCCTGTGAGAGCCTTTCATGTATACACGAGGCCCTTATAGTTCAGGGCCTGAGTTGTCTTTTATATTGATGTTTATTCAATCCCTACACAATGAAGACTGGCTCTGAGTGGATCCTGGACTATTTATTGGTGGGGAAAGTGTGGATTGTTTCTTGGATGATTTTAGCAAACTAGTTTATCATAAGGAAAGTGTAGAGCTAAAGCCACACTAAAACCCTGCTTTCTGTCATTATACAAGAAGATGGCTGCAGGCAGAATAATCACAGTGTGAAAGAGGAAACCAGAAGGTCCCAGGACCCACTGAGAGTCAGGAGCTCTAGCACACATGTGTAATCCCAGCACTCCTGAGGTGAGATGGGAGGCAGAAACAGGCCACGAAATGCATGGAATGGCTAGCCCACTGTGCACAGTGAGCAAGAGACTGTCTCAGTCAAAGTACAAAGCCAGACTGAGACTGAAGGTTGGTCACAGGCCTCAACGTGCACATCACAGCATCCCTGCATCCATCCCCACCCCCCACAGACTCACACATACACGAGGGGAGGGTGGTGGAGGGAGAGAGGAAAGTCATGGCAATAGCAACAAACAGAAATGAAATTGAGAAACAGCAAGTTTGGCATACACCAGATTTATAAATCAGTTATTACCAAATTGTGGCAAAAAAAAAAAAAAAAAGGAGGGAAAAAAAGCTATCCATGTCTTCTGGTAAAATGATCTCGTAAAATTAACTATTAGAATGTAACATATCCACATAATCTTTATTTTTGAAAAATACACACGGGGATCAATAAAGGGACATACACAAGGGAAACCAGTGCAGCGTTGTTTATAGCAGCAGGAAGTTCGGACACTTTCAGGTATTCATCTCTTAGGAAGCAGCGACATGAAGTGCCATTTCAGATGAGGTGGAACTGCTTCATAGAAGCCAAAAGCAGTGAACTAAAAAAAAATGCACAAAACCGTGGACAGACATGACATGGAGTGAAATTACCGAAGGACCACAGACGCATTGCAAAATACAGTTAGTATAAACTAACGCAGGCACAAGGAAACTGTGGGACGTGTCATGTCTCTCTGGTTGCACATGCTAAGGAAGTACTCTATCACAAAACTACATGCCCAGCAGGCCTTTTTTAAAGCCGAAGACAGGGTTTCACTAAGTCATAGGCTGGTCTTGAACTTGTGGACCCTATGTCTTAGCTCTACCTTGCTGGGAGTACAGGTCTGTACCTCCAGGCCCAGCTTCCTTCTCCACCAAAAAGAAACTTGTCTCGTTAACTTTGTAGGTGATTTACTTTTTTTTTAAGCTGTGGTAAATTACACCCAGTATAGAGTTTGTAGTCTTAGCCATTTTTACATGCAAAGCAGTATAATAGCTATAGTCATTACCTCATATCCATAGGACACAGATTCAAGCACTACCCATGGGAACTAACCTTCCAAAACGCTCAGGTCTTTTATAAGGTAGCTTAGCATTTGCGTATGTCCTAGCCAAGTCCTCCCAGTTATCCTACAGCATCTCCAGAGTTATTTAAACAATCTGCACAGTGTAACTGACTTGTTGCTGTGCTGCATAACATGGAAATCAGTGATCAGAAACAAAATGTGAATATTTCCACCAGAAACCACTTTTAGTTCTAAGTACTGCCTCTCCCTGACCGGTTAGGACTGCAGAAACAGAACTTGTGGCTTGAGAGTTGCCTATGCACTCCTGAAGTTGTACAGTAGAACTCTTTTCATCTTGCAAACAACCGAGACTATACCCATCAAACAATAGCTCACCACTTTTCCCTCCGCACCCTGACAGCAACCATTCTATTTCCCGTCTCTGGTTCTGAGCTAGAGACTTCATGTAAGTGGGGTCAGGTGCTAGATGTCTTTTTGTGATGGGCTGTTCTGCTTGGCACAGCATCTTCAAGTTTCATCTGTGCTATGCTCTGATACAATGTCCTCTTGAGGCTTGGGAATCTGCTGTGTCCCATACTTTGTCCATTCATCTGTTAATGGACACTTGGATCGCTTCCGTCTTTGTAGCTATTGTGAATGGTGCTGCTTTGTGTGGGATCTCCTGTGCCCAGCCTTTGATTTTTTAGGGGAAGCCAGTACTTAGAATTGCTGAATCATTTTATATCTAGTTCAAAGAACAACTTTTTTTTAAGGAGCCACCACAACACAGTGATGTCCTGTAACTGCTGTCCCCCTATCATCCCCGCCAGTGGTAGCAAGAACTCAGATTTCCCCACAATGTGTAACTTCCCAGGATTGTTTGTTAGATTTTTATATAGTAGCTCTTACGAGTATTGGAGTAGAATCTTATTGTAATTGATTGGCATTTCTCTAATGATTAATCATGTAAAAAAAAACAAAAACAAAAACAAAAACCTATCATTCCCTGTGCTTTCTGGCTTTTCAAAATGTCTTTGGAGGAATGTCTATTTGGGGCCTTGCCGTTTTAAGCTTCTGTTGTTACTATTGTAGTTACTGGGTTATGTGCACTGCGTCTTGAATCCTTGTTAGAAGAGGTGTTTGCAAATGTATTTCTCCCAGCCTATGGGTGGCTTTTTCACTGCGTTGAGTGCATCCACTGATGTATGAAAGACTTTCACATATCACAGTCCAACTTAGAGGTTTCCTTTGTGTGCCCCTGGGTTCATTTCCCAGAAGTCATTGCCAAATGCAGTGTCATGAAGCTTTGCTTCTATTCCCTTCTGATGATGTGACTGTTTCGGGCTTTCCATTGAAGTCTTTGATCTGCGTTGGGCTAGTTTTCACTAGTTAAGGTCCAAACTCATCCAGTATTCTAGGATCACTTGTTGGAAAGACCGTCTGTTTCCATCAATGGACTTACCTACCCTGCTGAGTATTGTCTGCACATGTGTGTTCAAATAAGCTCCACTCTCTCCATTACCATGGTTTCATGATAAGCTTTTGAATTAAGAAATACAAGACTTCCAGTATGGTTCTACTTTGATGAGATCATTTTGTCTGTTTGTTGTGCCTCAAGAGTTCATATCAATCCTAGGGGGACATCTTTATGTTTTGAGGGGACCTAGTGTGAACTAATTGTGGCCCTAGATGCATGTTTGTAGGTTTTTCTAGAAAAGTCCGAGGCAGAGGCATGGATGTCATGTGTTTGGAGTAACCCAGATGGAGGAGGTTGTAGCCAAGGCTGCGGGGAAAGGAAATGGAGCTATTGAGGTAAGAGAGTGATGAGGAGTTGACCAGGGAGTGTAATTCTGATCCTTCTTGGATAACAGACTGGAACCAGCACTAAAGATGGGCAAGCAGGCCATCCTGTTAGTTTTGTTACAAGCAGCCTTCTAAGCTGAAAAGGAGGTGAGAGGAATAGAAATGGGGTCTACTATAAATACACACTGATTTTTAAAGAAAGTATAATGGGGTATGGGTACAGGGTCGGGAAAGTGGACTTGACCTATTTGTCAACCAAGAACAAGAGTACGAGAATCCTAAAACCAGACTCACCAAAACCAATAAATCGGTCATCTTCATGGACGGATTATTACAAGGATAGCGAGATTAAGACGAGAACCACAGTGACTCACACAGTGACGAGGTTACTACTGGCTTGGTTGAGTCAGCCACTGGAGGTATTTGCTTGCTCATGAAGACATGGTATGAGGAGGAAGAACTTGTCCTGGGAAGCCTGAGGTACTCGAAGGAGATTCTTTTCTGCAGTGATAGGATAAGAAGGGCTGTCCTTTCCCTAGGTTTTCCTACACTGAAAGCCAGGGAATGAGTCAAGTAACATGATTGGCTGGGGGCAATGAATCAAGTAACCTGATTGGGTGGGGCTGTGTTGGCATCTGGATCTGAAGCTAGACTATACATGATTCAAATGTTGAGCACACAGATTCAAAATGAAGTCTGCATTATGAGCAAATCTATTCTTTCTGGTTAACTTAGAGTAGTGTGCCATAAAGCATTGTCTTGGTTATATTTCTTTCTTGAGGTCCCTTAAATAGCCATAATGAAAACAGAAACATGGAGAGAACTCTCTAACCCTTCTGATTTTTCAGGGGCAAAAAAACCAGGTTGATTTACTGGAGGCTACTGATGTCATCATTCTGTTATCTATCCACCTGTCTATCCCATCATGTGGCTGACCATCCATCTAACTAGTATTTTCTCTATGAGTGGTGTTCTAGTTACTACTTATAAATACTAACCCCTGAGCCTTCCCAGCATTCTTAGAGACAACATTAATGTTTTACATTATAAATGGAAAGCTGAAACAGGGAAATTAAGCACATTTTTTTCCAGGACACAGCCAGCAATCTTGGGAAACCCACTGCTCGGGCTAAGCTACCACACTAGTGCCCTTTGAGGTGACTCGGAAATCCATTCAGGAGGTTAATCAGTTGCTTGGAAAGCTGTTCTCCTAAGGGCCCTGTCTATGTGCAGGGCAGGTCATGGGACAAGCCTTCTGTGACCGGCAGTTGCTTAGTGTTTAACTGTATTTGTCTCCTTTCCCCAACCACCGCTCTCAGGTGAACAGAAGTATAGAGCAGACTTTCCAGACTGTAGCTGGAACCTGTGTACTTAGAGGATCCAGCTAGCATCTTAACTTTGAGCCTGAGCTCCTGGTAGTGAGGAAGAGACTCTGTCCCCTAAACTTTGCACTGTCTCATAGTAATGTGTCAGGTGATGGACCCACAGTGGGTTTGCACATCAGTGACGTCAGAGCCCTAAAGTCCACTCTGTTCTTAAAGGTGCCATCAGTGGACATGGATTTGCTGGAGGACCCTCAGCATATGGATTTATATGGAGACACATTGAGTCTGTGGGTGATGACCCAGATGCAAAGTATAATAACTAGAACAACCAGTGGTGCTTCATCCAATACACTCACTCAGCAATACACAAAGACTTCTGTGGTCAAACACACAAGGCCTGTCTATAAACATCATGCAGTTGGTTATGCACAAAACACTGTCCCCTCATTCATCCTGTCCTGTCACCTTCTGTCTGGGGACAATGCAATGTCCCACAGCTTAAGGTCTTAGTCCCTGATTGCCTCCACCCTCATTCAGATCCTGATGACAAGCCCCTGGCTATTTACTTGAGCTTCCGACTGGGCTCCCATAATTCCTTCCTTGGGCTCCATTGATATGTTAAAGCAACTCTAGAAATAGATCCGTTTACAGGTTTATTATAAAGAGCTCCCAAAGGCTACTGATGGAAAGCAGGAGGAATGATAAATAGGCCAAAGGACATGGCCAGGGTGCAGAGTTTCTGTGTCCATTTTGATGTACCATTCCCAGGAAATAGATGTGTTCAGGCCTCCAGACGCTCCTTACGCTCCATCCCTGGGGTTTATAGATAGAGGATTTTATGGTGCAGACACAGTTGATTAAAGCCTTCCCTATTAGTGATTAATTTAACCTTCAGCCCCTCTCCACCCTCCGGAGCTTTGGAGATGGGCTAAAAGTCCAACTCCTTATTCCTGACGTGGTCATTCTCCCTGCATCCAACTTCCATCGTACAACTCCTCGAGGTGCAGTCAGCCATCAGCCGACTCACCAGTCTATAAAAAGATACTTAGCATTTTGGAGTCTAAATTTCAGGAGTCTGGTGGTAAGGAAACTAGAGCAAAGATTAAATATACATTTTACGCTATTACTGATTCTCTTGAATCAATTATGGCTTTCCTTCCACATTTTTAAAAGATTCGTTCTTACTTTTAAAATGAGGCTGTAAGGTTGTAACGTCTCTTGAGAATAGCGAGGGCATTCGTTCCACATGCAAATGAACAAGGCTGCATTGTGCGGATGTCATCTGACCACGGATGAAACCAATTTTCTATACTTATACATGCAAATAAGTGAGTGTGAAAGGTACCCCCAAAGCAGCCCGGTCCTTTGAGTACCTTTCAGTCCTTGGCACTTTCAAAATAACTCTTAGAACATCTTCACCAAGCAGCACGAATGGGGAGATAATCAAAAGCTCAAGGCCAACGTCAGTTAGGTAGCTTTTAGAGCTAGCTTGGAATACTCAAGACCCTGGTGTTTTGTTTTTTAATGCACCAAAGACAGTAACAGATTCTTTTTACATTTGTTACCAGCCTAATTGCTAATTTTTTGAGGAAAAAGACTATACAATGTATTGAAATGCAGGCTATTTTAAGACTATTGCATTTTGTAGATAAGAGAAAGTTTCCCTCCTTCAATCAAGAGTTGCCTGGCATTTCAGCCTCCGGCATGTTTTGCCACCAAGGATAATTCTGTCTTAAGGAGAGGGTGTCTTCTCCCAGATGCCAGGGAGATATTGAAACAGAGGCAGATAAACTGAATCAAGATATTTACTCTGTGTTCCAGCATGCCCTGCCTATGACTTAGCCCTGCAACCAGGGTCTGGTTTGGGTGTAGAAAAAAGCTTGTTTTACATGAAACAATTAAAATAATCTAACCAGGTTTATGCAGATATGGCCAGCCAGGTGATTCCCACAGTTCCATGTGAGTTCCAGAGAGAGGGGCTGCCTGAAGACTGGAATGTGGGGCAGGGGGTTGTAAGTAAGGGGAGCCAGTGCACACCTAAGGGTGGAAGGCTTGAAGGAGAAAGGAAAGCATTCCTCTCTGCCTGGACAGGGAGAAAGGAAGGAAGTGCTGGGCACTTTGGTGACCAGGAGAAGATGAATTTCATTTGAAAAATGAATCTATAAGGGGAAGGGGTAGTATATTGACCAAAATGGTGTACCTCTTTGTATAGGTGTGTGTGTATGTGTGTGTGTGTGTGTGTGTGTGTGTGTAGGTGGGGAGGGTTGTATTGTGAGGGTGTGGTTAGATGGAGATGGGGAGTGCATTGTGCAGACCAGGGGTCAGTACTGGGAACCTTCCTCTATTACTTTATTATTATTATTATTATTACTACTACTATTATTATTAATTATTATTACTTCGAGTCAGAGTTTCTTACTGAACCTGGGGCCTAGCTGCATTAGTTACATGTCTGTTGTTATGTTAAAACACCATGACCAAGGCAACCTAGAGAAAAAAGGGATTTATTTTAGCTTACGGTCCCATAAGGGTAGAGTCCATAGTGGCTGGTTTGGAAGCATGGGGCAGCGGGCCACAGGCGTGATGGCAGGAGTGGGCAGTGGAGGACTCTTATCTCGAAGCACAAGCATGCAGCAGAGAAAGCTAACTGGAAATGGCCTGCCTCCAGTGACATACTTCTGCAAACAAGGCCACACCTTCTAAACCTTTCCAAACCGCTTCACCCTCTGAGGATCAAGTGTTTATCTACGTTAGCGGGTCAGGGGGCATCTCTCAATAGAAGCACTGGCTTAACCATTCGCCTAGATCAGTGGTTCTCAACCTTCCTAAGGCTGCAATCCGTTAATACATTACTTAGTTTATATATTACTCCTTATGTTGTGGTGACCCCCCCACCATAAAACTATTAGGTTGCTAATTCATAACTATAATTTTGCTGCCGTCATGAATCATAATGTAAATATCTGATATGCCCCGAGGGGGGTTGTGACCTACAGAGAAAACCACTGAGTTAGGTGGTCTTCAAGCTCTGGAATCCACCTGCTTCCATTTGCCACTGCCCAGCATGGGGTTATAGACATATACCAGCCTACCCGACTTCTACCCTCTGGTGTTTTCTAATGTGTTTGTAGATATTAGAGGAGAATATTTCAAAATGAGCATGCCAAAGAAAGCCTGTGATTTGTTCTTCTGTCCCGTGCAAGTGACAGAAATATGGCAAGCAAGATAAAGAATCCCTGTGGGCACTCGGTGTAGGAGTCTGCATTCAGCTGTCGCAATGATAACATTGTTCTAGAAAGAGTCTGAGCCAGAATTGCAAGACGTTCTAACGTAACGACGTGGCTTGTGTTCTCCCTAAAATAGCTTGAGAAATATTTTCCTACCATTTGCAGGTTTGTCGAAGCACAGGGGTTATGCCGATCCCATTCATGGTTGCATCCTCCAGCAACACCCAGCACAGAGCAGGCAACGTGTGTGTGTGTGTGTGTGTGTGTGTGTGTGTGTTGTCAGGGATCTTAGAAATGCTACTGCAGATAGACAGCAAGGAGAATGTGTTGCAATTAACTCGGACATCTGAAAGAAACTCCAAAAGGGGTGTTTCTATCTACCAAGCAAATCTGAATGACTTAATTAATTTTCAGAGAGGGGGGGGCCTTAGTACTAGAAAGTAAGTAGAGAAACGTAATGTATTTTTAGAGCCGGCCAAAAAAGACAATTGGTGATTAAAGGCGCGGGTCAGAGGCAGAGCCGTCCCTGCTTTCCTGTGCTCCCTCAGGAAGTGCATTTTATAGAAAAGTCAGAGAGGAACTAAGGGAAGCGGAGCTGGGAGCTGGGGACTCACAGCAGTAGAAGAACGCACTCTGGACCACAGCTGGAGCTCCATGCTACCTGAAGTCACTGGCTGGCTTGAAGTCACTGGCCGGCCTGTCCCGGGGCTTGCCAGGCCACCCTGATGAGGATCACATCTCCGGCTGGGGGTTAGCATGGTAAGAGCTGTGTGTTCACTGGTCATTGAGGCATTAGCCGATGGCTCGAATCTGAAGCCAATGCTGAGTGGTTTTGAAAGGTGCGCAGAAATGTTTAAGAGGCTTCTACTTCTGGGACAGGAATGTTAGTCTTTTATAAGTTCTCTCATTAGGTCTTTGACATGTTATCACTAAACTTAAAGGGAGATGTGATCTATTCTAGCCATTTGGTGGTGTGTTTGTCAAAATTAAAGGAGTTTGCTTCAAACGCCAATACAGGGCTTATTTGTCTTTTCAAATGTGTAGCTACGGAGGCAGGAAGCTCTTGGCTAAGTGTGTAGGAAGTAAACTAAATCCAGCTGGGAGAATGAGTTCGCTTCCTCAGTCACACTGTGTACTGTGCTGTCACCAGGGGCGGCAATATGAAGCTGAAGATACGGCCTCATGCCACACACTGGCACATGGCCTCCGTGAAGGATTGCAGCCATTCTGAAAGCTCTCATTCCGGAGACTCTGAGGGTATTTTTAGATGAGGCCTGTCCCCATGAATGAGGAAGTCTGGCAGATGGCTCTTCCGGCTGATTTTTTTTTTAAGCTTTCTCCCAGCGTAGTGTAGAGATCACTCTTACAAAACTTCGCTCTCTCGGGACAATGGAGGGAAAAGCCATTCTGAAAGCACCCGGTAGCAGCTGCAGAGTGAGATGTGGTTGGGTGCCGTGCCACCGAGTTCTGCGTTTCTACACAGATCTGCCGTGACCTTGCACACAATGGACAGAGGGAGTTGGGAAAGGAAGTCTGAGCAAGAATAGGTCGTGTGTCACAGCACGGAGCAGACATCATGGGGCTTATTTCCCCCACCGAAGAGGAAAGACTAGTGTATGTGGGTTTTGTCCATTGAAGTTACTTCCTTAAGTCATGGGACGACAGATTTCATTTGATAGAGGGTTTGCACCAGCTTGGGGAATCAAAATCAAAACAAATCAAATTATCGTTATTAGTGGAGCCTTGTTATACATGGTTAACCCACGCCTGTTGGCGCTTGGCCTTACATCTGACAGAACACTCTGCTGAGGCTCACAAGCTACCTTTGGGATTTTAAGCTTTTTATTTTTTTTCTCAGAGAGTCTTAAGAAGTCTGTTGCACACACAGACCGAAGAATCAAAACCGTCTTGATTGTAAGACTGGGCTTTGATGGCAAGCTTGCCTTTCATTTTAAAATGTGATGTGGTTTGGCTCATCCCCTGATTAAAGTGGCAATCTTCAAAGAGGTCAGGTGGCCCAGGTTCCCAGGGTGCCAGCTGTTGATGCTCTTCTGGGAGCACCATCGCTTCTGGGAGTTGGATGCTCTTTTTTTGGTTTTGTTTGTTTGTTTGTTTGTTTGTTTGTTTGTTTTGATTGGATATTTCATTTATTTACATTTCAAATGCTATCCCTTTTCCCAGTTTCCCCTCTGCAAACCTCCTATCCCATTCCCCCCTTACCCTGCTCCTATGAGATGCTCCCTCATCCACCTACCCACTCCGTCCTCACCGCCCTAGCGTTCCTCTACACTGGGGGATCAAGCCCTTACAGAATCAAGGGCCTCCCCTCCCATTGATGCCAGAAAAGGCCCCTTCAGCTCCTTTAGTCCTTCCCCTCACTCCTCCCTTAGGGTTCCTGTGCTCAGTCCAATGGATGATTGTGAGCATCCACATCTGTATTGGTCAGGATCTGGCAGAGCCTCTCAGGAGACAGCTCTTGTCAGCAAGCACTTCTTGGCATCCAAAATAGTGTCTGGGTTTGGTGTCTGCATGTGGGATGGATCCCTAGGTGGGGCAGCCTCTGGATGACCTTTCCTTCAGTCCCTGCTCCACTCTTTGTCACTGTATTTCCTTTAGACAGGAGCAATTCTGGGTTAAAATTTTGGAGATGGATGGGTGGCCTCATCCCTCAACCCGGGAGACCATGTGTTACCTCTGGATATGGTCTCAACAGGTTCTCTTTCGCCTTTGTGGGGTATTTCAGCTAATGTCACCCCCGTGAGGTCCTGGGAGGCTCTTGCTTTCCTGGCATCTGGGACTTTCTGGTTGCCACCCCCAATTCCCTATCCTCCATTGCTACACACCACTGTTCAACTTCCTGATCCTCTGTACATCTCTTGAGAGCTTATTTGCAGCTGTGGGCATGAAACCCAGGGCTTCATATATGTGGGCAAGTGCTTTATCATGGGGTGGCATCCCTGCCAATCCTAACATTTTACTGTGTGTGTGTGTGTGTGTGTGTGTGTGTGTGTGTGTGTGTGTGTGTGTGTGTGTGGAGAGAGAGAGAGAGAAAGAGAGAGAGAGAGAGAGAAGAGAGAGGTATATCAGGAAGTATGTCCCCATTTATACTGAAGCACTCCTGAGGCCTCTTGAATTTGAATTACTGATTGGAACCTGAAGTTCCTGAGAATTAAAGACAGGGAAACAGCAGGCTAGTTTCAAGAAGCCACAGATTCTACCTCTGCCTCAGCTATGAACTTTTATCCAGTCTCCTCTTGGGTACCTCTGTTTTCTGTGCATGGGTGTGCATGTGAATAACAACAACAGCAATAACAATGTGCCGTGTGTCTATAGACTGAGACTCTAAAGAGGTGACTTCTCCCTTACATGGGCAGGATTCAGAAGGACTAACACCCAACCTCAGCCCAGATCTAACAAGCACGGCTTTCCATGCACTGATTCTCTCGAGGGGGAAGCAATTATCACAGAGCCTGTGGCTTCCTTGGGGAAGTGATGATGTCCCTCCAGGTCATACCAAGCTCTTCCTTCCATCCACGCTGTCGTGGGGTCCCCTCCACTTGCACGAGAAGTATTTGTTTTCCAGGCATCAAAGATTTCAAGCTGACAATGAAATTCTCATAATAATTAAACGGGTACTCGTGTATCTTCCCTGAGATTTTTTTTTTCATATATTAACATTTCATTGTTGTTTTTAGTTTGTTTGTGTGTTTTATTTACTTACGTGGTGTCGGGTTGGAATCTGGAACCTGGAGGTGGTGAAGCCCACTATCTGACCTACTCCCTCAGTCCTAGGTTTATCTTAGTCAAACCTGACTGATCCTGTGGAAGAGTCCTCTCTATCCATCCTTGATTCAGCTTTCCATTCCACCCAGTGCGCCGTTACTCTCTAAAGCCAGTGAGCATCATCCCACTCTCTTCGATGACTTTGAAGTATAAGTCTATTATAATGGGCTTTGAAGATGCCTGTAACTGGTACCACATTGTACCTGAGCCTTGATATAAACTGCTTTTAATCTTTAGCATCCTAAGATCATCCTGTTCACATCTTTGGCATCCGTGTTTTGTTCCATTAGAAGACTGTACCGAAATGTATGTGTTCCTTAATGGATGGAGAGTTCTGGTCTGCCTAAACATCCTTGTACATGAATGAGTTTCTCTGTACATTCTACAGGACCGTGGCTCTAGTTTAAAGTGCAGTTAGCATCTCTGCCCAGTGTGCTGTCAATATAAAATACATGGAAGATTTTATAGACTTGGGATGAAAAAAAAGTAAAGTAGCTCATTATTATTATTTTTTGTCCTAACTGGATATAGTGGTGGCATACCTGCAGCTTCAGCACTTGAGAGGCTGAGGTAGGAGGACTGACAAAGGTGAGATGCCAATCTGAGCCATATAGCAAGTGCCAGGCCAGAGGTATACAATTCCATGTCAACAGAAAAACATTTGATTACCTGTTGAAATGACAATCATTTGGTTTGTTACGCTGAAGTACAATACTAAACTCAGTAGCATGGGCCTTTTATGTTTTTAAATGTAACAACTAGAAAAATTCAAGTTACACGTATAGTTGGCATGATGTGTCTAGCTGGAGAAGTCTCCTCTAGAGAGAACAGGAGTCAGTTGCTGTTGCCTCCTAGGAAGAAAGTTGTATAGGAAGACATGGCCAGTCATTTTCATGGCTGTGGCTCGTTCCCCACCACTGCAGCAGAGTTGGGCAGTAACTGTTCAGATGGTCACGAAGCCTCAAGCCCTCACTGACTTGTGGTTCAAGGAAAACCATCTGTTGATCTGATTTCTAGACTAGCTTTGTAAAAACCAAGGCCCACACAGAAACTATTTACTATTTCACCAAACACACATAAACGTGCCCTCCAAACAAACGTTCACCAGGGCTCATTGTGTATATTTTCTGGTTATTTCTACTTGGATGAACTGAACTATTTGGCCAAGAAAACTTTTTTGTCCACTAGGATGATTTAGCCACCTGCTAGTGATTTTAATAATTAGCCTTTCATAACTGGATTTATAACTACTTTAATCAGTAGGCCTTAAGATGGACCCTGGATTAAATTTTCAGGATACATTGAAGCAGTGGTGGTGGTAGTGTGTGTGTATGTGTGTGTACACTAATCTATGGTCCTACAAACAGAGCAAGCAAATTCCCATTCTCCTACATCTTTAAACAACACCTGTTATTGCTAGTCTTCCTGGCTAAAGTGAGAGCTTGTTTTGTTTACAGTCTTTTTTTTCTTGGTGAGTTTGACCCTCTTTTTGTGTGTTGAGTGACTTCTTGGGTTTTCTTTTATGAATTGTTTGTTTATCTTGCCTTAAGATGTTTTTAAACATGTTGTATACAAGTGTATGGGTGTGTGTTCTTCATTGCACATGTTTGGAGGACAAAGGACAAGTTTTGGGAGTCGGTCCCTCTATCTTGTGAGTTCCTGGAATCCAACTTAGGCCTTCAGGCTTGGGTGTGCTCGCCTTTCCCCTCTGAGCCCTTCTGCAATCCTCAATTGCCTTTCAAAAAATACGGTCATTGGTGTTTTTCCTTGCCCTTCTTAGGACAGTCTGGATGCAATTTTTATGGGGTGTGGGGGTTGCAGAGCTGTAGCTTTTTCACCTTGGGATTCACGTTTTCACTGTGTGGTGCCTTCCATCACGGAGGTTGATATTTTAAACTTTTTTCACTGAAAATTATCCAAACTTTCATCTACATTTATTTTACTTTTCTTATTTAAGTCCTACCTACTTACCCAAGGTCAGAAACATTTTCATCATATCTCGGTTCCGTGATTATCAGAGCTCACTCTTTATTAATGTTACTATTATAAAAGTGACATCAGATAATTAAAAAAGAAAAAAGGACTCAATTCACTTTGTACTCCTAACTTAGCTTTTACAAAAAGAGAGGAAAGAGAAGTTGTAGGCTATACTTTAAATGAATATAAATATGAAATCCCTAAGTTGCATAGTAATAAAACTCAGCAATGAGTGATAAATTTATGTAAGCAATTTTATCATACGTAAATTTTTGTGAATAAAAGTGCCTGCCAGAGCCCACAACACGCTCATGTCTGGTGTTGATGCACTCTTGGACCTGATTTGTGTTGCAGCATCATTGTTGGTCCTGCTTCCTATTGAAGCATCCTTCATCCTGCTTTGTATTGTAGCAGCACCCTTGGTCCTGCTTCCTTACAGAGATCTGTCTAGAACACAAGAGCTCCATTTTCTTTCAGATTACGAATACTTGTGTGTGTGTCTGTGAGTGTGTGTCTGTCTGTGTGTGTGTGAGTGTGTGTGTGTGAGTGTGTGTGTGTGTGTGAGTGTGTGTGAGTGTGTGTCTGTGTGTCTGTGTGTGTGTGTGTGAGTGTGTGTGTGTGTGTTTCTGTGTGTGTGTGTGTGTGTGTGTGTGTCTGTGTGTGTGCAGGTACATGTGCCTATATACTCATGCAGAGTCTGAGGAGGGTGTAGGTAATGAGAATTTGAGCTTAATAACTCATGCCTATAGACCAAGTACACTTACCCACCAAACTATCTCCCTAGCCCCTGACTGCCTAAGTCTGGGGACTGGGAAAATCTAGGCAACACCTTGGAGCAGGATTGCTTTCGAGGCAGCTTCTGTCCTTCACTGAGTTGTCCTTCTCAAAGCTTCACCTTGTGACTTCTGAGAAAGACATTTGTATTTGAGTTCCATCGTGGTGACTGAATACTTGAGAAAACCAACTTGACGTGGGAAAGGTTCCAGACCATGATGATTTGGATCCATCAAGGAGAGTCTTTTCAGGCAAATGGGGGCTATCACCAACAGAGAACGATGAGGACTGACTGTGGCTCTGTCTTATTTCACGAAGACATGTCACGTGACAAGTGAATGCTCATGTGGCTCTTAAAAGGGGGGAAGGAAGAAGACCCATGACCTGGACAATCTACCAGGTATTGCGACACTGCCCTGAGGCCAGGGCTTTGTGCTCACAGTTGGTGCTCACATCTCTTAGATGATGGCAATTCTCTCCGAGGAACAGAACAAACCATTTCACAGGTGGTTTTGGCTTAATTAAGGATTAATTTAATTCTATTTAAGATCACTAGAAGTCTAGATAAATCTTAAATAGGCATTTTCTTGGGTCCAAGGTTCAATTTAGGACACTGAAGGCATGGTGCTGGGGTAGTGGGCAAAAAAAATGAACACCTGTGTTTTCAGCTCTAGTTTGCTATTCAGTCCAGGGCTTGTAAAAAAAAAATACATTCAATTTCTGCAGCTCTTTATACAGTCTCTGTCTGTCACTGGAAAGGGGACTGGATGATTCTGTTTCCTTTTTTTTTTCTTTTTAGTCACATTTTACCGAATACAGTAGATGACATAAATGGCAGATAGGATCAGATGTAAAGGCAGTTCCTCTCACAGTGGGACTTTGGTGCTTGTCTCAATTCATTGACTCTTTTCCTTGAGCCCCTCTCAGGAAATACTTATCATTTGTGTACATAAGATTTCATAAGAACCCCTATCCTTGCTCCCCCCAAATTATTTTTTTATAATGTCCTGGTGCTAGCCATCATTTAAGAGCATGGGAGGTCTATGATCCATCGTTGGGTCTCTGAATGGAAACCAACTGAACCCTGTCCATTGTCTGTTCCCTCTCCAGGCACCTGTTAAAAATGAACAAGAGCAGTTCTGACTTGGAAAAAGTGAGCCAGAGTTCTGCAGAAAGCCTCAGCCCGTCCTTCAGAGGGGCCCACGTCAGCTTCACCACGGGCTCCACAGATAGCCTAGCCTCGGACTCCAGGCCCTGCAGCGATGGAGGTAACAACCCCTGACAGACATGCTTATGTGTTACAGATTCTAATGGTCACCAGCATTTGGGAAGCCAGAGCTAGGCTTTCTGTGCTGGTGCCGCTTTGTCAGGAAGTAGATCCTACCCAAGTTTATTCCCTCGTGGCAAGCTACCTTATTATATCACCCTCCGTAATTAGAAGGGTACAGCCTTGGTTGCAGGGCAGGAGGAGGCTACAACCAAAGACATGTTGAGGGTTGACCAGATGGAGCTACTGATGAAGTGCTTGTTCTGTAAGCATGCAGGCCTGAATTTAGATTCTTAGCACTGGGCCCCAGAGATGCCAAGATTAGAGGATTCCTGCAGTTTGACTCCGTAAGCTGCAAGTTCATTTTGGAAACCTTTTCTCAAAAAAAATAAGATGCAGATAAGATTGAGGAAGACACATGATGTTAACCTCAGGCCGATACATGTGTATGAACACACACACACACACACACACACACACACACACATACACACACACAGCATGTTGGAAGGCTCCTGGTTCTCTGATTAACAAGTCAGCTATATATAGTTCTTTCTGTCCACCAGACTCCCTGGAACCTCAGATGTCTTGTTGTTTCATTTATATGCATTCACATGCATACGTACAGGTATATAATAGTCTTTGCATAAATGTTTGTTCATTAAAACATGAAGGCTTTGTAAGGCCATTGCCCACTCTTATGCCATATTAACCATTGAAGTGTAATATGCGGATATGTCCTGTTGGGCAGGCTCACCAAAAGGAGCTTGGGGTTTTGTGCACTTGTGGATTTTGGTGGTCACCGCTTGGGCATGCTCTGTGTGTTTCCTCTCCGGCTCTTGTCCTTGGCTGCCTTGGTATGATAGGGTTACACCCGCGCTGGCGTGACTTTCTCATTTTATGGAAGTACTTTCTCTCAAGGAACATTTTTGGAGTAAAGGACCCCACAACACATTTCTGCCAGCGAATGTGGGTTATATGTTTTCTAATGAGAAGCTCTGCTAGCTGTCACTCAAAAACAGGAAATGTATTCGTCGTGATTTGGAGGAACTGTAGCAAAGACAAGATTGTCTTTTTCTGCAGCTCTTCTGGACTCCTATCTCCTTCCTTTCCCATGCCACTGTGTGAAATTTCACTGAGGCGACTTATTTGCTGAAAGCCTGGGTCCCTGAGCCATGCCCCCATGCAGTCTGTCCAGCTCCGGTTCTCTCTCTTCGGGGCCATGGTCAGTTTTAAGAGTTTTAAGCACATACAATGCACCTCTCCCTCAGCCACCACAGAAACAGGCAGACTAAAGTGCCTCAGGGGAAACCACAATGTCTGTTCTCAGAGCTGGGAAAGATAAGGTTAAAACTTGCCTGACACATGGGTGGATGTGGGGAAGACCGGAAAAATCAGATTGCCTCAGAGTACAGAGCTTATAGAATTGAGGCACAGCGATTCTGAAGCTCGATTTTGAGAAGATGGAAAGTTCGGCTCCTGTCTGCAGTGTGATCAAACATGAGGATGAGGGAGGGGAGGAGCAAAGAATGTCCCTGGGTACTGAGACAAGGAGAGCGAAAGGCACGGGGGAGCGGTGCGCGCTGAGAAAAGGGAAGCCACCAGAGCTGCTATTCTGGGTGCAGGTGAGGGGAAATGGGCACCCTTTACTGGGGAGCTGGGCTTCATAGTGCAAGGCATTCAGGGCTGTGTGCAGAGATACACACAAGAGAGCCACCTGCACCTTGTGAGGACAGCGGTGGCACCTAATAAAGGTATTTTCTCATATTACTTTCTGAATAACATATATCAAAATGAATTTATTTTCGTGTTTGTCATGCACATATCAACTCTCCAGTGGATAAGAACCTCAAAATTTAGGTTCTACTTGTCAAGAAGGTGTGTTGACCCTTTGTAAACCAGCACACTTGCGCTCTCTCTCTCTCTCTCTCTCTCTCTCTCTCTGCCTAGCTTTTGAAATTGACAAGAAAAATTCTTCCTTTGGCTTCCCACCGTAGATATCAGGTCTACTTGCTTCTGGGCTCTTTGGTTTGGTTTGATTTGGTTTGGTTTGGATTGGTTCCTGGAACTGTAGACCAGGCTGGCCTGGCACTCACAGATCTGCCTACCTCAGCCTCCTGAGTGCTGGGATTAAAGGCATGCATCACCACAGCCTGTGCCTACCTCAGCCTCCTGAGTGCTGGGATTAAAGGCGTGCATCACCACAGCCTGATGCTTTCAGACTCTTACAGAACATTCATATTACAGGCCCACAAGTTCTTGTCTGCTTTTAGCGTGTAACTGAAATGCTTGAGCCTCTTGACTTTTTGACACAACAGGCACTGAGGCTGTGAATCAGAAGGGCCGAGCTCTCCATTCAAGCTGAAGTTATGTGAAATGAGAATTAGCATCAGCCTCACTGGTCAAAAGAAATCATTGGGTAATACATTTATCCGTAGCAAGAACTCACTGGTGAGATAGTGCCCATTTTCTGGGTGGTTCGCATCTGTGGTGCAGCCTAAGTTGAGGGGAAAAAAAAAAACATTCCAGAGCCTGCCACCACCTTGGTTTATGTAAATTTGCTAGGAATTTATCAAGGTCGATGGCCAAAATTAGAGATCTATCTGCTGTCTGGGTTTAATAGCAAAAGAAACATTTATATTGTATAAAAATATAAGGCCTGGCGGTGGCACGGGCCTTTAATCTAACACTCAAAGCAGGCTGGTCTCCAAGTTCAAGGCCAGCCTGGTCTACAGTGCTAGTTCCAGACAGCCAAGGCTATGCAGAGAAACCCTGTCTCAACCAACTCCCCACAAGAGTATAGCTCAAACCTGTTACATTTTTAAAGTAGGAATTTATCCAAGTTTTAAGGTAACAAAATGGTATTTTGATATCATTGTAAGCTTGTCCCACTTTATACCTTTATTAGGGCTTATCACTCTCCTAGTGCACCTGTTATGACATTTTGTCTGAGGGCACAGCTTGTTAAGCAGAGAGTTTCTGTATAGAATGCCAAAGCCAGCTTAGCGGTTGTTTGGATGGTGCGTGGTTCTGGAGGAACAAACGGTACCGTTAGGGTGGATCTGTTGTGGAGAATGGGTGGGTGGTTATGATGGGACATCATTGGCTGAATGGCCAGAGGACCCTTGTGGCTGCCTTGAAATATACACATCTAAAGCTGAGGAGGGTGGGACAGGCCTGCAGTCCTCGCCCTTGGGAAGAGGAGGCAGGAGCATCAGGACTGCTAAGGAATCTGCAGCAATGCGGTAATCGGGGCCAGCCTAGTCTACTAGAGTCCCGGACTCAAAACAACCACAAAATAACAAATAAAAACAGACTTCATGTCATATTAAGATCATTTCCATCTTTTACTTAGCAGAGTAATTCAAAAGAAAGAGGTTAGAATTTTCTGTTTAATGGAAGCCACCAGCATCAGCAACAGAACAGAGCAGAGAGCTCTAACCATGCCCTGGACATAGAGCCTCACCCAATACAAGAGCCAGAACGTCACCATTTTATAGCTAGGAAGTCAGAGTCAGAGGAATGTAACCAAATACTATGGCTTTAATAGGCTTGATTTTCCCCACAATAATGCCAGTAAATTAAAAAAAATACATACATGTGTGGGTGGGTGGGGGTCTGCTTACATACATGCTCTGCCAATCTCTTTATATACATGTTCTGCCACCCATTTGATAGCTATTTGCTATAAACTAAGCACTGGGTACAATGTCAGATGCTGAAGATCCAGAATAACTGCCCAGTCCCTTTCTTCACAGGGCACATGGCTAGTTCCACACATGCAATAGGGGCTGTGGGGAAAGTAAGCGAGGAAGGGGGTGGGGATGGATAGGAAGGCCTGTCAAGGAGAGACGGGAAGATTAGACTGCAGTTAGAGTGACTGACAGTCTGACCTCCAGCCAGCACTGGCTCCACTCTTGGACAATCTCCAATCAAAAATACGACAAAAAGAGGTTGTTTTCAAAGAGATCTGCAAAACGTACTCACAACTGTCTACCTGAATTTAATGTGTGTTTTATTAGACAGGCTTATTAGATCTCTAGGTTTGAATCCATAGGTTCAGTCCAATACATTATATAAGTAACTTGTCCCAGCATAGCATATGCTCCCAGCCCGTCAAGAACTGAGTTGGGGATTCTGTCCCAGAAGTTGCTAAGGCAGAGAGGTTTGTTCCAGAGGAAAATATACTGTTTCAATACCTCCAGTATCCCAGGCTACCCTGCCAGCAAAGAAGTACCATCTTAATCGGTTTTCTTTAAACGCTCCGATTAATGTATTTCATTACAGTTGTGTACCATTTAAGGTCTGACGTCAGTAAGCTCATCCGTACCCATGATTAAAGAGCAAACAATGTATAGAGGTCTGCAGCCAGGAGCCTCTCTCCTGACACCTCGTCTTGTGTTCACTGCCACTTTGAACATTTTTTCCCCCTGTCATTAAGAATCAAAGTGATAAAATTCAGTTGTCTACACTTTTGTACTTGAAGTCTTTCAAGTCAGAACCGTTAGCATACCTCTGTTTTTAAAGCTGCTCTCTCTATTTTTTTTCATTGTTAGCCACCAGTTAAATCTTTCTCTTGCCGGTGTATAATTAGGCTGTTTTGTTAGAAAATTAAAGAGGGATCCTGAGACACACATGGGGGAGATTTGGTTTACATATCTTATCTATGAGACGAATTCTTAAAAGAAGTAAAATCGGTGCACTAAAATTTGGATGCATTTTAAGTAATCATCAATTTGTCCTCTTTAAAAAAAAACAAAAAACAAAAAAGCAAAAAAACCTGCCAGCTTGCTCTTCTACCAACAGCACATGAAAAGTGATTTGAATGAGGTTTTGGTTTAACTACCTAAGAAGAAAATGCTCACTGGTGTGTGTCCCAGCACCGGGTTGAAAGATCCCAATCTCAGAGGCCCAGCTGGGCTGTTGGCTGGCAGAGGAGGCCCCAGGGACCTGTCTTTCAAACTGAGAACCTGCATCTTTCCCTCCACGCAAACCACACCGTGGCCTTGATTGTTGCTTTCCGGGATGATCGAGTGGTCTGGAGAGACTCCTCAACAATGCCACATCTTCTATCCGGCTGCAAAATGCTAATAGCATGCTTCCACTTCAAGCCACATTTATCTTCCTGGAAAAGCAAGGCATCCTTTAAAAAAAAAAAAAAGAGTAGTCCCGCCCAGCCTCTTTCTTTTTCCATGTGATTCTGAGCTGCTCCAGATTCTGGAATCAAAAGAGAAGCCCCACAGCTTCTCCTGAAAAATTGTGCAGCTGGAGAACGCCCGAGCCCCTCGCCTTCCTATCTGTTGGCAGAAACCTCCCAGACTGCCTCTTCCTAAATGGATGGTGCCTACACAGGTGGTTTGGCTGTTCTTTGCTCATCTCTAATGAGAGAATCAAACTTCTCTAGGGTCTGGGTTGAGGATTCTACGTCTGATTTGTTTCTAATGCGTTACACTTAGTAGGTGCTTAAGAAATACTAACCAAAGAGCGGGCAAATCTTTGTGGCCCTTTGCTCAGCTACATTAGGTTGGCAAGTGTCAATCCATAGAATATTGCAAGTTTACACGCGGCGTGCACACACATACGCACGCCTGCACGCGTGCAATGTAATTGGCTTTATAATTGGGGCAGTGGCTAACATAAAGGTGCAGAAGTTGGAGATCTCCGGAGGAACTGTGCCTTCTGTCTTCGTGCTTGCTCCAGCCTGGCTACAGGCAGATAATGGTACACAGAAGAGTGGCTCAAAACAGGGCTGACCACTTCCTCTGTGAGCCCTGCTCTCCCGACTGAAGAGACAGTGGAAGTACCTATTAAACTCCAGCAAGAAGAGAAGACTCTATCATAAGGTAGACCTCGTGCTACCACAATTTGAACCTTTGCCCTCTGTTCTGAGGAGGGAGCAACCTGTTTTCCCCTAACCATTGAAATACAGACTTTGCTTTCTAAATATAAAGATACCAAACTATTACACACTCTCCCATCCTCCCCCCCCCCAGCTTTGTGAGATTCACCCAGCATGATGATGATTTCCTCCAGAGGAGCTTTCTCTTGTCAGAAGTACAGGCACTAAAGGGATGCTGGGTATTTATCTCTGAGTATGCTTTACGTGGGAGTGAAGACTGGAAGGAACACTTGGGAAATGGCATTTGGAACCCTCTGTCTCAGTTCACACACAGCGTTACTCAGCTGGGAATTTAGCTCAATGTTAGAGAGCTTGCCTAGTTCCCACAAAATTTTCCCAGCATCCCCTGCTCTTCATTGTAAGCCAGAATCTGGAGACTTTGGTCCAATACCAGCAGACAGCCAGGATGTGGCAGAACTAGAACTTCGTGTGCCATTGAATTTGAGTCTTTCTGTCCATTGGCCAAAGCCATTCATGGGTTTTTTTTAGGTAGATTTTCCCTGACAGATGGTTTACCTGTGAACTATGAGAGCGTTTCAGTTGTCAGGGCATGTTTGTCTTCTTCTCGGTTTGGTGAGCGCAGCAGACCAAAGCAGCTACCGTGGATAGTGACTTAGGTAATGCAGCATCCAAAAGCTCTTTGCCCAGAGCAGCATTGAAGAAATGGTTCTCCAAGAAAGAATCAAGGACATGTCAGGGTCAGTCCCCTCTCACTCTGGAGTGACAGCTAGAAAAATCAGTTCCATGTAGAAGGTCACATCTTAACATCCATTTCAAAGTAGCATGAGTACATCCATCCTGGAGAGATTATAAGACCCTGAGGTGTCTATAGCTTACTGTAGGGCCTTCTCACCAACTGTGGTTCCCATACCTGCTTGCACAGATAGAGGCATGTGCACATGTGTGCTCATTTGTGTAAAGGTCAGAGAACAACCTCAAGTATCCTCCATGTTTTATTGCTGGTGATGGCTTTAAGGTTTAAGGAACAGTCTCATTGATCTGAAACTGACCAAGTAGCCTAGAAGGGCAAGCCCTCAGAAATCTGCCTGTCTCCCCTCCTCAACACTAATGGTGGAATTGCAAACGTTTCTCTTGACATGGGTTATGGGGCTCAAACTTGGATCTCTTTATCACTTAAGCTATCTCCCCAGGCCCATTTTTCTTTCAAAAATACGAAAATCTTTATGTGTGTATATAATGCCCAGTTGGATACAGGAAGTCTACTCTTGAAGGGAGCTACGTATCACTGATAAGTTTTGTGTGACTTCAGGCTTTCCCCTCTGCTGGGCCAGGAAGTGATTCGGGAACAATTCTGCGGTGCCCCTTGTTAACTGAAGCATCCTAGCACACATTCACACCATCTAAGATGTTAAACATATTTGACCAGCCTACATGCCAATCCTTGGTGCCATACGTGACTCAGAACGCCTAATACTTACCATATTTGCCCAAGCAGCTATAGCATCTAGATCCAGTCAAAACTGTCCACCAATTTAGTTCCTACAGGATTGTCATGGGGGCACAGTACAGGGTAGGGGGGTAGTCTTTCTCTCAGGTGCCTGAACACTGCTTCAGTGCAGGATCTCTAACTGGCATTTTGATACTTCTTGGAGATCAAAGGAATGCGTGTGAGATGGACTTGTTTTTAAAGAGTCCCTCCATTGTTCCTGATTAGACAGTTGACCAGTCTTCAGTGTAGGAACTAGAATTGGAGAGAGGCATGATGGGAACAAGTTAGCCATAGAGATTAAATTACACAAAGGTTTCTGGGATGACTGTCAGACAAAAAGCATGTTCAGAAAGGTTGAAATGGAGAGTTGCTAAAATTATAGATTTTAATGTAGTTTATTCCTGCCCTTTGCCCTCAATCCCTAGTAAAAGCATAAGGGGGCATGTTGGTGACATCCAGAGACTATAGGTGACAGTAAAGGTGAGGACATACTCCGTCAAGCTTAGGAAATCAGAACAAGGCTTATAAAGAACAGACAAGCCAAGACACGGACTGGTTAGCAGATCCACTGGCACCTCGGAAAGAGAGGGAAAGCAACCTTGACTCTGGGCACACTGCCTCTGACCCCAAAGGTACTGGTTTAGGCACGAGCCCAGTCTTCAGACGTCACTCTACCCCCAACCCTCACAGCCATTGCACTAGTGATAATGCATGGGCTGATTTTTGGTACCCGGAAGGCAATGTGATGAGGAAATGGATGTATCTAAAGCACTTGCCTTCTTGTTCCTGAACATAGGGACTCACTAGCAGAGGCCTTCTGGACTTGGGGAGCCTCATAGGCAGGTGGCCTTGCCCCTGACTTTTTTTTAGCCACTGCATGAGGAAACAACAGCCCTCTCTCCACTTCTGCTAGAATATAGAGGAAATGAATCACCTGTAAACTTTGTCCCCATTACCAACCCAGTCCGTGGAAGCAGAGCCACCTCCCTGGGAAGCATGAGAAAGGACACCTGAGGACTAGAGGTTTGTAGAGCTTGCTAAGGTCAGAGTCCAGTATAGTCTCCCTGCCTTGCACTGGCTGGTTCTGGAACACTGTCTGCTCTGATTGTGAGGGGAGAGTTCCTACACATGGAAAGCCTGCTAGTCCCTGCTGCTTTTTATTAACCCAAGCCTCCTGGGAGGAACATAGGTCATTCATTTAGCCTCGCTGCTAGGAACACCCACCACACACACACCCTCACTGAGCATCCCTGCCTTTAGCTAAGCAGGGCCAGGCGGGAAGGGCAGCTACCTTGATCCTGATAAACTAGGAAGCAAGAGCAGAAACCACTGCAGGCTGAAAGAGGGCAAGGAGGACAGTGTGCCACAGCCACCCACCCCCACGTCTACTGTTTATTTGGTTCTCTTTTTTATCTTGAGATAGGGCTTCATTGTAGCCCAAGCTAGCCTTGAACTTGATATGTGGCTGAAGATGGTTTTGAATTTCTGGTCCTTCTGATTTCTAAAATTTCTACATACTTGCCTTTTTCTAACATCACAGAGATATTTGTAAAAGCCCAAAGAACTACGCGCTAACACAAACAGGAACTATATACTACTAACACAGGGAGATTTGGACTAGAGAGATAGTACAATCATTAAAGTGTTTGCCCTGCTGTGCAGGCGTGAAGACATGAGACGCAGAACCCATGTTACACACACACACACACACACACACATGTGTGTGCTGATATCCTCTGTAATTCCTGTTGGAGAAACAGAGATAGGTTTGTCCCTGGAACTTGCTGACCAGCTTACTGGCCTAATGGGTGAACATTCCACCAGTTAAGAGACCCTTTCTGAAAAAGCAGGGTAAATGACACATGAGAAATGGCATTCAGAGTGGACCTTTGGCATCCACATCCATGCACACATGTGTGTCCTTGCACGTACACATACAAACACATCCACACGTCATGGGAAAACAGACATGAAAGATTGGTAGGAAGCATGTTCTTTTACCCTAGTAAATGATGCTTTCTTAAACCTGAATTTTTAAAAAAGTGAACTCGAGCTACGTGAAAAAATGCTCTTACAGCATTTTTCTTGAAGCCTTAGAGTCACCCCAGTGTCTTATCAAGAGATTGGGTAGTTAAAAAACGATGCTGACCTATGATAAGATATTACGACACTGCTATTTCAGAGGATGAAGTACATTAAATCTCTCCAAGATAGGGAAGAAAAGCTGCGTTCCAAAGAATGATTTGTTCCCATGCATGCAGATTTATTTGGGACATCAGGACCAGGCATGAGAGATTGCTGGCTGAGAAGTCCTCTGAAAGGACCTTAGTGCTAAGGGAGGGGCACAGGGAGACTTCACCGATGGTGTGGACCACTATTGCAGTTTGCAGTTTGTTTGCTGTGAGTATGCCATGTAAAGAAATAGAAAAGAATAGAAAGAAAGAAAGAAAGAAAGAAAGAAAGAAAGAAAGAAAGAAAGAAAGAAAGAAGGAAGGAAGGAAGGAAGGAAGGAAGGAAGGAAGGAAGGAAGGAAGGAAGGAAGGAAGGAAGGAAGGAAGGAAGGAAAGAAAAAAAGAAAGAAAGAAAGAAAGAAAGAAAGAAAGAAAGAAAGAAAGAAAGAAAGAAAGAAAGAAAGAAAGAAAGAAAGAAAGAAAGAAAGAAAGAAAGAAAGAAAGAAAGAAAGAAGGAAGGAAGGAAGGAAGGAAGGAAAGAAAGAGAAAAGATAAAATATTTTATTTATGATAAAATAAATTGTTTTGACCAGTTCCAAAATAATAATCCTGCAGCACTTGAGCCAGGGGCATTGATCTCCAGCCTGATGATTTCTGCTTTCCTTTTCTAGGTCCATCATATGAACCCACCCACTCACCCACCATCAGCGGGAAAAAGCTCTTCGCTCCCGTCCCTTTTCCATCAGGCTCCACAGAGGATGTGTCCCCTGGTGGTGGTCCTGCGCAGCCTCCTCCTCTGCCCCAGAAAAAGATAGTGAGCCGTGCCGCCTCTTCCCCTGATGGCTTCTTCTGGACCCAAGGTTCCCCTAAGCCACGGACGGCAAGTCCCAAGCTGAACCTAAGCCATTCAGAAACCAATGTTTGTGCCCATGACGAGCCTCCTTTTAACTGTTCCTTGAACTCTGGAAACCGTTCCCACCATGTCTTCTCCTCTTCTGAGCCTTTGGGGAAAGCTTTCAAAGGCAATGCTCCCTGGGCCCCAGCTCTGGGGCTGGCGAACAGCAAAGGCGGCTGTGGGAGCCCCAGTCTCCAGTGCAGAGCGGCCACCTCCACGTCATCATCCCAGCTCAGCGTGTCCAGCCAGGCCTCCTCCAGCAGCACCCAGCTTCAGCTGCACAGCCTGCTGAGTAGCATCAGCAGCAAGGAGGGCACCTATGCCAAGCTTGGGGGCCTCTACACACAATCCCTGGCCCGCCTAGTGACCAAGTGTGAAGATCTCTTCATGGGTGGCCAGAAAAAGGAACTGCGCTTCAATGAGAATTACTGGTCACTCTTCAAGCTGACGTGCAACAAACCTTGCTGTGACTCGGGGGATGCAATTTACTACTGTGCCACCTGCTCTGAGGACCCAGGCAGCATCTATGCTGTGAAAGTAGGTACTACCCTCCTTCCATTTGATGGTCTGGCCGGCTGGTTCTTCCCACCTCTCCAAGTTTTGGCGGGCTACTTAGCATGCTTGCCTTTATACTTGGTACTTGGTGATCTCACTCTCTGCCTGGCCCTGGGAAGTAGCGCCGTGAAATTCCTAGCATGAGTATAAAATATGGTCTGGGCACTCTTTAGGTTTGTGGTTCAGGTTGCCATGGGAAACAGCTTAGTGCAGCAGAGTTCATTCAAGTATTCAGGCAGTTTTTTTTTTTTTTAACTCTGTGTTAGGTATTTCACAAAGATAGGAAGATAGAGGTGTGAACGCGAGCTTCCTTGAGGAGCTTATAATCCAGTAGAAGAAATGGATAGTTAAGATGCCTGTTCATCAAGTGATGGAGGCAAGAGCATTAGACTCAGACATTGCCCTCAACAGTATAAGCAACAGGAAACATTTGCTCGGTATTTATACCGTTACCGTTAGATTCTTGGGTGGTGGTGGGTCTATGCCACTGCCGTGAATCTTACTTGAGATTTGTCTTTGAAGGAACGTGTGATACCACCAGACAAGGTGGCTGGGAGCTCTGATGAGCATGTTCAAGGGACCCGTGTACACTTAGAAGCCACCCTTCTGTAAAGAGGGTACAGGGTCAGCTACTAGGATGCTCCATGTAGTTAACAGATATCAAGATCACAGAAGACTTGAATCAGGTTATGGCCAAGAGAGGAGGCACTGGTAATGAGAAAATACTACCAGGCTTGGTGATCCCAGCTACCAAGCAGGCTACCTGGGCTACACAGTGAGTTCCAGGCCCCTCTGGATAAGTCAGCAAGACTCTTGTCTTACAAAGGAAGTGTGGGGTGGGCGGTTTGGGATGTAGCTCGGTAGTAAATCACTAGCTTAGTATAGGTGAGGCCCCTGCTGTAATCACCAATGCCACAGGAAATGAAGAGAGCAGAGGAAGGGAAGGAGGGGAAGAAGGCAGCTGTCCCAAGAGAGCTCCTAAGGTATTAGTCCTTCATTGCCACATCAGGTCGGAACCCAGAAGCTGCCTTCTGGGGAAGCTACATTTTGTGTCCCTTCACCATTTGAAGTCAAACGGTATAAAGGGCTCATTCTTTTTCTGTTGGGATGTCTGTGTCCAATATATTTGCTTCTTGACTTCTACCGAAGCCGTGTCCTAAAATACCCAGTATTTGACTTGCGAGTATGGCATGGTGAAAATGCATTGAGCACACTACCTAAGCTGCGGCTGCACCAGCAGCTCAGCCACCCTGGGGTCTCCCTTGTTTGCTGTTGTGATCACAAGTGTTTCTTACTGCCCCTGTGTGAAATCGGGGGCCATCTGGAAGGGAGAGGGTGATTGGAAAAAATCATCCGACCATGATGAACTGAACGCCCAGGTCACTGTGTGGAGTTTGTGAGAGGAGAAGGCAGACAGGAGTTTAGATGTTCCAGGAACGTGAGAACTTGGTGCGTGGCTCATCCGCCAGTCTTCTTCTCCTTGCTTCTGTCGTGTGCTCCTTGCCTCCTGGTGCTAAACCTGGAGGTCTCAGGCAATCTTGAAGGAACTTAATCCAAAGAAAGTGACGGGATTACGTGGTAAGAACCAAGAGGAGGGCCCAGCTCTGGGTTCAAACCTTGAGCAGAGACTCTTTACGTATCTATTAGTTATTGTGTCCAGTAGCTTGGAATCTAGAGCCAATTTTCCCCAATACACAACACATAGTTAGGCTTTCCCAGAAGATGATAGAAGCAAACACTACTCCTTATTACATTAGGAGTTTCCACCAGGAGAAAAACTTGAAAATAAGCTTTCGTCTCCAATAAAGAGGGTCCCAGAGGATGCCTAGTTGACTTTCCTGGAGAAGCCACATTCCACTGAATCATAGGGGGAAAAAAACGACGTTTGGAGAACAGCATCAAATACTCATGAAGCGATACTGTAATTAGAAAAGGCGTTATTGCTTTGTAAATGTGCCTGGTCTGGCGATGGGGAGAGATGGAGGAGCTGTGAGCCTCACTCGGCACGTGCAGCTGCTCTACTTCATTAGCGGTGCAGTCTAGACGGAATACAGTCATCTGAGAGCCCACAGGAGGGGGAGCTGGGCGCCTTCCCAGCCGCCTGTGTGTCCCTGGGCTCTGTTCGGCTATGCATGTTAAGCAGAGACCCGACACTGAAATCAAATGCAGTGTTGCTTCTGAGTCCCAGCGTACAATAGCAGATCTGCACCTGCTTGTGCCTGGCTCTGGGACCTCCCGTCACAGACTCACTGACCTACAATATCCAGGCACAAACTGGCTCTTATACACCAGCTCCACGAGTACGTGGCAGAAACAGAGAGAAATCATTAGTTCTTGTGGGTTTAGAAGCTGACTTTCAGCCATGTAGGGCCGCAGTTCATAGTTATGGGACCTGTGCTGTCTGAGCTTCTGGGCCTTTCTCCTTATTCACGCATCAACTGGACTCTTGAAGCTTAAGACAAGACAGAAGTTGGCACAAAGTCTGAAATTTCAGCCAAGCCCAAAGTCTTTGGAAAGTTCTGGAGCTCAAACCAAGGGCAGGGTCCCCTGCAATTGAGATGGGTAACTGCGGAGGGAGATAGAGATGGAGATCCTTGTCTGCATTCCTCATTCTGCATCTAAACTGGAGAAGGATCTTAATGCCCCACCCAGGCTTGGGAGGGGGCTGGGTGGCTGTTCCTGGGCCAACGCTCTTCAGTGGAGGGGGTGACAGTGCCTTGGGGTCTTTCTGAAGGCCCAGCTCACTGGTTTTGTAATACATCCAGCTCAGTTACTATTTACCCAGCTCCTTCATTTGCAGCTCTGTGCAAAGTGTCAGTGGCTCCGTTGGGGCTCTGGGCTCCTGTGTTTGTTGGGCCTGGAGCCTTTCATAGCTAGAAGAAAAGACAACCATGGAAACCCTTCCCAGGCCCTGCCAGGGCCTGGCCCAGACTCAGAGGTTGTAGAGAACTTGCAAACCAGTTCTGGATAGCTGTGCACCGCCACCAAATGGCTACATGGCAAAAATAGTCACCATAGCAACCTTGTCATTGCAGACTCACCATGGGCCAAGCCCAAAGCCATACCTGCCACGTTTAAGCTAAGTCCTGGGAGCCACCATAGCCCCAGTCAGAGCACAGAGAAAACAGAGCAAAAGATGCAGGCCACTGGCCATCAGCATTATGGCTTCCATATTTGTAACATAATCTGCCCACTGACAGGCATTTGTAACCCACAAATCAATACTCAGAACGCTTTCCCATCCTTTGTGGACATGCGCAGGGCAAGAAAACCTGGAGATGGCCTGGTGTGTGATTCCAGCTGATGGGGAATCAGGACATGCTCTGTGTATGCTTTCTGCTCAAACCAATTATCATTATTATTAATTATTATTCTATTTAGTATATGCAGAGCCTCTCTCTCTCAGATTTTGTGCTTTTCATTGTGGGTGTTGTCTGTGAGCTTGGTGTTTAACCCCCTCCATTCACAAGTGTAGTGTGCTCAAGGACTGTTAGTGTTCATAAGCTGGGAGCCAGAGTGAGCCTTGCATAGAAAATACAGGTTATCGTATGTTAGCTCTGAGTTCAGTGTCAGCAATGTAGATTAAATACGGCTCTATAAGCAGAGTGAGGACAAGGCAAAGTCACACAGACATCAGTTACTGAAAGAGCAGGAACACAGAAACCTTGCCCTGTCGTCACTGGAGCCTGGTCCCATATATGCTAGTTCCATATTTGAAGCTCCCGTATAGACACTTCAGATAAGAATCTCCCGTAACTTGTCAAAGGTTGCCGAGTTGATATTTAAAACTGGTCTGCTCTTTCCCACAGCCTATACATTTGACTTAAAGAACTCTTCTCAGGTTACTGGTCCGGTAACTAGTTTCAGATTATAAGGCCTCAGTTTCCCCTCTTAAACCATCTACTGCTTTGAGCTCTGTGGGATTTAAGGAGCTAATTTCGTGAAAGTCCCATAAGCAACACGGTGCCCCACACATGCGAGTCTCCAGTGTGTGTGTGTGTGTGTGTGTGTGTGTGTGTGTGTGTGTGTGTGTGTATGTGTGTATGAATAAAGAGATCCCAGCAACAATCCTCCACTTGTCTACTGAGGCCTTGACAGGCACTGACTAGTCTGCACATGAGTATTTATAGGCAAGGCTTTTGTGAGGGCGCATCCCCACGATTTTTCTTTCATTTCAAAGTGTTCCAAGCATCCCCACGATTTTCCTTTCATTTCAAAGTGTAAGCCAAAGAGATAGATGCCTCAGCCAGTTAAAACTTTTGCTGTACAAACCTGACAACATGCGTTGGAGCCCCAGAATCCACCATGGAGGGAGAGAACCGATTAGGGGAAGTTGTCCTTGGATACCCCTAACTCCACATCCACACTCTCACACCTCAGAGCCACCCCTCGTTAAGGATTCCAGACAAATGACATTTAAAAGCAGTGTGGCTGGGTATGCTGCAAGGAGACCTTGAGGCAAGGCACCCAGATTCCAAATCAGCTTTATTAATGCAACGAGAAGTGATTTCTGTCTGGGGCAGATAGACTTTTTTGAAATTTCAATTCTGCCTCCAAAATAGAGAAATGTATGCATTAGCATGTTACCCACTCCTTGGTTAGCTTTAAAAAACATATTTTTTTTCAAAGGTTGAATGCATTCTTCAGTGCAGAATTCCATGCAATGAGGTTTATATAGCTACAACAGAAACAAATGCCTGTGAATAGTATATGCAACCAAACTTTGCCGTGTGTGTGTGTGTGTGTGTGTGTGTGTGTGTGTGTGTGTGTGTGTGTCTTTCTGTCTCTATTTCAAAGAATCCACAACAGGCAGCATTGGTGGGCAGCATGGTGGTGGCTTGCACTGTCCTTCGTAAACAGCATCATGATCGGTCCTCAGCTGCTGGCATTTTATAATCCATAGATGGGAGGTACCTGTCTTCTCGTCTCTAAACCTGGGCAGCATTGCTTAAAATGCAGAGGATGAGAGACAGAGACGCACGGAGACCATCTTCAGTCCCTCCCTGTGTAATTACAAGGAAACTGGGGTCTAAGAGGATCTAAGGGACTGGTTTGACAGTCTCCAGTTGAGTTGGGCTCGCTGAGGAATATTAGCTTTCCCCTGGTGGCTCACCCTGTCAGTATGAGCAGAAGAGCTCATGGCTGATAGATCAAGAGATCGTGGCTGTGTGGATATCCCCGGGCACCTCCCACAGGGAAGTTTGAGATTACCCATCTTGTTTATTCCTGTTTTCAATTCTAAGGATGCCCTCCAGCCCCGTGGCTCCCTGTTCCCAGGGGAGCGCACTGTTTTCTTCCTGCTGCCAAGGCTCTCTCTGGCTTGGAGCAGAGCGCAGCTTCCTGCACCCATCTGCATGAGTCAGCCCTTGGGCCATTTCATATAGCAGGCATTACATGTTTACCTAAATCTAGGAAGCAAGGCAGTCTAAGAGAATATGGCCAAATCC
The DNA here is from genome assembly GCF_000001635.26 of Mus musculus. Classification (NCBI taxonomy): domain Eukaryota; kingdom Metazoa; phylum Chordata; class Mammalia; order Rodentia; family Muridae; genus Mus; species Mus musculus. Next base: position 36,145,578 of record NC_000074.6, read on the forward strand.
TAAAAGTGTAGGAATACCAATGGTCCCTAAAGTTCTCTGAGAGAGAAGGGGGGGTGGGGAGAGGGACAGGGACAGAGACAGAGACAGAGAGACAGAGACAGAGAAGAATATGCTGCCTAACCCTATATGTGGAACAACAATATGAACTAACCAGTACCCCCCAGAGCTCATGTCTCTAGCTGCATATGTAGCAGAAGATGGCCTAGTCGGCCATCATTGGGAAGAGAGGCCCCTTGGTCTTGCAAACTTTATATGCCTCAGTACAGGGGAATGCCAGGGCCAAGAAGTGGGACTGGGTAGGTAGGGAAGCAGGGCGGGAGGAGGGTATAGGGAACTTTTGGGATAGCATTTGAAATGTAAATAAAGAAAATATCTAATGAGAGAGAGAGAGAGAGAGAGAGAGAGAGAGAGAGAGAGAGAGAGAGAGAGAGAGAGAGAAAGAAAGAAAGAAAGAAAGAAAGAAAGAAAGAAAGAAAGAAAGAAAGAAAGAAAGAAAGAAAGAAAGGAAAATGCTGCTTAAACCGGAGTCTCAGGGATGCAGTATTTCCTCCATATTTTTCTAAGAATTGTATGCTTTAGCACTAACTCTTAAGTTCTTGTGCGCCGGTTTAAGTGATATTTAATGTATGATGTAAGGTAAGATATGCGGATGCCAACTATCCGGTCATTTGTTTCACAGAACCACAGGTCCCACTCCTAACCTCACTTTTCCTTCTCGCCACAGATCTGCAAAACCCCAGAACCCAAATCAGCCTCATACTGCAGCCCATCTGTGCCGGTGCATTTCAACATCCAGCAAGACTGCGGCCACTTTGTGGCCTCTGTGCCCTCCAGCATGCTTGCCTCCCCTGACACATCCAGCAAAGACACCGCGCCTGCCGTATCCCCACAGCCCCCTGCCCAGGAGCAGGACTGTGTGGTGGTCATCACCCGGGAGGTACCGCACCAGACTGCCTCCGACTTTGTGCGGGACTCTATGGCCAGCCACCGGGCGGAGCCTGAGGTTTACGAGCGCCGGGTGTGCTTCCTGCTTCTGCAGCTCTGCAACGGGCTGGAGCACCTGAAGGAACACGGGATCATCCACCGGGACCTGTGTCTGGAGAACCTGCTGCTGGCGCACTGTAACCCTCAGAGCTCCCCCGGGCCCTCTGCCACTCCTACCGTGCCCACCACCACATCCAGGTGCCCTTCTGCCGCGCCCGCAGCCACCACTGCCTGCCAGGGAGGGCCTGGTGAGAAGCAGCTGCCCAGGCTCATCATCAGCAACTTCCTGAAGGCCAAGCAAAAGCCAGGAGGCACCACCAACCTGCAACAGAAGAAGAGCCAGGCCCGGCTGGCTCCCGAGATCGTGTCTGCCTCCCAGTACCGCAAGTTTGATGAGTTCCAGACGGGCATCCTCATCTATGAGCTGCTCCACCAGCCCAACCCATTCGAGGTGCGAGCCCAGCTCCGGGAGCGCGACTACCGGCGGGAGGACTTACCCCCGCTGCCCACACTGTCCCTCTACTCTCCCGGCCTGCAGCAACTCGCCCATCTACTGCTTGAGGCTGATCCCATCAAGCGCATCCGCATAGGTGAAGCTAAGCGGGTGCTGCAGTGCTTGCTGTGGGGGCCACGGCGGGAGCTGGTGGAGCAGCCGTGCACGTCAGAGGAGGTACTGTGTAACACTCTGCACAACTGGATCGACATGAAGCGAGCACTGATGATGATGAAGTTTGCTGAGAAGGCGGTGGACCGAAGGCGGGGTGTGGAACTGGAGGACTGGCTTTGCTGCCAGTACTTGGCCTCGGCAGAGCCAGGGGCCCTCTTGCAGTCCCTGAAGCTCCTACAACTTCTCTGAGCCATTCCATCGCCACCGCCTTCCACGCCTGCCCCATGCCCTTGCCTTGCCTGCATCCGGATTACCCTGGGAAATGGTACAAATGACTGTTGTCCTTGGATGTAATATTTTATATATATACATATATAATATGAAAGACTGGGGATGTCATTTCACACACGCCAGCCTCCTCTCAGAGTCCACATTCCTCCACCACCGCCACCCCTGTGATTATGTACAGGTCTAGCTTCACACAAGGTTCTGAGGGCAGTTCCATCCCGACAGAACCAAGTTCGGACTCCTGCCTCACTAGCCCATTTTGGAGTCTCCTCGCCCTTTTGTCAAACTGTTATTTAAAAAAACAACTTCCAATAAAGAAAAAAGTCTTATATTAATTTGTTTTTATTGCGTCGCAAGCAACGCCCTTTAACCTCCAAGTGCTTGAGTGCACTAGAATCTTTGTTGAGTAGAATCTATTACGTACTGCAGAGGAGCGGACGATCTGGCACAGGCCCAGAACTTGCACTTGAATACGGTAGAGCAGTTCTTTCTGAAGCCTGGGTGTGTTGGTAGGAGGAAATGTTCTCTACTTCTCTTCCCACACATTAGGATTCTTGGGTGGGATGGGGGACGGGAGTTAAAGTTTAACCCTGCTGCTCTAGTCTCCAGTTTGCCTAAGCTCTCACCATTGTTCCCCTGAGAGACCTGGCTGGAAATCAAATCCACCTGTCTAGTTCAAAGGAAAGACCCCAAGACTGTCTGTCTTCTTGGAAAGCGTGTAGGCCATTGAAAAAAACAAACAAAAGCACTTGAGGAGGTGTTCGCCATTATTCCTCTGCAGCCAGAGGTGGAGAGTAGAACTTCCTGTTGCATCTGTTTCTTTCCTGCAGTTCCTGGGCTCATCTGTCAACCAGGGAGCTTGGGCACTGCTCTCTGGCAGCATCAACTTGTCCAGGCAAGAGAAGGAAGTGGGGGCGGGGCCAAATGGCAAGGAGTACACTTCCCTGCCAGACAAGACCAGTGCAAGACGGAGCACTGGTGGTCTAAATGTCAATAGGAGATCTCTATTTTAGATCCACTTGTGGATCCTTTGGTTTAAAAAGTCATTTAACAGCTGGCCATAGTAACCCCAGCACTTGAGAGGCTGAGGCAGGTGGATCTCTGTGAGTTCAAGACCAGCCTAGTCTACATAGCAAGTTCCAGGTCAGCCAGGGCTACCCAGTGAAACCCTGTCTTCAAAAACAAAACAAAACCCATCAAATTCATTTAACATATATCAGTACCTGCTTTCTACTGAAGCTAATATTTATTGTCATGCTAAAGGGGAGAGAAAGAAGAGAATTAAGAAGTGATAGATCTTTCCATATATACACCCAGAGATGACTCATTCAAAGAGAAGTATGTCCAAGGCCCTTGTATCTCTATCTGAAAATAACTTTTCAGCTACCGAACCCATTAGTTTCTCATTTCTTGTTAATGGCTATGAATTCTTTTTAAATACACACAAAGATCTTAATAGGTGTCACTGAGGACTTGGGGTGTGGTTAGCCACCAAACAAAAGTGTCCCTTTCTGCCCATTGACTTCACTCCCTTTGCACACCCCCATGACCTCTGACACCATGTGAGCACACCCATTCTTCCTCCACCAGTGAGGAAGGTAGCCCCGGGGACCTGTTTGCAATGTCATTTGCCACTTGAGAAAAGACACTGACTCAAACCAGCTCTCCCTCTGTCCACAGAAGGTGTCAGAACTTTGGGTGCAGAAATCACGATTCTCTGTAGAATCTATCTAAATTGGTGCAGTTGTATTTGTTCGATGCTGGGAAATTTTTTTTTCAGATAAAACCTCTGCCCTTGATTCTGTATCTTGCTTTTCTTGTCCTTTCTCTCTCAAAATAAATAAACAATGGAGAAGAAAGAAAAGAGCTTTCTGCCAGGAGACCGCAGAGTGAACTGAAAGCACACAGGTCTCTGGAGGCATATGTGTAATCTCTGGGTTAATTGTGCCTTTTTAATATGGCACCCACCTGGGGAGGGGGGTGGAGGACAAGTCGAATTTGTGAGAATGATGTTGGTAGCCAAAGGAAGGAAAAACAAAAGAGGGTGTGAAGAAGGAACCAACAACAATGAATCCTAGCTGGGAGGAGTGAGACCAATTAAACTTACTTTTGGACTGCTCACCAACCCCGCCTACAAGTAGAAAGTGCCTGATGGCAGAATTCTTTCTCCATTTTTGAGGAACTATTCACCAGGGAGAACGAACCTTTGCTTTGCTTTGGGGTCCAAAGGGAATTTGTCAAGGAGCCTTTGTTTGAAGACATTGAACAATATCCTAGTAGCTGTTTTGGAAAGGAAAGAAAGAAAAGGTGGGTTTTTTTTTTTCTAAAATAGGGCAATTTCTTTTTTTAATTGTTTTTAAGATTTATTTATTTTATTTATATGAGTACACTGTAGCTGTCTTCAGACACACTAGAAGAGGGTGTCAGATCCCATTACAGATGGTTGTGAGCCACCATGTGGTTGCTGGGAATTGAACTCACGACCTCTGGAAGAGCAGTCAGTACTCTTAACTGCTGAGCCATCTCTCCAGCCTCGTCTTTGACAAAATCTAAGTGTGTGCGGTTTAAACTCCTTCCCAGCAAGGGGCAGGTCTCTGGAGTAATTTTGACATACAGCTGCCAATAACAGTTTGGCAAATAACTTCTGCCAGGCTACATTCAGAGGGTCCATAAAAAGTGTTAAGTCAGACTTCACCTGGGTATGCTGTTTGGTCTACCAGGTAGCTCCTGCTCTAAATATACCAGAAACAACAGTTTTGTGTTGTAAGGCTGTAGGTCAGAAACTCGTAAGAAGAGTACTGTCAACTTAGAGAGTGTCTAGGCCAACGCATCTTCTGTGGCTGAGGGTGCAGCTTGCTGCAAGAGGCTGTTGGCTCTTGGCTCACTCACCCCAGTTTAAAAATAATAATAATAATACTGCAAAGCCCCCGTTTTTTAAAAACACTTCTACTGTGAGCATGCATCCCTCTTTCCTCTTGGCTTTAAAACTAGCTACTGGTATTTAAACTCATTTTCCTTCTCCAGTTTTGAGTCAGGTCACCCCCATATCCTTTGCACATACGTAATTTTGTTTCTGCCATTAATGGGCCTTTCCTAGTTTCGTGCTGAGAAGTGGAATTTTTATTCTTTGCCCAAATTCTTTCTGTGGGAGTTCCAACGCCTTACAGCTGAATCCTGAACACTCTTGCCAAAAGCAAGACAGGCACTTCAGGGTTGTTTGTTTACCATAACACATGGCTCAGCTTCAGATGTCCCAGGCTCTGCAGAGCTACAGCTACCACTTTATATAACACTTACTGTTTTTTTTTTTTTTAAGAGCCAAGGCTTGGAGAAAACCCGTGTGATGTACACATGCGCACAAAATATTGTGAAAATTTGGAAGAGGGAAGATACTTGTTACTTTAATGACTTCTCTGAAATCTGTGCTTTAGCCACGCTGCCAATAGGACTCTGGGGAGATGGCTCAGTAGACAAAGTACTTGCCCTGAAAATGTAAAGACCTGAATTTGGATCTCTACCAACCAGGTAAAAGCCAGGCAGGCCAGCGCACATTTGTAATGCCAGTGCTTGGTGGGGGAAGAAAGCCAACACCCAACGACCTGCTTGCCAGCCAATCTAGCTGAACTGGCAAGCTCCAGATTTTGTGACACACTGAGCCTTAGATGAAGACACCAAATGTCACCCACTAGCCACCACACATAAGCCCACAGGTGTGATTACACCCCAGTTCCACGCACCAAAACACACACACACACACACACACACACACAAGATAGTCAGTGAGCTCGCCAGGCTGTCCTCACTCTGCTGACATCTAAAAATCTTTCAAAATGTAAAGATAAATCTGATAGATCTCACTAAAGTTGTAGCTTTTAATGTTAATTTACTTGCTGCTTTTAATAGTGATGTGATATCATATATGTGTATACACACACACACACACAATGTGAATGGAATTGATCCCACAGCTGATCATGGACATCAGTCAGTCAGTTGGGAAAGTGCTTGTCACAGATGCATGAGGATTTGAGTTTAAGTCTCAGAATCCATACTAAAAAAAAAAATAAACATAAAAAGCTGGGCATATTGGAGAATCCGTCCTCATGATAGAGTAACATCATTCTTGTTCTTATATATGCTTGTGTGTGTACGTATATGTCAGGAAGCTTTTACAGTAGTAGGTTTCCATGTAGCCTTTTCAAACGCCTTTGTGGTAGTTATCCCTCACCATTTAGACACTATGTTCTAGCAAACACAAAGCCCAGTGCCAGGACCGGCCTACCTCTTTTTGAGTTGTTGGACAGTCGGGTCTCAAATACCTCCAAACAATACAGGCTGTTACGTTGGTCTTGGCTATCTCCCAGAATTGCACAGTAAGACCCTATTACTGAAACCATCCCAAACTTGCTTTGTAAAACACCTGTAGCTGTCCAGCAGCCATGGAGGAACTGGGTACACCTGAAAGGGTGTCTGGAAATGAAAAAGGATGGGCTGGGAGAGAGAAGGATGAAGCCAAGACAAAGGGTTTCAAGTTTAATTTTCAGCTCTGTGTTTATATAGGCAAAACTTACAGACCCATCCTTTGTTTCAGCTGGGTTGAGTTGCAAAGCAAACTCAGCAGGTGGTCAACTCCTCGAAGGCTCTGGTAGGGAAGGTAGGGAATTGCAAAGGCATCCAGGCCAGAGCCCGACTCCAGCCAGGTTGTAAAACCATTGGGGATTTGTTTAGCCTACTCAAGGCTGGGGGAAGGGCACGGTGGAGAAATCAAGTGCGAACTTCATTACTACTGGCTAGCTTTCAAGGTGCCTGAAGATGCTGTGGATGAAATAAGGGAAGGAAAGCCAAGGCAAGTCTTAGCCAGCTGGAAACCCTGCAAGCCACAATCTGGCCACTGGTCTGGCAAGTATGCCCACTGGTGCAGTAGTGGAATTAGTTTTAGCATAGTAACCAACCTGTTTCTGGTTGAATTTAAGGCCCACTCCATGAGATGGGACCAAAAGCTGGCACCATTTTTAGGGCCAAGAACCTGAGGCTAGACGGATCATGAGAGCTAGGGTAGAATCCTAGAATTGATTCTGCTCAAGGAACACAGTATTAAAACAACTCCTAATGACTTATTGCTATACCCATAGATTACTACATCTCTGTATCTCATCAGAGCCATGTCTGTTAGCAGTAGACAGCAATTAACTCAGAGACCCACAACTGGTCGGCATGCAGAGAATTAGAGATGCAGGGAGCTCAGCCCGAAAGGGGAGGCATCTACATCATACCTCCTCCTCTCGTTCCTAAGGAATCGTCACAGAAGAGGGAACGGAAAGTTGTAAGAGTCAGAGATGGTGGGTAACTACAAAGAAACAGTGTTTTCTGGTTTCTATAGGGAAGTCACGTATATAAACTCACAGTGGTGTGGCCTGTGTGAACTCAAGCCTGATACAAGCCCAGCATGGAGAGAGGAAGATAGTCAAGAAGTCCCACACCCAAGCTGAGGACCTACAGACACTGGATACCTGCTGGAAAGACAAGGGAGACACAGTTTTTTTTTTAAGGTAGTGAGAGACCCCTGGTAAGTCATCTACATTCCAGGACAGGCCCTACATCCAAGAGTATTGGAGCAACACAAATCAAACTCACTAATGTAAAGAGAAAGAGAGACAGACAGACAGACAGAGACAGAGAGCACAGAGGCAGAGGGTGTTAAATGGATAGGAGGTGGTGGTTAATCTGGTAGGAGTTGGGGGAAGGAGACGAATACGATGAAAAAGCCTTGCATGAAATTCTCAAAGATTTATTAAATATTACAAAAAGATGAAAACGAGCCATGATAGTGTGCATTTGTATTCCCAGTGCTAGGGATGTGATAAAATGCAGAACCTTGAAGCATGCTGGCCAACTTGATGAATTCCAGGCCAGTGAGAAGCCTTGTCTCAAGGTGGATAGCATCAAGGGAATGAAGTTGACCTCTGACCTCTACACACTCTACCACGTACACACACTGAGACACACAGATACCCACACATGCACGCACACACGCACATGCACACACGCACACGTATGTGCAAGCAAACCAAAAAATAATGAGACATTTGGGGCTAAGGATGGATGTCAAATTTAGCTTCTATCCTTTGTTCCAGTGCAAATTAATATAGGTAAAGGAGCTGCCGGTGTATAATAAAGTGTCATCCCAAGAATGGAACTTAAATCCCAGAAAGATGTGAGACGGAAGCTTGGTAGGATTCATGGTCCCAAGAAAAGGTTCCACATTAACGTATGACTGATTTCATCGATTCAGGTTTTAAAAGGGGGGGGGGGCTTCCTAGACACCACCTTGTCTTCTCAGAAGTCACCAGGGGTACAGACAGGTGGAATAAGTTGACCATGGAGGAGGGAAGTGAGAATCCAAGACTAAGAGACAAATGGGCTACATCCCCACGTGCTTATACCCAACCCCGCGACTGTCCACAGCCCTGCAAGGCCATTTGTGTCTGCCTGCCATTTCCTGGGACCGTAAACAGACTTGTCTGTCTCTACGGTTCCAACACGTCTACGAGAAAGCTATGCCTGTTCCCGTTTTACAACGTTGTGAGGAGTTCAGTTTCAATACTGGAAGTCCGTAGACTCCTTCAAGATCAAGGGACTCAGAGTTTGCCCCTCCGTGGCACTGAAGGTGGTGCTTCGGGTCGCGCATGCTCAGGAAGCCCTGTGCTATTCCTTAACCTAGAGCAGGGATCCTGGACTGAAACCGCCTGGGTTTTCCTAAAGGAATAATGGGGCGTTCTCTCCTCTCCTCTTCTCGTTGCTGGATTTTTAAAAAATCTGCTTTAAAAACCTAAAATAATGGATGTCAATGAATAATAGCCTCTTCCCACCATGCTTCCAACCCGTCCCTCCTTCCTCCTGTTCCTGGCCACTCTCAACAGTAGCCAAAATGGCCGGTCTCTGCTTTACTCTCCCTACGTCTTATTTGCACAGATGAGCCAGCCCTCCACAGCCGTGGCTTCTGCATGAACAAAAGCACCCAGCCACAGATTCTGAGTAATCATGAAAAAAGTTGCACCGGTACTGAACACACACTGACATTTTCTTGTCATTAGTCCCTAAACCAGGCTGTGCGACAACATTGTATTCGGCGTCCTATGCAGTCTAATATTGTATAAGGCATAAACGGGATTGTATAGGCTCTATGCAAATAGGATCCTGTTTTATATAAACCTTTTGAGCATCCAAGGATCGGGGCATTCTCAAGGGGATCTCAGGGCCATGGAGAGATAATTGCATTCAGCTCTCCTCCTGTCCCAGGATCCTAAATAGGAACAGTTCGGACAGAGCCATCTCTCCATTCTCTTAGAATAAGTCTCAGCACCTCTCCCAACCTTTGCAGGCTTGGACAGTCCCAGCTCAGCAAATCTTTTAAGTATCTCGTCTGGTCTTGCCTCTTGGGTTAGGTCTCAGGACAAGCCATTCTACTCTCTTCCCTCGGGAAATTAAAGATTGTTTTCTTCCCATACAGAAATCTTCCAGTATACCCTAAACCACAATTGGTGTTGGCAGCAGGCTCCTAAGCCCAGTGATAAAAATTCATCCTGAACCCAGTGTTAGCGCCTGGAGCAAACACTGCTAGTGTTTGCATTTGAACCTCCACTTCAAAAATCTGGCTTTGATCCTTGGCAGCAAACCCAACATGAAGACCACAGCCAGTTCTTAGGGGAAAATACTTGAGCATTCACTTTCAGGCTGGTGTCTAAGAAAGAATGGGGCTGTTTGAGCCTCCCCATGCTCTGACTTTTCACTGACTTCGCTGAGGTAATTTCTTTCCATGATTTTAGACCTTTGGTGAACACAGCAACAAGGACTCCACTCATCAAAATCATTTATGGAACTTGGACTTCTTACACACACACACACACACACACACACACACACACACACACACACACACAAAGCCTGGTGCTGTTAGTTCTGGCTGACGCTGCCTGTGAGTCATGGGATGGGCCGTTTCAAGCACCTGACTGAGTTCGGATAGAATGAAGCTGGCTAGCTGGGTGTGAAAATCAGTGGAGCGGTTCCCTGCGGAGACAGGAGTTGGAGATGGAGAGGGACAGGAGGCGGAGTGCACACAGCAAAGGGCACCAGCACAGAGCCCTTCTCCGCCAGCTGGGCTTGGCAGACTCCTCCCAGCTATGAATCACACATTTGATAGCAGCCAAGACCTGGGCCAGCTGCTGGGCTCTGGCTTATCACCCCACAGTCCCTTTTGTCTCAATTCTGAAAAGGCAATAGCCCACTGGGGACAGCATTGGAATGACAAAACCCCAGAGCATTGTTAAGGGGAGATGGAGGCCGTTGTGTCCTTTTGGTAGGCGAACCATTTCTAAGCAACACCCAGCTTGTAGTGTCCCTACAAAGGAGCTTTATACTGGGGCACAGGCCTGGGGGCAGGGTGTATTACTCTGCTGGGGGGTATTATCACATTCCAGGGGACAGCCCTGTGAGGTCTGGAATTTCTCTTTTGTGGACAGTTCTCTGAAGGGGCAAAAAAGGAGGCAGAGAGACACTTAATATTCCGAGTGTGGTGCTGTTAAGAGCATGCGGGAGCCCTGGGAAAGAATGCTACAATGTGTGGTGTCTGTGTGTCTGTAAGTGGATACCACTCCCTTTCGTGATCAGAAAATGATCTAACATTCACGTCGTCTGTCTAGCTTTCACTGGAGTACCCCTGCGGTCTGTGGACCAAAACAGGAATTCATTAATACAGGTGACCTACTATGGTTGTAGGAAAAGAGGTTTTACTCTGGTGTCTGATGTGAATACTGGAGAATTATGAATGACATAATAATAATTTCCTTGTTTACCTGCCTTCTCTGCTCCAGAAGACTTAAGCAAGTCTTGGTATTGGAGATATTATTCCACCTCCTTACAGCCTTTCTCTGCTTCGTGGAGAAATCTGTACAGGTAAGCTTGGAGTTTAATAAAAAAAATTAACGTTTACAAACGTTATCCATGTTAGATGGATAAAGAAGGGAGGGAGCATTTAAACCTAGAGTCTGGGTGGGTGCCTGACTTCCACTCTCTGCTCATCTAAGCGCCGATGTACCTACCACATATGTGATTCCGTCTCAGCCTTCCTTCCTTCAGCATTCAGTTCAATGACAGCTAACACCTCTTTCTCTCTCTGAATTCATCTCATTTCTGGATTATTCTTGATCTGGGAGACATATCCTTTTGTCTCACCATAAACAGAACATTTCACTAAGTAGACTGTAAGCCCTGACAGTGCGGTCAGGTCCTAAACAACGATCCCAGTTCCCTAGCCTCTTGCCTTGGACACAGTAGGTATTAAGTAAATGCTGCCTTTCTCATCATTATGACAGAAACAAGTCGAGGTGGGGGGAGATTTCTTTGGCTCACTGTTTCATAACAGCCTCAGTCTGGCACGAACGGAACAAAGGCACAGAAACTGTAGCTCCTCCTATGGCTACAGATCAACCAGGCCCAGAAACAGCATCAGGGGTGGCCTTCAAAGGCCCACTAGTGACTCACTTCTGCCAGCCAGGTTGCCCCTTCTAAGTCCCACAGGTTTCAAAGGGTTGAAAAAAAAAGAACTCATTGCTTAGTGTTACGGGAAATATTTTTAAAAATGCTCAAGGAGGGCATTCAGATTCAACCCAGAACAAATATGTTAGGACGGCTCTGACGGTCAAATGGTTACAGATGATAACTGATAAACAAATGATTCCCCACAAGCCATACCAGGTTTGCAGTGGACAGAGTGCCTTCGTGTGCTTTGTGTCCCTCAATCCCCCTTGGTCTGACAGCATCCCTACATGGTAGCGGGACAATGAGCCCCAGAGGAATTGAATTGCCAGAGAGTCCCATGGTAAGTGGTGAGGCTCAGCCAGAGATGAGGTCTTCCATAATCAGATCCAGCATCATCGTTGTTTCTGACAAGACAGCACACTCCTCAGGACCCACAGACCCCTGTCCTCATGCTAAAGTTGCTCCTTGTTTTTCTCGTCTTGGGCAGCTTCCACTGCAAGGATGACACTGTGACCCTAGCATTTAGGGAGTTAAGGCAGGAGGCTTGCTATGAGTTCAAAGCCAGTCTAGACTGAAGAGAAGACCCTATCTCAAAATAACAACCGAACATTAAGCTCAGATGAGATTTTATATTTTGTTAGGCATGTCGTGCCAACACCTATCTTTCTGAAGCAAACGGCACTGAGATGAACAAGAGAGATGACAGCATACCCAGGAAAGCTTCTTTCTGAAAGGAGAAAGTCCTGTTATACAGCCCAGGCTGGCCTTGAACTCATGATCTCCTGACTCAGCTCCTAAGCTGTTATGGAAAATATTAAATATTTTTACTATTTTTATTGTTAATATTTTATATTTTATTTTTAATATTTTATATTTTAAAATATTTTTTAATATTTCCTGTAACACTAAGCAATGAGAACATAGAAGTGCTGCACCATGCCCAGTTCACACGCTACTTTTATTAGAACCATTTTCGTTTTGTTTTGTTTTGTTTTGTTTTGTTTTGTTTTGTTTTGTTTTTCTAATGATTCTACTAACTTCACGGATGACCTTCCCTCTGGTACCTTGAAGAAACAAAGTTCTCTCTTGGACCGACTCCTCCACCGGAGCCCCTGTTCTGCCACTGTACCTTCTTCCTGTTCTGAGACCCTGTATAGCCTTGTGGGCTGGGTGAGATAGCTCAGCCCTGCCAGCCCCTGTATCAGTCTCTGCTTCTATATTTCCTTACACCCTTGGCAGCAAGCCTGAATTCAAACTGCCTCGATGCCACAGTCAGCTTCCTGAGCATCTCTGCTCTGCCCTCCCCCCCCCCCCCAGGCTTCTCTGTGTTCGACTCCAAGTAGGATGGGAGACCACGTGGTTTCTTTGCCCGGCATGTACGATATGCACAATTTTGCTGCCCACCAAACAGGCTATCTGAACAAAGAGGGGGGGGGGGAGAGAGAGAGAGAGAGAGAGAGAGAGAGAGAGAGATATCCTTGTGCTGTCTAAGCTGTCTGCTTTGTGATCTACACCATGAGATTTTTTTCCGCTGGAAATCTTAGTGTTATTACTATGCTGAACTTGCTGGATGCTCCTGGCTATGCTCAGACTGTCCCAACTCTCCTAAATATAACCATCCTGGTGCCACTAAACCTGGGTGAGTTCAGAATGCAGAACTTTACGCTGAGAGACATGCTGGACCAGACAGAGACAAAACCTTTAAATATTGTCATTTTAAAGGAATATTGTCATTTTAAATGACCGTTCCCAGTTCAAGAAAACAAAACCCATGTATGAGTTTCCCCAGATTTGGATTTGCATTAAAAGACACACTTTTATTTCTCGGCAGTGACTTGTGCTTTCTTTCAGAGCCCCTCACTGTTCGTTTTTACAAAAGGAATTTGGTTTTCTCTGGCTTCCTGGGACTCCCCGTGCCCTTAAACTGCAGTCGGCAGCGGAGTTCAGACTAACTGCTTTCGTTCCCATTTCTGGTCTTCAGGCCTGTCTGTCACAACGAGCTAAACCCAAACAAACCATTCCAGGGGCCCCCATAAAGCCACGTGAGAGCTATGACAGGAAGAGAGTGGTTTCAGAAACTACTTTGAAGGGACCAGAGTAATCTCTTTAGCCCAGAGCCCTGAAGATCCTGTTGCCAGAAGTACGGATATGATAGCTCAATTCCCCCGCACTCAAGCTTCTTCCTCCTCCTCCTCTTGCTTCCAAATAAATAGCTCTCTGGGGCAGTGATGTCTACATCAAAAGCCACTTGTCACTCAGTGGCCTTCCCAGATGGGAAAGTGTTTGTTTTGGCTGAGAATGACAATTTTCTCTGCATCCGGAGGTGGACTCTCTCGCAGGCCTAAGCAGGGTAAGGTTGCAGCTGCCAGTTCTTCCCAGCTGCCATCCCCCAGAAAGGTCAGAGGAAGTAAAGACAATGAAGGCCGGCTTCCCCAGAGCATGCGTGCATAGGCACAAACGCACGAACCTAGAACTGGAGACTCCCAAAACGGAGCAGAACCTGCTGGCTGAGAAGGCCTTTAATCTCATCTCTGGAGTCTAGTTAGCAACATCAGTGCTTGGCAAACTCTGAGATCTTGATAGAGGGTGAGTACACACATGGAGATCAGAGGACAATTTGTGGAGAGCCCTTGCTTGCCCATTTTGTTGCGGCAAGGTCTTGTTTCTGACACAGAGCAGGGTAGTACCCGACTAGCTGGTAGTTCACACGCTTCTAGATGATTCTCTTGTCTGCACCTCCCTTCTTGTTATAGGAGGAATGGGATAATGGATACCTGCCTCTACAATCAAGCTTTTAGGTCAGTTCTAGGAATTGAACTACAAACAACAGTAACAACAGACACCACTCGTGAGGTAAAATATCCAAATCTTAACTGTTTAACCACTTCGTGCATCCAGAAGACTCCTAAGGAAATGTATTTTCATTCATGTTTGTAGAACATGCCAACCCTGGAGGTCGTCATGTCTTGCCTGGAGATCGTCTTGCCAGTCACGCATCACAATGAGATGACTGTCTGATGTTCTCTGAGGCCTTAGCAGTTGTGGCTATTTTGGTTGATAAAGACTGTGGCTTTGTTTAGTTATTAAGAGCTGTAATAATCTTGGCAAGTTTTCTGAAATCCCTTTTGACACCCCTCAGACACTTTCAGTGGGGTACCACATGACCTCAGTATTCTTAGTGCAAAATACATTTGCCCATCCCACAGTTTATGGGTATCTGGATTTGGCAAAATGATTATGATTTCTATGCATTTATGTGACATATTTTCTTTTATTATTATCTTTAATTGAAAATTCCTACCATGTAATCTGATTATGGTTTTCCCTCCCCCATCTCCCGAACCATCTGACTCTCCCCCATCTCTCTCTCCCTCCCTTTGTTTTTCTCTAGAAAACAAACCAGAATAAGGACAGACAGACAGAAATATGGAAGGAAAGAAAAACATTGACAGAACACAAGAAACACACACATACAAACAAAATCCACAAAAACACGGAATCAGAAGATATAATATGCAAGAAAAAGACAACTAAGATAAAAGGTGCCCTAACAAAGCAATATGGAACGAACAAACAAACAAACAACAAATAAAAAATCAAGTTTTGTGTTTGTGTGTTCGCCATCTACTCCTGAGCATGGGGTGGGGGTGCCCTTAAATGTGCCTTATATATCTAGTGAGACTCCATTGAAGAAAATGAATTGTTATCGATCACTTCTGGGTTAGATCCATTTCCCTTCTCACTATTGGACTCTGTCTAGCTTGAAGCTGTGCAGACCCTATGCATGCCTCCATGCATTATTCTGTGTGTCCATGGCTTTTTCCTTTCAACTATCAGGTGACAGTCCATTGTATGAATGCAGCATAGTTTCCAGTGTTCATTCACTTTTTCTTTTTTAAGCTGGTAGACAAAAACAAATTGTGCCCATTACTTGGGTACCGTGAGTTATCTGATACATGTGCATATTGTGCTGGGATCAAATGACATTAAGGAAATGTATCTCATTAAACAGCCATTACTTCCTTATGGAGAAAGCATTTGAAATATTTTCTTGCAGCTTTTTGTTTTTTCCCTTTTGGAATAGTACATTGTATGTAACCTATCATCGATAGCAACAGTTACAGTCCTCATCATCTTTTGATGAACTCTGTGGCTTCCAGTTTAATGTTTCAATAGGTAAGATGGCCGGGAGCACTCACAGGGAGCACTCACACACACACACAAAGTTTAGTTAGATGTATGCCTTCTTTTCTCCTGGTAAACACATAACAGTAGATAGAATAGGCTTCCAGAGTGGGTGTTAACTGAGCTTTTTAGGGCTTGTGATCGTTTGTATATGCTTGGCCCAGGGAGTGGCACAATTAGAAGGTGTGGCCCTGTTGGAGTAGGTGTGTCACTGTGGGTGTGGGCTTTAAAACCCTCATTCTAGCTGCCTAGAAGCCAGTATTCTGCTCGCAGCCTTCAGATGAAGATGTAGAACTCTCAGCTCCTCTTGTACCATGCCTGCCTGGATGCTGCCATGTTCCCACCTTAATAATAACAGACTGGACCTCTGAACCTGTAACCCAGCACCAATTAAATGTTGTCCTTATAAGAGTTGCCTTGGTCATGGTGTCTGTTCACAGCAATAAAACCCTAGCTAAGACAGGGCTTTATAAAATACTGCATACTTGCATGCAGCATGTTAAAGTTGTTTTATTTTGTTTTGTTTTTTATTTTAACTTTATAAACCTTTATCTGTATTGGGTGTGTGGGTGAAAGGGGCCAATTTCTGGTGATCTATATAAGAAACAGTCATAGAAATGATACAAGCGTTTTCACTTTCCTGTTCCATATCACAAATCATTTTTGGTTTGGTTTGGTTTTTTCACAAATAACAGGTAAACTAATTTACCTTCCTAACCAAAGTTTTGTCTTACTGGTCTTCACACCTCCAAATTCTTTGTTCTTATTATCATTGGCCTCTGTTGTGACCCCCAGCTCTTCCATGAATGTCTTCGGGTAATAGGGAAAGAGGAAGCCAGGGAGGTAGTGAGCCAAGAACCTCAGACTGGGATGACAATAGGAAGGGGCTGTCAAAAGCACCCAGGGCCAATTTCCAGACTTTGATCAGTGTTTCTGCCTAAGCATGGCTTACTTACAACTACTTATGACCGGATCAAAAGATAGTTTTCTATCTCACAGATCACTTACTGTAATCATGGGAATATGCCTGGCTTTCATAATCATTCTGCTTAAAAAAAATCAGTCTGGAAGTTACATTGGAAAGTAATTGCTTATATATTTTCCAGTTTCACAGCCCTCTTAAGACTCTTTTAGAGGTACAGCTTCTGTCTTCCTAGCAGTGACACTCTCCTGTCATAAAAGGTGAAGGACTTTATCATGAATACAACTCCAGGGGCCCCAGGAGAGGAACACCCACTGTCCGCAAATGGTATCTGAGTTTGGTTCTTAGCATGCACATAGTGGCTCACAGCCATCTGTAACTCCATTTCCTGGGGCTATTATATCTTCTTTTGACCTCTTTAGGTATCAGACACACGTGTGGTGCACATACATATACATGTGCACGCTGTGATGGCTATTCTTGGTTGTCAAGTTGACTAAATCTGGAATTAACCAAAACCCAACCATGGGGCACACATGTGAGGGACTTTTGCTTTGAAATGGGGATATCTACTTCTAGTCTGAATCATTGAGGTGGGAAAACACACCTTGAATACAGATCTTTGGAGATGTGAGAACCCACCTCTAATCTCTGCCATGCTTTTGGCTGGAAGCCTATAGAACATGGAAGAAGGAAGCTTTTGCTCTCGGCCTGCTTGCCCTCACCTTGTAACAAGCCCATTCCTTCACTGGCATTAGCGCTGACTTTTTTGGGGGATTCTAGCACACACTGAAGAGCAGCTGAGACATCCAACCTCACAGATGGAACAGTTACTGAATTCTCGGATCTTCCTTTCATAGGCAGCCATTATAGGACTAGCTGGACCACAGCCTGTATGTCGTCATTCTTATAAATCTACCCCCTCTCTCTCACATGTGTGTGTGTGTGTGTGTGTGTGTGTGTATTCTTATTCTACCAGTTCTATTACTCTAGAGAATCCTGACCAATAAACAGGCAAAACATTCATCACAAAAAAAAAACCCAGTTATTTAAAAATGAGGTTTTTAAGGAAATGTATAAAATTTCATGATTTCCCATTAAGGCTAAGTTAATTCAGATTAACATATTTATTCAGAAATTTATTTTTTCTCTTAAATTAAACCACTGCAGCTCTTTTGATGGAAGGCTTAAGTTGAAGTTATAGGTTTCCTCTTCTGTCATCTGTTGTGCTCCACCCTGGAAAGGAACTGGACATAATGACACTTGCTATACATCAGCTGGCCCCAGTGGAGTCCCAAGGGCACAGTGGGTGCCTTCTCATGGATTCTAGGCGGGGGCTAGTTCTCTGATGCTGCCTTCTGTTTTGGTAGGGGGGGGGGCGATCCAAATGGGTGTGGTCTATGTTTGTAGTCACCTCGAAGGCTCTTTCTTGGGGCATATCCTGGGGCACAGGATGAGCTATCTGCAAATGGATTCGCTCAGTCTTAACTTACAGTGAGAGTTATTGAAGTAGATGGGCCACTCTGAGCCTCTATCATCACCATTTATAACGGAGATCAGTAAAGAAGAATGTCCCCCCCCCCTTTTTTTTCTTACTATCACTTCACCTGAAATATCTCTTGAGAATGACTATGTCTAGCTTTTTTTTCCCCTGCATGATGTCAAGGCTATTTGGGAATGGTCAGCTAATATTTTAGCAAGAGTTGGCCCCTAAGCTTCCAACTCTGACAGCAACTTCCTTTTCCCTTTCTCTACCCACATTACCGTTCTCCTGTTCTCTCTGGTTTCCCTGGGTTCTCTCTCACCTTGTGCCCGTGGGAAGGCGCTTCCACCAATTGAAAGACTCCCAGAGAATTCCCCCACCCCGGGGGATTTCCCAGCTGAGTCCCGAGTCCTTGGCTCTTCCAGGTGGCCAACTCTTCCGGAAGTGGTTCATTTCCTTTCAGGGTCTGCCCACCTCTCAATGCAGAGCGGCAGATCCAAGATCCTAACCCAGGGGCTAGCAGCTGAAGAGGAAATTTCTTCCCACGCTTAGTCTTTCCCAGTCTTGTTAGAGTGGAGCAGCAACCCTTGATTTTTTGACCATACCACTGCCACTGCTGCTTTAAGTGCCTGTTGTGGCCAGGTCCTTTGGAAATAGTTGGAGACAGATGCCATTAACTCTGTTCAAAATGTGGACGGAGGAGGATGGGATGAAAGCCAAGCACTGCATCCTTGGGTTCTATGATGACTCAGAGGCCAGATGATGACCCAGACTTTCGTCATCTTATTTGGACTGTCATCTGAATCAGCAGAACCCAGTGTGGCCTTTGACTCAATCCAGCCTTTTCCTGTTCCTTAGAGGGATACTATGTATGGAGATTTATGGAAACAACTGATAAATATATGTACCTACCCCTTTCCCCATAGCTAACAAACCTTCCTGGGACTCTTCACAAGGTTTTATTAGCCCCTTTCCACTACATACATGACTGTGATAAAAGAAATGCCCACATTACAGTTCTCCTGTTCTCTGTGGTTTCCCTGGGCTCTCACTCACCTTGTGCTCGTGGGAAGGTGATTCCACTAATTGAAAGACTCCAAGAGAATTCCCCCCACCCCGGGGATCGAACCCTATGTTCTATGGAGGTTCCCCCACAGTGACCCAGAAGCCCCAGAGCCCTGATTGAGTGAGCTCCCTTTCTGGCATCCAGATTCCACCTGCTTAAGGTTGCTCACTGTTCTGTAGCCATCTGGTCCCCCCATAAGGGGAAATGCTCAGGCCTCTGAGAAGGTGTCACTTCCACAGTTCCCAGGAAAACTGCCTTTTCTTAGAACATGCTTGTGAAAGGTGAGGCAACAAGCCAACAGTGGTCATGCACTAGTACCCTGTGGAGTGAGGCTATGGGGACTGCTGAACTTAGCTCAATGGAATGTTCCGGGTATCACTCCTTCCAGTCAAGGTTGAAGACGAGGTCTGTGAGTCAGAATCAAGACAGATACATGCAAAACTGCACCCCATGGGCAACAAAGAAGGAAGGATATGCTGGCCCCAGCAGAGGAGCAGAGATGAGTCATTGGGCCATGTGTGCTAGAGCCCAAGGTGGAACTCAACTCAAGTTCCGTCCAACTAGACACATTCTCTTTTAACAAACTGCAACCATCTCCTACTTCATGAATGACTTCACTCATCTCTAGGTGTCCTGGAAACCAATGGGAGGAAGCCTCTCGTCTCCACCAGATGTCTTCAGGTGTACAAATGGCAAGCTAACGTGTCGTCCTGACACATGGTAAGAGCCTACACCTGCTGATTCACTGAGTTGGAAAAAAAAAGGAAGATCTACATTTACACCGATTCCCAGAACTCCCTCCCTTAAGACCCCGTTGAGTCATCTTTTCTCAACAAAAAGACCAAAGGGGAAATTTTGCTGCCCCAGAGTCAGCACTGGTGGGTAGAGCACTTTGAAAGAGAAGAGACTCTAACGGCTGATTGAATGAGAGAAGGGAGATACAGCCTATGGTCACTCCCAAAAATACAGAACCATTCCCGGTGCCAGTTCATAGGCTTCGCATCTCTGGATTCATCCAACTGTAGATTAAAAATATAGGGGGTGGAGGATTATATCTGTATGCAACAAATACAGCCTTTCCCCTGCCATCATCCCTTAAACGGCACAGTATAATAACATTATACTGGCATGGGATTTATGATGAATTATGAGTTTTAAGCATCCAGAGATGGTTTAGGTGTGTAGTGGAATCATAGAGGTTATATGTAAATAAGACATTATTTTACACAGGCGACTTGAGCATCTGTGGATCTGATATCCAGTAGGGGAAGGGATATTGTTGATCCCATTTCCCAAGCATTCCAAACAACAACTAATTTCTAAAGGTACCATGGTCCCTACTGAAAGGACTACCTACGTGGATCCAGCCAGGATGGGGCTGGTACACCCCCAAACTGGAGTTGGATAGTTATGTCCCTTGGAGCATGGGTTTAGTGTTCTGGATTCAGAAGGGCTCTAGAAGCCACCACTGCGATAGGTTTGAGCATAAAGGACATTACCTCAAGATATCATGTGGCAGATCGGGTAGTCAGCTGGTTTGGCTGGTCTTTCATGCTCTGTACACACTTGATGTGTTTTGTGGCTGGGTCTGTTCCCAACATCTCTCCTTTACTAGGGAGAATCTATGTGCATAATTAAGAAGGGGTAGATGAAAAGCAGTGGAGGTTGGGTACAGAACTTGTGCTGGACCAGCTGGGCAGGCAGGGTAAAACTCAGTTAAGTCCCTCATCTGTGGGAGAGGAGACCCTGGGTTCTACCTCACAGTTGCTAACTATGTATGCTTTAACAGGAGTCCATTACCACATCCTTCCCATCTCAGCCATCTCCTCTCCTGTCAACGCTGCTCACTCATCCTTTCTCTTCTTTCCCTCCATCATGTATGGGACCACTGAGTAGTTACCTTGTGCTAAATCCTTCATGCATGTGCAAGGTCCCTCTAGAGAGCCATTAAGAAGACCTGTAGTATAGTCACTGCTAGTTGCAAGAGGCAAACAGAATAGGGTCCCTAGCACAAATCTCTTGTCAGGATACGGGATGGGAGAGGATTCTCATAGGGTAGCCAGGCATCACTTCAAACTAAGTCTTGACAGATAAAGGGCTGCTTAAACAAGTCCAGGATTCATGAATTGTGTTGCATCTTGGTGAGCAACAGCAGTAGCAGCTGACTGTGTCAGAACTCACTGCAAGTTGCACAGGTTGAAAGCAGTTCATGTAAAGCCCTGTGGTCTGAAACGATCCGGAGCCTGATCCTTCTAGAGCGCCAGCAATGATGGTGCAACTGGAAAATTCCATGGCTGATCCCAGGCGAGAGTCAGAGTTGATGTGCAACGTACTGCATAGTATTACCTTCTGGCTGTGTGCGTAAGATGCATATGCAGCACAAATGAATTCTGTAGGACGCAAGCTCCATACCTAAGATAGCTCATGATGTGCATGTGTGATGGCTCTTCTTGTTTCTCAATTTGACCACTTCTGGGACTAACCAAAACCCAAGTAGCTGGGTACACCTGGGAGGGATTTTTTTTTCTTAATCAAATCATTTGAAATGGGAAGACTCATGGTTAATTTTGATCTTTTAAAATGGGAAGATAAACCTTTAATCCAGGTCACACCTTCTGGTGGCAGCTTTTATAAAGGATATGGAAAAAGAACACTTTTGTTTGTTCTTTGCCTGCTTGCCCTAGCTCTTACTGGCAAGTCTGTTCCTTCACTGGAGTTAGCGCTCACTTCTCTGGATTCCAGCCTAGACTGAAAACCAGCTAAGGCACCCAGCATTGTGGACAGAACAACTGCTCGATTCTTGGACTTTCCTCTGGTAGACAGCATTGTTGGGCCACAGCCTGTAAACTACTCTAATAAATTGTGTGTGTGTGTGTGTGTGTGTGTGTGTGTGTGTGTCTGTGTGTGTGTGTGTGTATACTTGATACATATATACATATATGTGTGTTCATTCCATAAGTTCTGTTCCTTTAGATAACTCTGACTGATACAGTATGCAAATATTCCTAAATTTAAAAAGATTCCCCATCTGAAACAGTTCTGTTACCATCTAGAGGTCTTGGCTTGGTTTTGTTTTCTCTGACGGTTAAAGAATTAAAAGGCAGGGGAAATATTAAGCATGACATTGGCAGGGAAAATCTCAAACCCAGAGACCAGAATCAGCTGATGAAGAAAAGCTTTCATTAGTTGTAAAGAAGCACAGACACACACACACACACACACACACAGAGAGAGAGAGAGAGAGAGAGAGAGAGAGAGAGAGAGAGAGAGAGAGAGAGAGAGACTCCACACCCATAAAACCAAAAGGATGTTCTACAAAGCTGACTGGGGACTCAGGAATCTGAAAATCCACCTTCATGAAAGATTGAAGGTTTAAGGGAACTGAGGGGCCTTCCTCCCTAATTTAGGGTTGATCAGTTTCAACAAGGACAGGGTGGCTGATAGACCCACAGCTTTAGTGTTAACAGCTTCTGATCTGATCTTGAACTAGTCAGAGCATGTCCATCATCTGGGGGCCCTACTGGGAAGGGAGGTGGGGGACACAGACAGGCCAGGCCTTTGTTTTTGGCCACCGAGTGTTTGCTTAAGTTGGGAGGAAAAAGCCAGTCATCATGGAAGTTTGCCATCTTTCTTCCCTAGTCAAGGCCCTTGTACTTACTGTCTGCCTATTTACTGTCTAACTCCCAGTCCCTCATGTCTCAGGCATTTTGGACAAACAATAATAACCATGCATGTGCAGGACAAAGGAGGCAGATGCATGACTGGACTTCTGATCCCCAATTGTCATCATGAAAAACTCCTGCAGTCTCTGAATTAGGCGGCTGAGGGGAGAGCAGAAAACGTCCCTCCTTCTGGAACATTCACTGCTGCATGCCTGCCACCAGGATCTGAGACCCTCCCCATCAACACTGTATTCATCTTATGTTTTGGCCTGGTGCAGAAAAGAAAAAAAAAACTGCATACATCTAACAAGGAACAGAGAATTCAACCGTGACAGGAGTCCTACCAAGGGTAACATACAAGCCCCGTGTAACTAACAATGTCTAATTCCGTCGCTGAGGAGGCAGAGGAAGGGGGTTTGAGAGTTTGAGGCCAGCCTGTGGTAACAGAGTGGTAACGTGCTACACAAAGGCAGGAAGGATGTTTCAAAGGGAAATCTTCATGCAGGAAGTAAGAAGGCAAAAATAAAAATGAGAAAGAAAAAAAAACAACTTAGGTCACCCGTGGAAACCACTGAGTGAGCTCATGAGACACAGGAGATGACAAAAGCCATAGAAGAGGCTGGGAAAACTACTATAATAATAGCTGCAGGCAAATAGCAGTGCCTGCATGAGCCCTTTTAAAAGCCCAAGACATTGATTAATTTATTTAACTCTCTGGCTGAGAGCTGTGAGGCAGAGGAGGAGAAATAATCAGTGGGCAGGAATGAATGTTCTGAGGGACTTGGGGAGGGAACTCAAGCCCAGTACTTGCTCAGCATCTGTGAGACCCCAGGTTCAATCCCCAGGCCAGAGAGAGAGAGAGAGAGAGAGAGAGAGAGAGAGAGAGAGAGAGAGAGAGAGAGAGAGAGAAGTATCAAGTATCGTATTATGTAAATGTACAAGGGATAGATTCAGTGTGAAGTTTGGGGTCAGTCCCCTTCCTCTCTTCTCAGGCAACCTGTTTCTTGTCCCTCACCAAGCACGAGTACATGTGTGTTATCCCATGCCATGCCAGCTCAGACCTCAACTATATCTTTGGCACGGACACATAGCTTAGAAGTCAGTCTCCATGAAGACTCAAGGGCCTCTAAGAAAGGAGGGCACACAACATAGACCAAAGTGGTTCTAATAATAGGAAGGGCCAGACTGCAGTCTTACAAGCCTAAAGATTCCGGGAGCTGAGAAAAGGGTGGGTATGTCTGCTCCTCTCAGATATATCCCATGGTCCAGACCATGGACTAGAGCCTCAGTCTTACTGGAATGTTGTCCAAGTAGAGCAAACAAAGACAAAAATGGTGGTTTCTCAAAACATTTGCATACGTGCTCTAAAGAAGTTAGCGGAACCTACTCAAAGAAAGGCTGCCGTCTAGGTCAGGAACCCTTCACCAACCTACAAAGTTCAGTGTCTCAGCATTTGCTGCCAGGCTATAGGAGACAGTGTTAACCCACAGGGTGGCAGAGGCATGGGGCAGATGCCCAGCAACCTCACACTGCCCAGCCCCATACCTGGCATCCGGGAAAGGCAGGGTGCCCTACAAGAGCCACGGGATCTATGGATCCGTACAGAAGCTGCCACGGTGTTGCGGAGCAATGGTGAGACCTGGGACTCAGGAATATTTAGCAGAGTGATATTTGAGCAGGAGGGCAGGGAGAAAGAGAAAAACATCATAGTCACAAACAGATATAAGGACAAACTCCAAAGAATCTATGGAAACAAAGGACAAAACCCAAGTGATTACATCCAAAGAGAAGGACGAGCCAGTGGCCAGGTGGAAGGATTGGAGGGACTTTCACTTTGACTGGGTCTTTAGGAAAGGTCTGTGACTCAGCAGAAAGATGTGCTCATGTGCATTTATTCTCCTTGGAAGAAAGAGCTATCAGCCTGGAAGGAGAATTGGTTATTACAGACCCAAGTGTCCCATGGAGGTCATGATCATTTTCATTTTCCCTGTTTTTTTCTTTTTGCTAATTGCCCGTGAATCTTTCTATATTGTTCGCATACTCCCAGAGTGTTTCTGTGGATAGAATTTAAGGCTGAACAATATGGAGGACGCTCCGTGGCATTTAGGTCTAGATTTTCAATACTAAGCTTGGTGTTTGTTTGATTGATTTGGTTTGTTTTTGGCATGACCTTAATCTATTATTGGAGTGACATTTGAGTCACCTTAAAGAGTGAGACTCTGAATAGCAGATGAAATGATAAAAGTGTTCATCTCTTTAGTCGATGTGTACCCCACATCAGCTTCCTTTGGGGGTTGTGCATAGACAGTGTTCTTAACTGTCCCCCACAGTGACTGTTCTCCTCACACACAATACAATAACAGACACTATCCAACTTGCACAAAACAAAAATCTTATACTGTCTGGCTTGTTCTTAATTCTTCCCTAAGGGCCTATTTGGTTTAGCATCAAATACTAGATTAAGAGACTCTAAACTTTAGCTGAACAGCCACTCAAGGGATTTAAACATGATCTCTTTACACAAAGGGGAGCTAGAGTACATCTGACATCCCGGGCACAGGGGATACATGTTTATACATAGAAATAATCTGTTTCCTAATGTTGATTGTTTATCAAAAGCAAACTGGAAAAAAAATCACCATGCCATCCATCGGATCTATGTCAGTTGTGGAAACTGTTGCCTCAGAATCACCACTATTCGTTGAATAAAATCAAAGCAAAAGAAACTCATAGCGACTTCTCATTAAATGCATGTAGCTGTCTGCACAGATGTGTTCCTGTGTGTTTGTGCTCCTGTGTGTTTGTGCTCCTGTGTGTTTGTGCTCCTGTGTGTTTGTCTCTCTCTTAAATTCAAATAGCATGATGGAATGGGTGAGCACGAGAAGACTTCTTGGCAGGTGAAATGAGTCGTCAAACTTAGTCACAGGCTTTATTTTAAGCCTTGAAAAGCACTCAGACTTTGATCTTCCAACACCCACCTTAACGCATCCAGCAGAAGCTACGGTGTGTTGCTCCATTCTGTAATCAAATTATAATAGAGACATGCATGGACGAGAAGAGGAAAATGAAAGGTAAAATTCCCAGTCCTGCAGATATTTTTGCATAGTGTGCCCCTAGCCGCCATATTTTTTTTTCATGCATTAAATAGAGTAGGAAGTCTGGAACGTGAAAAGACGTAAGAGACATTTCACATCACTGATCACTGACAGGAGTTCTTCCTCTCCCCTCCAAAGGGCTCCAAAATTCCAAAATGTAACAAGAAGATTAAAACCTGGAGAAGCAAGCTTAGATCTAGGGCATGGAATTGAAAACTGTGCTAGAAAGCCTAGTGGAGGCAGAGGGGAGGCGAGAAACAGTGTGCAGCTAGGCCTGAGCTGCCTCTGGATGTGTGATGTCACTGCATCAGTAGAGCAGACACTCTCCAAAGCTTTTTCTTATCTTCCTTCCCTCCCTCATCCCCTCCCTTCCTCCCTTTTTTCCTTTCTTCTCTCTTTCCTTTTGAAAGTCTCCTGTATTGAAGGCTGACCTACGTAGCCAAGCCTAGCCTTGAACTTCTGATCCTCCAGCCTCTACCTCCTTATTGCTGTGATTACAGGCATGGGACACTTCCAAGTTTATTATATGTGAGAATAAATGTGCCCTTTATATATACTTTAAGGGTGCATATGTGCAAATGTTTGTATAGTTAAAGACATTTAAGTCTTTATCAAGTGATGCGGTAATTACATTTTTATAAGTAATTATTTCCCATAACCTTTGTGGGCCTATTAAATAACAATGGAGGGAACATACTGGGGTTACCAACGCTTCATTATAGAGGAAGGAAAGATATCCATATCATGTACAGTGTATGTACGTATATCTTGTGTAAAGTTATATTTTTAGTTATAAGGGAGTAAGCATTCCGGCTTTTTAGGCCCTTGGCTCTCTTTGGTTCCCCAAAGTTCTACATGTTCTGCAAATGGAATCGCAGTAATAGGCACTGTTTTGAACTTATTTCCCCCAGATGTATCAGCTCTTCTGCTAAGCCAGCCTCTTGCCCAGGTAAGAGATGGGGAACAAGAGCAACAGCAAGCAAATGAGAGATCAGGTGCTCTCGGGGAAGGACCGTGACTCATAGCTCCACACGAATCCTGTCAGTTATTCTGCCCTGATGAATCGTATGTGACCGGAAACAAGGAAGTGATAAACCATCTGGAATGGCCACATCTCCTGGTGGGAGAAGGTGGGGCAACTGGGTGATTGCACACACATGCTGGAGGGGAAGGAGAGGGGTCCAGTCACCCCAGGGCCTGTGAAAACAGCTTCTGATGTTCAGGTCTAAATAGAGCCGGTCTACACAACTGCCAAAGAATGTCAGGTTTCAAACTGATGTACGGGAGCATGAGAGGCAGAGAAGCAGGAAGCAGGAGCATAGCTTTGTTTAGGCAATGTGTCTTTGTCCTTTTCCTTTTCCCAAGTTCATCAATAACATGATTTGATCAACACATTGTAAGCTTAATCATTCTGTCCTTTTTGGTGATTGGGGATTAAATCCAGTCCCTTGCACACACTAAGCATACATTCTGCTGCCAAACTACACCCTCAGCTCCCCATAAATCTATTTTTCATCTCTCTAAGTATGTCAGCAGGCAGTAACTTACATTTAGAGTGACAGTCATGGAACTGTAGGTAGCCTAGTGGCCTCCCAGCTCAGTTCTCATTTATGGCAGAGACTCCCTCTGTGGAAAGTCACACAGAGCAGCTATTCCCATGATGTCACTAGTATTTTGAGCAAATCATGACCCAACTAGACATGTCATTGTACCAGCAAACATGTCTAATTATTATGGAGTCCTTGTGGGATAATATGAGTCCGGGTTTAGCTTTGACATCTCCCTCGATGAGTAACTCCGCAAGCAAAAAAACAAAAATGAAACCAAGAAACCTCAATACCACAGCAAGGGTGGGGGCTCCTTACAGAACAGAAAAGAGGGATAGAAAATGAGCCTTACATTGTTTCTTCTTGTTCTTTGTTCTGGTTTGCACTCTTGTAGAAATAGGTACTAAAGGCAGAAATTGGAATATTGAGCACAGGCAGGCTTCTTTTAGGGACCCAATGACCAACAATGGCAGTCAGAGAGGAACGTATTCCTTGAAGGTCTCTGAAGTGCTACACTGTGGTAATGCTATTCATTGTGGGTGGACTGGGGACTACTTGGCAAGGGCTTTACACAGCTGAGACGCATCCTTATTTGAGGCTGATCTGAGAATGAAACTCTTCCAAGTGTCTTTCTCAGCATTGGACAAAGAAAGAGACAGCTGGAAATGAGAAGTGCAGCAGATGTCTTGGGGATACTGCTGTGGTTAGTCTGGCATGGAAACACACGTGAATTCGGAAATTCTCATATTTGGATATTCTCAAAAATATTGTGGTTCGGGGAGGAGGGGACAAGATGACTTGTGCTTAGAAATGCTCGTGTATAGCACTGTAGATAGAATGGGAGCTTTGGGTTGCTGGTGTTAAAGATGCCAGGGTGGCTAGCAAGATTTGAGCTACATTTATATTACACCTCAGTTGCTCCCTTGCAAGACGCAGGCTAGCTAAATGAGCCCTCATCTCTGAAGATTATAAGCACCAGATGTGTTCCTGACTCTCTCTACTTTCCCCCCCAAGTTATACATTGCTTTGGTTGGTAGAAACAACTCGCCCCTTCAGCTTTTGATAGATTAAAGCACAGTATACTCTAAAGCCATCCAAGCAGTGAAAGATGCGGCCCCACAGTTACATGTCACTTACAGAAAGAGTGATGCCTAATCTCTTATCCAAACGTAGATGTTTTCCAGAGTGAAGGGGGAGCATCATTAATTTATTGTGCTAGAAAAATAGACAATAATAACGGTCACTCTGAGTAAATAGGGAAAGGTAATCTTTTTTAAAAAAATGATTTTAGATTTATTTACTTTATGGGTCTAGGTATTTTACCTGAACATGTGTGTAACATATGTGTACCTAGTGCCCAGGAAGGCATTAGATTCTAAGAACCGAATCATGGATTATGGTTGCAAGCCACCATGTGGGGCCTGGGAATCTGTTCCTAGTCCTCTGCAGCGTGGCATGTGCTATTAGCAACTGAGTCATCTCCCCAGTCCCAAAGTTTTCTTCTTACTCTTGACTAGGGCTGCGGATCAAACCAACCGCCCTATTCCAGACAACTGCTCTAATACAGAGCTACATAACCAGCCAAAAGTGGTTTGTCATAGGTGTCACATGCAGCTTGGATTTAAGTGGTAAGATTTTAATTTTCCAACAACCTTGACTGCAGCCCAAATGTAGCTGGACTGTCTTGAAGCCAGCCTCGGCACTGCAATGCTAACCTCCCCTGCCAGCATGCGAATCAAGAGGAGTGAGATACAGACTATTCTAGAAATCTGGAGAAAAGTGGTGCAGACATTAAAGGGTTTTCTTTAAAGGAGGATTAATGTTTCGACGGGTGCATCATCAAATAGCCAGGTATCCATCCCCAGTTCCCTTCCCAGTCCCCATTCTTCTGTCTTGCTTCCCCTTCCAGCGGCTCCTTCCTTCTGCCTCCCTCTCCAGAGTCTCTTCACAGATTTTCTTTGCTTTGTCTCCATCTCTGCCTCACAGCAGTCCACATCCCGTTCTCCAGTTGCTATCTGATATTTAAAAGGTACACGGGGGACATAGAGGGATTGCGAATATGCATGCATTATTGTATCTTTGTATTTTCCTCTATTGTTGGTCTCACTGAAATAAAAATGGAGAGCCTTGTTGCATAGCTTGATGACTCCAGTGTGAGAAACCTCAGGGGACAAGGTTCAGACGGAGGGAGGGACTGCACAGTCCCGCCATGAAGCTCCACCCACAAACTGTCGGAAAAGGAGGCCATTTCTATCTTGGTTTGTTTGAGGCTTGAGGACAAAAGCCATTTTCTTATCCCATGATGACTTTAAAGCACCTTAGACATCCACCCATGCCAAGGGCAAAAGGTAATTTGACTGTTGCAACTTGAAGGGGATTAGTAGAGATTATTTGGCTACGGGTGTTGGGGTGTTGAGTTGTTGCCATGTCTTTGTCTGCCTTGCACACCAAAGACAGGGGGCCTTCGGAGAACCATTCGGTAAACTCAGACTCAAGGTGAAGATAAGACTCAACAGGCTCAGTTTTGACTCAGTCCCAGGAATCTGAGATCCCTCTCTGGATGACTAACAAGTTTTTATGGCCTGGTAAAATAGATTTGTCAGGCTTGGGGTCAGCCTGAATGCCTACAGACGTTAGGTGAGCAAACAATTCATGAGTAACTTGTACAGACATGACGTGATGAGCCAATGAAGAAGGGACAGATAAGGACACATCTTAGACCTGTCCCATCAACCATGTGAAGGGATTGCCAGCAGTCCCCCCCCCCATCCCCACACACCTAAGGAGTCTCTTAGAATGCTCAGAGGCAGTGGAGAAAACCAAAACATAGAGCATATGCTCTTTCTGCTCTTCCCAAAGTGCAGGCAGAGAGGGCGGCACATAGGCAAACACAGTATCAAAACCACTCACCTGGGGGTGGGGCTGCCCATGACTAGGTGGGTCAGAAACTGGCAAGCTAGGGCCAGTGCTTCTGCCAGCCTGCTTTGATAAATGCAGGTTATTGGAAACCAGCCACTGCTGTTCACTAACACATGGCTCTGAGGCCAAGCTGGGAGACTGTCCCAGAAGACTACTCGGCCCACAGAAAATACCCACTG
Source organism: Mus musculus (assembly GCF_000001635.26). NCBI lineage: Eukaryota > Metazoa > Chordata > Mammalia > Rodentia > Muridae > Mus > Mus musculus. The sequence continues at coordinate 36,176,052 of NC_000074.6, forward strand.
GTCCTTGGCATAGCTCCTCAGACAACCCACAGAAGCACTGATGTCATAAAGGAGCTGGACACCAATGGATTTGCATCTTCAGAGCATCTGAAACCTTCTTAGGGAAAGCATTATTTTATCAACCTACCAGTGTCACAAGCTGCTATGGCAACAGAAGAAGGGAGATCCTCCTCTTTCGTATTTCAGGGACTAACTAGCCCTTAGCAATCATGCTCTGAGCTGTTACAGTAGAAGAAAGGATGCTGTAAGACTTACTATAGGCCAGACTGGAAATGGTGCTCACCCCATAGGCTTGGGCACAGTCCTTGACTAAGTTAGGGAATTTGCAAGATGATTGGCTCTTCATTCAGCCATCAGAAAAGAACTCTCTGAGTGAATATCCATAGACCTTCGGTCAAGACCTGCATAGCAGATATTAACATATATCTACATATCGTATATTTACATATGATATCCTGCAGATCAGATATTTACATTACAATTCATAACAGTAGCAAAATTACAGTTGTGAAGTAGTGATGAAATAATTTTATGATTGGGGCTCACCACAACATGAGGAACTATATTAAAGGGTCACAGCATTAGGAAGATTGAGAACCACTGCCATCGACAGAGGGAGATGGGAAATAAGCTTATCTTCAGGATACCGTGCAAGTCCCTGAGTGTTAAATATATAAACCAATTCTACGTGTATTTTTTTAAAGCAGATAGGAAGGCTAGGTTCAGAGGTGACGCTGTTTGCCATTGTTTGCAGTATACAGGACAGTGTTCTCCTTTGCCTAGTAAGGTCTGAGCATAGTAGGTGACTTCTGCCAGCATGGCTTGTCTGTTAAGAAAGGACCTTCCTTTTTTGAGGGTCTTGCGGTGCTGTTCCTTGTAACCGCTGTGCCTTAGTGCATGTGCAAGCAGTGATTCATGGAGTGTGCCTGCATCCTGCCTCCCAGAGCTTTCTGATGGTAGGCACCCGGCGACCTTTTTCACAGGGCAACATGGGTTGAAGAGAACCAACCTTTGCTGTGAGGTTTTATGGTTCTCCAGGCAGGGGTTAGTCTGTGCTTACAGTTTCCCAACACTATGGTGGCTGATGCAAACTTCAGGGTCTTCCTTTTGTCTTCTCTGTTGTCTATGCCCTTTCCTAGAGATCCCTTAAGTAGGGAGTGGGGCTGGCAATTTCTTCAGCTGGATTGATGTAGGCGGGGTAGGGGTGGGGTGGAGGAGGCATTTAGAGAGCCAGCCTTAGGGCATAGGCCTTTGGGGGAACCTATGTACTATCTTTCAGTTCAGCTTATTGATTAGGTGTTAGTAAAATCCCAGTAGGTCACACTCTGGATACATGGTTTCCCCGGAGGATAGGTCTTCTCAGAACAAAATCTGGTGCAGGTATTTAAAAATAGATACACACCTGTTTCTCGGCTGGAGTTACACTGTAATCTTTCTCTGGTCTTCAAAATGAGAACCCGCTAGGTCTCCTGGGAAATGTGGAGGTCCCTTCTTCTGAAGAATTCTGAGCTCTCAGGCTAATCCCCAGAGCTTTAACAATGAAACTGACCCCCCACCCCCACCCCCCGAAAGAGATAAGAGATGTTATGTTGCTGATTTGGGCTGTGGGGCAGGCGGATCTCCAGCTTGGCTCTCAGTAAGCTGCCTGATCTTCCCATTTGCTTGTCTTTTCTTGTCACAGGGACCCTGCTATCAGAGCTTTAAGGGTCAAAGCCTGCCCCGCCCCCAGCCCTAACAAGCTGGGCTTGGATACTCATCTTCAATGGACCAATTAAACAGACAAGCAACAATGAAAAGCAGATTCGTTCCGTGTGACCACACTGGCAAGAGGGACAAATGAAGAGGCCCCTCTATCCTCAGAGCCCTGACAGGAGGCTTAGGTTTAAATGGGGGGCAAGAGAAAAACATCACTAAGCACGCCTGGCCCATCCTGATACCACTACCCCTCATTCTAACACCCTATGAGATTCCTGGGAAACTTGGAATTCCTTCTGGGCCATTGTATCGGTGTCTCCATAGTGTGATAGCCAGAGGGAGACACACGAGCTCTTTTTAGAACGTCCTTCCAGGACCATCAGTTTGGGAGCCTTAGCCCTCCACCAGTTATTACAACAGTGACTGATTTCTTCTCTGTCCGGCTGTTTTCCTTGTCATGAAGGCAAGAGTGACATTTGTCAAGCTCTTCACATGTCTGACCAGATGAAGTACAGGACATCATTGATACTGCACCAATATTTGCCCCACAGGACGGCAACTGCATTCGCTCAAGCAAATGAAAGAATAATAGAGTTCAGCTAGTCCTGGGGGCGCATACCTTTAATCCAGCTAGGGCTATAAAGTAAGATGATATCCTAAAATTTTAAAATTAAATTAAAATAAAGAAAGAAGACAGAACAATTGAAACCAAGGAAATGACCAAATTTGAGATTCAAAATTATTCCAGGTGATTCTGAAATTGTTTTTAAAAACTCATTATAGTGTGAGCTTCAGTTTTGTAAATCTCTAAAGTAAGTGACTCTCTCTAGGACACTCAGCACTTGAATAGGTGACTTACACTAAATCCTTTAAGCAATATCTGATGCATATTTTACTTTAAAACATGTCCCTTCAGACCATATATTGTGCAAAGACCTTCACATAGGGTCTCTCAAATGTGGGTAGAATGGCTTTGCTTTGTGAGCATCTCTGCCTCCAAACACCCACAGCTTCCTGTGGAAGTGAGGTCTGTGTGTGTACAGCCAGCCTGAGAACGGATGGTGCTGTCTGTTCACAGATACCTGTGGAGAGCTCGCACGTGTAAACCTAACTCTGTATGTATGTGGAAGAAATGGAACGATTCCACCCCTTCTCTCATTTTTATTTCATGTGCATTGGTGTTTTGCCTGTATGTGTGCCTGTGTGAGGGTGTCAGATCCCCTGGAACTGGAGTTACAGAAAGTTTCGAGCTGCCATGTGGGTGCTGGGAATTGAACTCAGGACCTCTGGAAGAGCAGCTAGTGTTGTTAACCGCTAAGCCATCTCTCCAGCCCCGGAACTATTTACTTTTAAATGTAAAGCCTCAATGACTTGCGATTTCCATTCTGATGAGACTGGCAGGAAATTCGGTAAAATCACTGCACTGGTTGCATCCTTTCTCCAAGACCCAACAAGCCCAGGGCTCTGCTTGATACGGAGAATAAAAGGACCCACGTGTGTTCTTTGATCTGTCCCAGCTGTCCCATGTAGTCCTTCTCTCAGTCCAAGGAGTCTCCACACACATATTGCCCGAGATCCTTCATGGCCTGTTTCAATAGCCTCTCTAGAAACACTGCTGAAGACTGGATGTGGTTCCCAGTAGGTATGGGCTGCATGATCTCCCAACCGAAAGGGAGACAGACAGAAGTAGAGACAGACAGGCACAGAGAGGACAAAAGCAACCACCACCTGTCCTGAGAGAATCGCCATCACTGAACTCCAGCTCTGGAAAATGATGAGAAAAGAGGTTAAACAATGGTTTCCCATATTTCCATCCCACCAAAAATTCCTGAGGTAAGCAATCAGCCTCTCCCCCTCCCCACAGCAGCTATGAAGACCAGTGGAGAACTGAATACATATGCCAAGGCTTCGGGGGAGTGTCCTGATACACACGGCACACCAGCTAGGAAACCACAGGCTACTCAAACAGATTCATTTGCCCTTCATTTCTGACAGTTGATTATTAATGATAGAAGGTGTGTAATAGGAGGGCAGGGAGCCATGTGGATCTGCAAACGTGATAGTGAGTAAATCTCAGCCTTGGATCCTTGGCTTTCAAGCGTTACATTTCCCCGGCCTAGGGAGTAGGCGTTGCCAGGCTTTGGCCTCGGTGAGCATTAGAGCATCTTTGATAGATCTAGGCATCAGGGTGCCTCAACTCTTACCAGTGGTCAGTGCTGCAGCTTCCAGGTCTGGAGTGTCCCAGACTCTTGCTCAGAGCCTCTAGAACTCTTCCAGTGGCCAAGGCTTGCTGTTTCACATCTGTGGCTCTTTATAGTCGTCAAGCCTTGGTCAGTCTGACTCTGTCCTCTCAACCTCCTGCATCCCACTGGCTCCCATCCTTACCATTCCCTTGAACTGTCTAGCTGCTTCTTTCTTATTCAGCTGTCAAGCATCCAGTCCTCTTGCCACATTTGCAGCTGAGCCAGCTATGGGTGCTGCTCTAGCAATACTGCCTCCTCTCTCACAGTCAGCATGCTGCCCTTTTCTTTGTGTTACTGGTTTTATCTGCATTCTGAACATAGGAAAGAAAAGGCTGCCTGAGAGAAGCTTTTCATTTTTTTATCAGGCTTGACGTTACATCAGGATGTCCTCGATGCTGTCTCCTAGCAGATTCACTAAATGATCTAAAGCAGGCTGCCAGAGAATGAGTGTCTGTTCCCATCACAACACACTTTACATGTAAGTGAAGGCTTGTGACTGCACCAATCACAGCATACCCCCACATGTAAATGAAGGCTTGTGTCTGCACCAATCACAGCATACCCCCATATGTAAATGAAGGCTTGTGTCTGTACCAATCATAGCATTGTCTCTTTAGCATCAGTCACAGGCCTTCTGCTGGTTCATCAGGGGACATGCCCCCTCACCCCATCACCTGCTTAGGTAGAAATGAAGTTCACCGAGGCTTGTGATAGCAAAAGCCATCTGGTACAAACTGTTTTGAGTAGCTCAGTATGCAGCTGCACCTTCAGAAGTCAAAGCAAGCAGCTATTACTGCATGGCTTTCTCAAGCCACTCACAGAGGCTGATGCTGGCACAAAGGTAGTCTTGGCCAGCAGCTTTGATTGACAGTCTTTTTTATCAAGACATTAAGGGCAGCAAAGGAGAGTTCAACAGCTGATAGGGAGTCAAACTAGCCTATCCCCCATAGTCTTGCTTATTTACAGGAAGTGGGGCATCAGCCATACTTTTTTTGGGGGGGGGGAGGCTTTAAGACAGGGTTTCTCTGTGTAACCCTGGCTGTCCTGGAACTCACTCTGTAGACCATGTTGGCCTCAAACTCAGAAATCCCCCTGTCTCTACCTCCCAAGTGCTGGGATTAAAGGCATGTTCCACCACTGCCCAGTGACATCAGCCAAACTTATATTAAGAACACCAACGTCAATAGTAATTTTAATGGATTTTTAACGGGGCTTTCAAAGTGCTTAAACATGTGTCAATGAAGTATACCTGGATGGAAGATTCTTTCCAAGACAAGGTGCATATTAAATATCCTTACCTTGAGAGAAACTTCAGTGACTACCACAAACAGTCATCAGCGGACCCCATACCCATGTCCTGTGAGACCTAGAGCATCTTGTTAGGATTACTTGACTGCTTTGGTCTTCCTTCTCATTCTTTCTCTTTCTGTAGCCTGGACACGGTTAGCCTATTTTTACTAGGAAACAGCTTCTGGATGCAACAAAGATCTGACGGAAGCAAAATGGATCTTAGAAGACTCTTGTAGAACAAGTAGGAGATGGGCAGAAAACTGAGGCAACTTGCCTATAGAAAAGCCACAAAAGGCTGTCTTAGTTAGGCTTTCTATGGGTATGAAGAGACACCATGACAGTGGCAGCTTTTATAAAGGAAAACATTTCATTGGGGGCTCTGGGATGGTTTGTATATGCTTGACCTGGGGAGAGGCACTTAGAGGGTGTGGCCCTGTTGAAGTAGGTATGGCCTTGTTGGAGTAGGTATGCCACTGTGGGTGTGGGCTTTAACACCCTCATCCTAGCTGCCTGGAAGTCAGTATTCTGCTAGTAGCCTTCAGATGAAGATCTCCTCCACCATGCCTGACTGGATGCTGCCATGTTCCTGCCTCGATGATGATGGACTGAACCTCTGAACCTGTAAGCCAGCCCCAGTTGAATGTTGTTCTGTATAAGAGTTGCCTTGGTCATGCTGTCTGTTCACAGCAGTAAAACCCTAACTAAGACACTGGGTCTGACTTGAGCAAATGAAACCTCAAAGCCCATCCGAAGTGATACACTTCCTCCCATAAGGCCAGACTTCCTAACAGTGGTGCTTCCTGTGAGCCTCGGGGTGCCATTTTCATTCAAAACACCCCAGAGGTGTATAAAGACTTTCTTGGGCAGACCAACATGTTCTCTGTGCATACAGATAGCCAACCAGATCTAACATAGGCGAGACCCAAACTTTTTCATATGCCTAGAACCTGAGCATGGTGAGAATCCCACCTGAGAACCTGTCACAGCGCTGTTCCTCCTCGGTGACAAGCTTAGTTTGAACGAAGAAAGATCTTGCCTGGAAGAAAAGGCAAGGCGTGGCTCTCTCTGTGCTACTCATGGTTGTGGTGGGACTAGGGGAAAGTAGAAGAGATTCTGCGAAATGTTCTAACCACAAGGGTATCAAAAATAGAATGTTTGCTGTATGTGTGACTTGAAAACCACAGGTTGAAATTTGACGCTCTTAGCTGATAGGTTCCTTTGGGTGGTCTCGTTCCCAGGTTACTTGGAGATTGATCAGCCTCTAAATCCAACTTCCCTCCCAGGTAAGAAGGAAGACATAGGCCACTGAGCGGAAGATCCAGCAGAACCATGGCGGTAGCGTGTTGTACAGAGAGGTGGTAGATATTGGAGTTATGCCTAATCCATTTAAAGGGAAAGTACAGTGGTTTGGGAGGATGGCAGCGAAGGGGAGGCTATGAGTGCTGGCTGGATTGATTTAAGGAAGAGCCAAGTGAGAGCCCAGTGTGGTGTTGCATGCCTTTACAGTGAAAGGCAGGCTGACCTCTGTGGGCTTGATCTACACCGGGAGTTCGAGGTCAGCCAGGTCTACAGAGAAAGACAGAGAGAGGGAGAGAGAGAGAGAGAGGGGGAGAGAGAGAGAGAGAGAGGGAGAGAGAGAGAGAGAGACACAGACTCAGTGACTGGATATGTATTCTGTGAAGACAGAGTTGTTGGGAGTATACTGATGGTAACACAGAGAACCATGGAGACATCCCTGTCCCTGAGAAATATGGGGAACAGAGAAAAATCAGTCTAACAGTCTCGATATACTTGAAGGAATCCTGGCACATTGGAGTAGGAGAGGAACCTCTGAGTCCAGGGCTCTGCACATCTTGATTGATGGACAAAGCCTGCCCTTCCCATGATGCTTCCCTAGCTTAGCCCCACCTCCATACAAGAGTGAGGTCCTGCAGCCTCAGGGACACCTCTGGAGAACTTGGTTCTAGTTAAAGACAGCTAACTATCTTATATTGAGCGTGGAATGCCACTTCAGTCCTGGTCAGATAATTTCTTCTGTTAAACGAGAACATTTAGACCTGTACATGTTAGGTGATATTTAGAGCTTCTTCATCTTCAAATATCTGGAAGCTAAATTGCAAATTAAAAATACAGCCTTGGTCACTTAAATGATTTTGTACCAGAGTTTGAAGCTAGGGCATTACACATGCCAAGTAAATATTCTACCACCGATCTATACCTCCAAACCCATGTTAATCTTTTATTTTGAGGCAGTCTTGTTTGATATGAGTTCACTCTGTAGCCCAGGCAGGCCTTGACCTTGTGATCCTTCCTGCCTCTTGATCTCAAGATGTGTGATGACAGTTCTGTGGCACCAGGTCCAGGTAGAACGTTTTGAAAAGAAAATAGCTTTTGAGTTGTAACATTGTTAGGAAAAATGTTTAAAGTGGGGGGGGGGAGAGGAGGAAAGGGGAAGAGGGAGGGGGAAATGAGGAAGAGGGGGAGAGGGAGGGAGGGAGGGAGAGAGAGAGAAATATGGGGAGGAGGGAGGAAAGGGGAAGAGGGGGAGAGGGAGGGGGAAATGGGGAAGAAGGGGAGAGGGAGGGAGAGAAGAGAGAAGGGAGGGAGGGAGAAAGAGAGAGAGGGGGAGGGAGGAGAGAGGGGGGAGGGAGGGAGAGGGGGAGAGGGAGGGGGAGAGAGAGAGAGAGAGAGAGAGAGAGGCGCGGGTGGTGAGGTGTGTTCACTGTTTAGCCTTGACTGTCCTGTAACTCACTAGTAGACCAGACTGGCTTTGAACTAGGAGATCCACCTGCCTCTGCCTCCTGCCCACATGCTGGAATTAAATATGGGTGCCTCCATGCCCTGCCTTTGCCTGGACTTTTAAATATCTTAATCTCCATCACACACGGGATACACCACATTTCCTTTTCAACCCTGGCAGCAGTCTTTCTCACACTCCCTCGCATACTTGAGTCACCTGTGGGGGTTACAGAGCAGCTCTGACTCAGCAGACCAGGGCAGGGCTGGAGAGTCTCTGGCCCCACCAGGCAGAGTACGCATGCACCAGTCTGCGCCCACGCTCCTGCAGCCTGCTCGCTCTGCAGTGTCAGTAGACCTCTGGTGGCCACATTCGAAATGTGCATTGTTACACTCGATTTTTTTTTCTTTTTTCTTCTGAAAATATTAAATGCTATGTCTCCCCAAAGCCAGCAACTCTACCAGTCTTGTTATTGGCAAAGCAAACAGGGTTTGTTGATTTGAACTCTAACTACCACAGTATTGAAACAGCCAATGTAACATTAGTTTGGACTCTTGATTTAGGTTTTGGTGTCACTCCAGAGAGGCCACATAGCCAGTTAGTGATCATCAAAGAAGGGGCACGCTTAGTCTACATAAATATTAAAGTGAATGTACTTTCTATAAAAGAATACAGGAAAGCAGTCCAGTAGAAGGCTTTATGTGGAGTAATGAATGACTTAAAAGGGCCTTCTTTATTAGTATTGAAAAAGAAAACCTCAGTCTTTTAATTTGACTCACCTTCTCCTGCCAGGGGTTGCCTTAAGTTGTATTTCTTATTAGGTGTTCTCTAATTTAGCCCTTCTATGAAGCAGACTAACCTGCTCTTTAATTAGAAAAATCGAGAGCAGTTTTATAGTAATTTTAAATTTCTGGGTTTTTTTTTTTTTTGGCTAATTTCCATCTATGCTACTGAAACAGAAAACAGAAACGCTGTCCACAGTTCAGATGAGATGTGTCTATCAGCATCCGAGAGACTCCGTTTTAAGAAACACTGCATTTTTTTCCTGTTTTTCTTCTAGCTGCAAACATTTTTTTTTTAATTTCGAATGTCAATAGACATATTTCCTGGTCCTGCCATGTACTTAGATAAATGTTCCAGAAGCCAACTCAGTTTTTTTTTTCCCAAATAACCAGAAAATGACTATCACTCTAGAGTGGGAACATCTGGCCCAAGAATGTTCACGATCTCTTAGCCCCAGGGCAATCCAACTGAAAACTTGTAAATTAACATCAATCTTAACTTGACTTTGATGGAAACTTCTCGTTTTATGCTTGAGCCGACTCAGCAGAACACAGTCCCCTGCAGATGCCGGGCATCAGTGCATTTGCTCATAGAAACTTCCTTGAGTGGAGAAATGTCCAGTGCTCTTGCGTAGGGCACATCAAGTGAGATCCCAGGGTGCTTTGCGATTTTTGCTGACTTTTCATAATCTTAGTAAAGTGTGTTGCTAAGGTTTCAAAGACGGGTGCTAAAATGAGTTTTCTTTTTTAAATTAATTTATTGATTTGTTTATTTACATTCCACACACTGCCCTTCTCCCAGCCCCCCAGAGTCCCTCCCTCTATCCCACCTCCCCTTTGCCTCTGAGATGGTGCCCCCCCCCATATCTCCCTACTCTGATGCATCAAATCCCTGCAGGATTAGGCACATCCTCTCCCATGAGGCCAGACAAGGCAGCCCTCTGCTACGTATGTGCCTGGGGCTTTGGTCCAGCCAGCCCTTGTATGCTCTTTGGTGGATGGCTCAGTTAGAAGTTTTATATGCTTATTTAAAACTCCTTTTCAGCCTTATAAAATAACCTGGCACTTATGAGAACTGTCTGTACAGTCCAATTCAAATGTTTCTGGTTGGAATTACAGTAGGAAAGGTTTTTCTTAGCACAGGTTTAATGAGATACATAATAAATGGTTAGGTATAGCTATTTCTACATCCATAGAGTCTATAAAGTCACACATGCCTTTATATGAATCTGTGAATCAGGGATCTGCCTGTGGTCGGTGGATTTAACCAGACTTTACCTGGGAAGAAACCCTGAAGCCACTAGTTTATCCACACTAAGCCTTTCATTGTATAGCAAAATGTCTGCAGGACGGGCTACTGTGCCTACAGGCAGGGTTTGCTTAATGTTTGACTTTTTCATTACAATGTGATATAAGGAAGAACGGAGCCTCAATAGACGCCTTTCCAAATAAAGAGCTCTTTATAGTTAGTTAGACTGCACTTTAAATTTCAACTTAAGGCTGAAGATAAAAGTTGGATCTAGAATGTTTGTCCCGTGGTCGCTAAAGCCCTCTGCTTGACACCCTCCATTGGAAACAAAAGAGTTCTCTCTCTGATAATTCTAATCCCCCCTCCATTCATGTCTTTCATCTTGGGGAGTTCCATTGCGTGAAGGAGCCAACATAAAGGTAATTATCCAAGTGAATGTTCAAGACAGAGTTGAAAGTCGAAGCGCCCCTTGCCACGTCTTAGCCACGTCTTAGCGACACAGCAGAGATTCAGTATTAAAATAAAGACGTAGCTCACTACCAAAAGCATGCACTTCAGACAGAAATCTGAATACTCAGGCTTTCTCATATGTGTGATAGCACCCTAACAACACACATACACACACACACACACACACACAGTATGACAAGACACAGAAAACATTTGACATTTCTAAACATTTTGGAATCCATGAATTCAGACATTAATAAGGCCAGAGACATAAACCAGGCCCCTCTGAGACTGGGGTGGGGGAGATCTCTTCTTTCAGAAAGGAGTGGCTCACACCAGTCTGGGATTCTTACACCCCAAATATTAAACCTTGCACTTTGGTTTGTTATAGTTACTGATGTCTTTAAAAAAAATCAGAAATATATTTAATATACACCTTGCACCTAATGTGGGTTCTAGTAAATTCTCCCATGGCCTGGAATCACTTTCATCAGATTGCGGGTCCTCCTACTTGGAGCTCAGCAGTTTTCCCACGGTAGAGGGATGGGAGATGTGACTGTGGATTCTAGAATCGTCTCTGGGACGTAGCCCAGGTGCATACTCAGCCTGTGGTTTGGGTGGGGCAGAGAAATGAGGCATCAATTGCCGCGAGTTGGGCAATGTACAGACAGGCAAATACTGAAAGTCAAGTCCCCAAGGAATGCAGAGCCGCAGCCAGAATAAACATTGCAAAACTGGGTCAGCAACTCAGGGGCCCAAACAGAACACTAAGGTAAAGAGTCCAAATGGGTTAGCAAAACAACGAAGGGAATGGCTGAGCGATGCTCTCCACAAGGAGCCAGAGACAGCTCTCTGAGGTCAGCTGACTGCATTTAGAACTAATATAGATCCAGAGTAATGTCAGCCCCACCTATGACCCACAGGATCTCCCTAGATCCACCTGATAGAGCGCTCCCAGGAGGACCAGAGCTTGCATTTCTAAGGTAGAATGTTCCATTGTCACTGTGGACAAAAGTGACTGCAGCTATGGCTGGGTCCAGTGTCCCGGGTCAGGCAGTCACTGAAGAAATCGTGATCTGAGAAGGATGTTCTAGGTCAGTGGCTCTCAGCTTCCCTAATACCGTGACCCTTTGATACAGTTCCTCATGTTGTGGTGACCCCCAACCATAAAACTATTTTCATTGCTACTTCATAACTATAATTTTGCTACTGTTATGCATCATAATGTACATAAATATCTGATATGAATATCTGATATGTAGGACATCTAGTATGCCACCCCTGAAGGGATTGCGACCCATAGGTTGCTGGTGCAGATAGTTTTCAGAGGATAAAGATAGAAGGAGAAAGGTTACAGAGTCTACATAAAGGACTCCGGTGGTCTTCTGATTTCTTAAAGTTTAGGTCTTCAAGCATATTAAGGAAATGCTAGCATCTTCCCCTGGGATGTCCTCCTTGAGGAACTGACAGCCATTAACTCACGTTTTTTGTTTTTTGTTTTTTTTTTCTTGACAATCGACTACAGTTATGTCTAAGTGCCAGTCAACTGCAAGTCTATTATAGAATGGACTGTCCTTGGGGAAAGCGTGCAGTGGTACAGTGTAGTGTTCGAGCTGGCATTGAGGGGATACATTAGGTATTTGGATTCTCCACTGAACTACGGAAGTTTCCTGAATTACCCTCGTACTGACTGTACTAATGTCGATCGATGACTTGGTTAGCTAAGTAAACTGCAGACATTAGCCCTGGGCATGCAGTTTTTGAGTGTGCCCTACTCTCTGTCAGCACCGTGTGGTCCCACCCCTACCCCCCACCCCACCCCCGCTGCTGCCACCTCCCCCCGCCACGCCCCTCCCATCCCGCCCCCCCCCCCCGAAGTTAAACACCCACCCGAGAACTCAGCCGGTCAGGGTGGGCTTGATTTCTCTGATGCCCTTCTCATTCCTTGTTGTCATTCCCCCCCCCCCCAGGAATAAGCACCTGACCCAGTGAGGGGACACGGGCCAGAGCTCTGGGGTGTTCCATCATCCCCAAGAGACATATGAGGAGTAGGAGGTTGCTTTGGTGCAGCTGCTTTGTGACATCATTGCAAATTGAAACCTACTCAAGGAAGTGCAGCGGCCCAGAAAACTGAGAGAAGCAACCAGGGCAAAGACAGAGCTGGCTCAGTGGGTAAGAGCTAAAGGCACAAGTTCAATTCCCAGGATCCGCGGGTGGTTTACAACCACTTGTTAGTCCAGAGCCACAGGGATCTGACCTTCCTGCCCTCTTGGGTTTCTGTACTAGCACACACACACACACACACACACACACACACACACACACACACACACACACACAGACACACACGCAGTTAAAAAGAAAGTAAACCTGAGAGAGGGATAGGGTGGAAAGTGTGTGTATGTGGGGGGAGGGGGAACAGGAACCAGCGTTTAGAAAACGCTGTCCTTGAGCAGAGTCCTGGTTCTCGGAGTTAATACTGCTTTTTATTATCTAAGCCAGTTTCAACACGGGTTTCTGATCACTACAGTCAGTGTTGCTCCCCGTTCTAGAGATGAAAAAAGTGGAGGCTTAGAGAAGCTGAACCACGTTTCCCAGCCTCCACCAACTTCTTCAAACTGTGTGGCACCCTGTTCTCAGCACTGCGTGCCCATCACCATCTTAATCAGATCTCCACGAAGCCTTTGCAAGATCAGGCCTGTGGACGTTCCCTCACAGAAGGGTCATTAGGCCTTCACCTGACTCTCCACCCACTCCCTCCTCACCCACCCTTCACCCAGCTCTGCAAAACTCGGCCCTGGCTGCTCGCCATCTTTTGAAATGGTAGAGCATGCAGAAGGTACATGGTTAACTGAAGAAGGGACACTCTCTTCCGTTGCCGAGGCCGACAGCCATGCTGACATGGGACTTTACAGCTCTGTGGCTGTCTTGCAGTCTCATACATTCCTATGAGTAACCCCTCAACCACGCTTCGGTCAGAGAGCTCAGTAAGTTATTAGTTCACTGAGCTAGACGCGGACAAGCTGTTTCTTGGGTCTGTTCCTGGTGCCCTATTTTGGGTGGATAGACATTTGTTTATGTCTCCTAGGAAAAGTCAAGCATCATGAGAGTAGGTTGGAGTTTGAAGTGGCTTAAGCCTGATTTTCTTTCTTTCTTTGTTTCTTTTTCTTTTTTTTCTTTTTCTCGTTTCTTTTCTCTTCTTTCTTTCTCTTTCTTTCTTCTTCTTTTCTTTTCTTTTCTTTTCTTTTCTTTTCTTTTCTTTTTTTTTTTTTTTTTGTTTTTCAAGATAGGGTTTCTCTGTGTAGCCCTGGCTGTCAAGGAACTCACTCTGTAGGCCAGGCTGGCCTCGAGGCCTCAGAAATCCGCCTGCATCTGCCTCCCAAGTGCTGGGATTAATGGTGTACACCACCACTACCTGGCTTAGCCTGTTTTTCCTTATTCTGTTCTGTTCTGTCTGTCCTTCCTCCTGCCTTTCTTTCTTAATGTTCATTTAATGAGTATGTATGTATGTATGTATGAATACTACATGCATGTAGAAGCCCATGGGAGTTAGAAGAGAACAATGGATCCCCGGAATCAGAGTCACTGACAGTTGGGAGCTCTCATGTGGGTACTAGGATCCAAACCTGGGTCATCTACAAAAGAGCAGCAAAGGAGTCTCTGAGCCATCTCTCAGGTGCTGCAAATCGATTTTATTATCCCATACAAGATATCACTCGTGGGCAACATGATTTACCTATCTCTTGGTCTTAAGATGATAGGCTGTGGATGTGAATGCAAAGGGTTCTGATCATCCTGATGGCTCCCACCCAGGACAGCATCCCTTGTTGAGATGCATGACCGAAAACCAGGTCAGGATGCCTCTTTGGTAGGCCTTGTACTGTAGGAACCCTGGACTCATCTCTCCATGTTGCATAATGACTTACTCATCCTTCATGAGTCATCCTAAATGTCTTTTGCCTAGTAAGGAGCTCCTCCTACATGCAGGATGGGCCTGCTCCTGGCACTACATGCTCTCTAGTGTCTACAGGTCTTCTATGCATTACGAAAGTTAAGCAGTTGGTTAACATGCCTTGCTGCCAAAGTCTTCCAGTTTTAATTTCATTCCTAACACACCTGTCCACCAGCCATTACTTTGGTTTTTTCACAAGTTGTGTGTGTACTGACTGAGACAAAGAGAATACCTAAGAGGAGTGGGTAGTCAAGGTGGAGCCCTCAGGAGGCAGGAGGATGGGATTCTAAGGTCAGGTGTAGAAAAGGCTGGCTTCCACATGCCTAGAGAGATTATGCTGCAATGTCAGCATATAGAAAGGAAGTCGAAGGAAACACAAGAGAAATTTCATTTATTTTAGCATAATGATGGAAATTCTACATGTAGGAAAGACAGAAAAACTTTATATCACGTATTTATCATTACACACACACAAATAAGCCTGACCAAATTCTTTTGTTAAGAGAGTTGCATGGTGGCACACATTTAGTCCCAGCACCCAGGAAGAGACAGGTGAGTCTCTAGGAGTTAGTGGTCAGGCTGGTCTACTTAGTGAGTTCTAGGACAGCAACGGCCCCACAGGGAAACCCTGTCTCAAAACAAACTAAGAATGACCAGGTTATGGAAGACTTTATGGACTGACCTGGTTGTGGGGACCCCCAAGCATAGAAATTATTTTTTTGTTGTTACTTCATAACTGTAATTTGGGTGCTGGTTGTTGCTGTTTCTTTCTCTACTTAATTCTCCCCACTTTTGCTCTTTCCCCTTCTAGTTTTCTGGACTCTTCACACTTAGGGACCTCCCTTCTCCTCCCCCTAGTTAATGTCTATGTGTGTGTACACACCTGAGTGCTTGTGTGTGTGGGTAATTGGCAATGAATATTCATAAGCTTTTAACTAGAGGGGAACTGAGCATTCACAAAACAATAGAAATAACAATTTCATTACATGAGAGGGAAACCACAGTGTGGCAGAAAGGGAGGAGGGGGTGCTTAAGCTTAGACATTGGCTGTCAGCACACACAGCTATCAACCAAGGAAACACAAATGAACTCATAGTGAGAAATGTCCCCGTGTCAGTCGCTGTAACTCGTGATGGAAACTAGCTCATTTTTGGCTGTAGAAATGCTATCAAGGGAGCAAGAAGGAGGGGGCTGGCTGGTGAGGTGAAAACATCCCTGAGGGTACTGTCTGAAAACCTCCCAAAAATCCAACTCCCACTTCTTCACCAACTCTGATCTCAATGGAATCTGGCCCCTTAGAAAGATTAGGGAACAACCAAGCCAAACCTCTCATCTAAAGACAAAGACTCTGAGCCAATAGATAAAAGGAACCTTAACACTAGCACCACAGACCAAGCAGAACCAAGAGGAGAAAGGGAGGGGGGCTGGGGAGGAAGGAGAGAGGGCAAGGGGAAGGGAAGGAGAGGAAGAGGGGGAGAAGGGAGAATCCAACATGCTTTCCTCCAAACTTGGCTACTTTATGGGATTATTAGCAAAAACAAATAAGATATCATTAATAACTAAAACCTTTACACATGTATTTTGTAAAAATGTGTTTAAAAAGGATACCCACCGCCTATCCTCAATACTAAGCAAATTAGAAATAGCTGCCAGGGCTGGAGAGGTGGCTCAGTGGTGAAGAGAACAGGCTGAAGACCAAAGTTCACTTCCCAGTACCCACCTGGTAGCTCTCAGCCGCCTGTAACCCCACCCATAACTCTGATGCCCTCTTCTGGCCTCTGTAGACATTGAACACATGTGATACCCAGACCTACTCCTGCATCCGTACACATAAGAATAAATAGAATTTAGAAATAACTGCCACCATCAAAATAAGCAAATCCATTGCTCTTCTAAAGCGCTGTAAAGTTACTTAGATGGAGACAGAGAGAGCTAGGGAACTCCAGAGTCTGTGATGGGGATTGAAAGCTCTGAGAACCAGCTACAGACACTGTGAAAATCCCAATAATGGGAGGAGAAAGAGCAACTTAGGTAAGTGAATTAAAGCAAGCAATTAATTAAAGCAAGCTTGTTAAAGTTCAAGTACACAGGCTGCCTCCCTTAGGGTGAGGCTTAAGAGATCAGCATTGGATGCTGGCCGGACATAACAGAAGATAAGGCTTTTATCGCTCAGAGGTAGGAGCTTTCCAAACGGGGCTTTGGAGGGTAAAATAGGTGAGGTTATAGGGGCAGAACATAAGCATGACAGGTTCCTCACAATGACCTCCTGAAACAAAGGCGCGATTGCAAGGTGGTCAGAACAACAGGTAGTCATAACAAGGTAGCCATAACAATCCTTTTGAAACAAGGTAGGGCTGCAGTTACAGGATGCTTATTAACATTTTGAAACAAAGGCATGATTGCCATTACCAGAACATGCAGTACAGAATTGTTCGTAGTTAAGGTTACAGGCAGAGCATAGCCCGATCCTTGAGAAACAGAGATTTAATCATAAACAAGAAGAACCTAGTTTGTATTTTATAAGATGCCTTTGAAGCCTAAAATGAACACAGTCTGGTTCTTCAATTATCTCCAGGGTTATTTCTTAAATGTGTATAAGGCCCTGGGGTAGGATCTGGGGATGCAGAAGTGATACATCACCCTACTTCTGTCTTACAATTTAGAAAGAGGAGATGTAACTAATACATAAACATAACACAATTATGACATGATGATGTTGGGACCCCCTGTGGGGACAGTGGGAAGGAAGGACATAAGCCTCCCGAGAGAAATGAGATCATTTTGAGGAATTACTAAATCAGAAAAGGATGCTGTTAAGGAAAGAACGTTCTAGAGTAATTTCAGACTCACTTATGTTCAACAGTAGCAGAGACAATGGATAATGACTAGGAAAGATATCATCAGGATGAAAGTTCATTCAGGAATTACATGCTATAAATAAAATATTCCTTCCATCAAAAAAGAGCAAGGGATTGCCATCTGTCTGAAATTGTCTAACTATGTTAAGTAAAGTTTCTAAGGCTCATTTGACTCCTAAAATGTTATTTCTACAAAAACACAATTACTTCAAAATCAGCTATACGCATGACTAAATGCAGACAATTGGTGCTTATGAAACAGTGACTCATACCCCCACAGTGTCTCCTAAAAGCTGACTGCTCGCCAAAGCTGTGTCGTTATATATAGACGCACCAGTGCTTACAAAACCCATTGTTTTCAAGCCATTGCTGGAGCACAGCTAATTTCCAGAACAGAAACATATTAACTTTGCTACCAACAGATGGCAGTAATGGCTATATAGCAATGTTCCAGCTGGAGAACAGATTGGCAAGGAGTTAGCTCTGTCTTCTTGCTCCTGTACATGTAGAACCAAGGGACTTTATTGGCATCATTTGCTCCATTGTCTTTGTTTGGTTGTTCGGTTAGTTTTGTCTTTTCAAGACAGGGTCTCACTAAGAGCTCTGGCTATCCTGGAATTCACTCTGTAGTCCAGGCTGGCCTCTGATGCACACAGATCTGCCTGCCTCTGTCTTCCTAGTGCTGGGATGAAAGGCATGTGCCACTATGCCTGGCTTAGTAGTTGTCTATTTTTAAAGACGTCCACATATGTAGTCTTGGAGACAAACACAATTTCTGAAAGGATTCATGTGACAGTTAACCCTGTCAATTGGACTAAGTTAGAGATACCTAGAGGATTAGCAACCTAGTGTGTCTGTGAGGGTATCTCTAGAGAGGCCTGATACATGAGAGAGAGACGTGTGTGACATGGCACCATCCAATAGGCAAGGGCCAAGATGAGGTGAAGGTGAACACAGGAAATGACTTAGCTCTTTCAAGTTTCACTCTTCCTGATAGATATCCTCCATCTGATCTTATCTCTGGGAGACATCACTTCTTACAAGATCTGGTTTGTGGGTACATCACAGTTTACTTCTTCATGACTCAAGAGTCCCAGCATGACTGTCATAAAAGAACCAGACAATGTTTTCATGTTCTCCCTACCCTGCAAGTCTCACATCATCATTTGCAAAGAAATGCACGGATTCAAAAGGAGGGCATATATGAGACACTTCTTAATGGATGGTCCAGAGATTCACAGACATGTTTGTAGAGACACCACAAAGGCCTATGTATGGTGTGTGTGTGTGTGTGTGTGTGTGTGTGTGTGTGTGTGTGTGTGTGTGTGTAAAGATAAAGACATAGTGTATATGTGCCGTTGAACTCTCATCTTTTCCTCTATCCTCTAGCCTAAATATGAAATCATCAATGATGCTGGACCAAAGGGAGTCCAGGTATCACCGAGATGCCAAACAGAAGGGTACCTCCACATTCATGGTGGAGCACATCATCGACTCTTCACCAGCTACCTGCATGTTAAGGAAGATATTATCTGGAGTGCTCTACATATGGCAAACACCAATGTGTGCTGATTATCGAGATCAGCTGGACAAGCAGTGAGAACCCTGCTCATTAGGCCACAAGAGTAATCCCGAGGGGGTAAGAAAAAAAACCTCACCAGCCCCCTGAAAGTATAGGCTATTATTAATTCATCTTTACCTTGTAGGATGAAATTCTGTGTCTGACTTGCTATGTGCAATCAGAGAAACCCTAAAACAGTGAGTAAATTCTCGAGGCCTGAGACCACATGGCACCTAGTGCGGTGTGCCCTGAAGGAGGTGGACCTGGGAGCCAAGTTCCCATGCTCATCTTGTTAGATTCTGACGTTATTATATTGTTACAGAATGTAGTGACATTATTATATTATTACATTCTTTGATCAAAATGTTCACACTTCTCAAGGCTGAACACTATAATCAAAGCTGAAAAAATGACCCAAAGCAGCTTTTAGAGTCTATTGATGAGTTTGATCGGGGCAGGCCATATTCCAAGGGCTGCTTAACATAGGTATGAAGTCAAGGACAGGAAAGGTATGGGGAGTCCACTTGAAGCATACAAAGAAACGGGAGTGAGCCGTTCCAACTAGGATCCATGCTATTACTGTCTGAACTCTGCATGCTGACAGTTTTCAGAGAGCAGAAGCCCTGAATTTTACAAAGTGCCTATGAAATTCTTATTATTTTTTTAAAACCTTCTCCCTTCTCTCCTGTTGACTACTTGGGATTTTCCTGCATGTTACACATTGTTTCCCAAATCAAGGATTCCAGCAGAGTTATGATGTCACTCTTCATCACTCACCAGGCTAAGAAACAATCCAAAAATAAGAAAAACGAACAAATGAACGAAAGTCCTAAATTGGGTACTGCCAAGAGCTCAGCTGAATGAATCCTTGCTGGCGACAGATATATCCTTAGGAATGGTCTCTTGCAGATAATTGCTGAGAAGGCTTACGGTTTACTGACCTGCTGGGGTGCACGGAGAATTATTGACTCAGACCTAATTAAATTGTTGCCTGCTGCTTTTTTGAAATTCTGCCAGGGAATCCTTGCTGTCCTTAGCAGAGTCTTTCAGTTGGAGGCTGTGGCTGAACTGTACCAAGGGCGTTTTATGGTAAGTACTTGCCTGGGGTGGATCAAGGAGGGAGTGCATTAAGGACGTGCACGCAGAAATTTCAATGTGAGTTTTTTGTTGTTGTTGTTGTTGTTTTTATATTTTTGGTTTTTAATCTTTAAAATTTTTTTTTAGTATTTCTAGGTGTTTCTCCAATTTTTGGAATTATGAATTTGACTTAGTATAGCTTATGGGAATTTCTTTTTAAATAGGAGCTCCATTGACACTCCTCCTGGTTTCTTTTAACATATTACACCCAGGGACATTTTTAAACAATGTATTCTGCTGCAGAGATGTGAATACACAAGTCATCTGGGATAACGTCACACAAAAGGGTAAGCTTAGAGATGGCGACTGCTCTTCCAGAAGACTCAGGGTTAATTGCCAACAGCTCTGGCAGCTCACAATTATTTGCAATAAAATACACAATGGTATTTGTACAACTTACAAATTTTTTCTGGAGTCTATCCTCTCCTGTGTCTCAATCGAGAGTAGTTAAATTATGTATTATTGTTTCTTAGAAATGTGAAGACAGGATACAAAGGCCAGGTATTGCTCCTCGAGTGATCAGTAAACGATTTAAAAAAATAAAAAAAAACCCAAAAACCTGGAATATGCCCTGCCCAACCCAGTCTTCAAGTATTTTTTACATCACGCTGCCTGCCTATCAAACCATGGAATTTACAACTAGCGTGCAAAACAGAAAAAAAAAAATCTCATCTTCTCAAGGCCTTCATTGCAAGCATGCAGAATAATCATTTGCCCAAGACTGTCTCTTCTGGAGAAGACCCTCGGATTCCAATTATAATGTAAAAGCCCTCTCTGCCACCATAGGTCAGATAGAAATCCTAAGATTGCGTTAGCTACTTGAATCCTTGCTGGCGACAGATATATCTAACAGAACAACCTAGTACAGGAGGGATTAGTTTACAAGTAGTTCAGGGATACATTGCCATCATGGTAGAAAGGGCACCAGAAGGGAACACTTCCTTCCCAAGAGTAGCCTGGGGAAAGAAACTGGGGCAGAAGTGGGGCCAAGCTATAATGCTCAACGCTGCCACTGCCAACAGGGTAGCAACCAACCCATTTCTTCCTGCGCACAAGCTCTCCAAACAAGCTCTCCAAACAGTGTCAGCGGGGAGGGAAGGACTGTTGAAACACTAGAACCTGTGTTGAGACATTGCACATTCAAACCATAGTGAAAGCCTTGAAGAAGAACCCCACCCCCACCCCCAAGGAAGGTTGAGATCAACTTGAGAATTTAAAAAGAGTGTCACTTTCCTGTTAACCAAAAGCTGTGGGATTGCTATGGGGGAGGGGTAGATAAATGACATCCTCCAGTCAATGAGCTGCTGTCACAGTCTGAGGAGCCCACTTGGCAATGTCGCACCAAGCCTTATGGGAGTTTGCCCTGTCTCATTATTATTCTTATGTTTAGCAATTCAAGGATCATGCCTAGGAAACAGTGATGTCCTTTTACACACGTGGACTCTAGAAACAAAGAAAGTTTACAGTATTGCCCGTTGTAGTTCGGTACGGGGTTGCCTACAGTATTGTAGAAACAGCTTTCCTAAAAACTTGACAGAAGAGGCAGAGAGGAGCCTGTTGGGTATAGAGGATAGGTATCAAGTTCTGTGTGATGTCAACCCTGTGACATAGGAAGCCTGGTGTGGGGAGCAGGGTGTCCTGTGGAGACTAGGTGTGGGGAGGCCGCACAGTTTATGTTCATGTGAGCACACACTGTGATGTAACACATTCTCCTAAGCCTGCCTTTTCAGAATGAGTCTTTACCTTTAAGCAAGAGCTTAGAGACATGACTGTATTAGGAAGGATAACCTTTCCATGGTTGAGACTCCAACAACAAAGTACTGTGACAGAAGGGGGAGAAATGACATTTATTGTTTGTTAACAGAAGAAAATGCTATACAAACCCAAACAAGTTAGGAAAAAAAAAGAGAGAGTGCTTTGAAATTTATATATAAGAAATGGTAACTGAAATTTATTTTAAAAAATGGTAATTAACTGAAATAACCACTTATTATGATTTGAAAGCTGATGTTGAAATCCTTACAACCTCAACAGAAAAAATTATAGGAAATGGGAGATGAAAGACAATTGAAGTTTGGAACAAACCAAAGTAAGAAAATGGATACTCTGAGGGCATTTCTCAGCGAAAGAAAGGGGAGGGAGACATCTTACCTCCCTTCCTGACTTCCCTTGGGGGCATTTCCTGTATGTTAAGATGGCTGCTCTGCTTTTGGCTTTTGAGTGAAGCCCTGGGTCCTTCCCTTCTCAGGGACTCCTTGAGGCCCCTTCTATTTAGCAGACTCCCCTAGGGTCCGTTCACTTGAAGTGCTCTGTCTAGAGCTCAGTAGTGTCCTTACTACCCACCCCTCTAGCAGCAGCAGATCTGAGGCTCTCCTGATGTTTCTGTCTATTTGTGTGAGGTCACAATGCTGCAATCAACACCAAGTTAACTCCTTATTG